>NC_084618.1:14360828-14700828 GCF_033978795.1 Nerophis ophidion | reverse complement strand
GTTTTATGTATCCAAAATACGTACCACGGGAAAAATACGAGATGTAAACACGTTTATTTCAAATGTAACCTTCTTTTGATTATAATGCCCTCAGTTATCAAGGCAGGAAGGAAATGTCAACACAAGCATGGAAAACAGTCAATTTAAACCAAATTGTAAAATCGCATCGAATGAACACTGAACAATAACGTCTTAAAGTGAAGGGTAAGACAATAGTTCAAAGTGTGAAGATGTAAACAGAGAGAAACCTGGGCAGCACTACTTACTGCAGGTTTCGTGCCAGGAAGTTACAGTTGTGCTCTGAAGAGTGAGCTTTGGTCTGACTATGGTCCTTTGAAAAAATACTGTCCAGGGGACTTTTTCTCTTTTATCCACCGTTTCTTCATTTTGACTTTCTCTTTCCACTCCATGCAAAGAATCAACCGGGGGAAAAAAAAAAGACGGCGCAACCAAACATAATATTTGATTGATACTGTCACCTGATTAGCTGTTCACGTGTCACTCCCACTGATCAGCGATCACTTCCTGCGTTGCTCAGTGAGCAGACAGCGAGTGTCTTTGTTCATGCAACCAAACTTGTTTTGCAATTTCCGCTTTTTTCCGACAAAGAAGAAGAAAACAATTATCGAACGTATTTTCAAATGCATTTTTATTTATATACAGTAGCTCACTTGCGGCTTCACTGTGGCAGAGGGGTTAGTGCGTCTGCCTCACAATACGCAGGTCCTGCAGTCCTGGGTTCAAATCCAGCCTCGGGATCTTTCTGTGTGGAGTTTGCATGTTCTCCCCGTGAATGCGTGGGTTCCCTCCGGGTACTCCGGCTTCCTCCCACTTCCAAAGACATGCACCTGGGGATAGGTTGATTGGCAACACTAAATTGGCCCTAGTGTGTGAATGTGAGTGTGAATGTTGTCTGTCTATCTGTGTTGGCCCTGCGATGAGGTGGCGACTTGTCCAGGGTGTACCCCGCCTTCCGCCCGATTGTAGCTGAGATAGGCGCCAGCGACCCCAAAAAGGGAATAAGCGGTAGAAAATGTATGGATGGATGGATAGCTCACTTGCCTGTCACAATAAACTGTATTGCCAAAAGTATTTGGCCATCTGCCTCGACTCACATATGAACTTGAAGTGCCATCCCATTCCTAACCCATAGGGATCAATATGATATCGGTCCACCTTTTGCCGCTTTTACAGCTTCAACTCTTCTGGGAAGGCTGTCCAAAAGGTTGTGGAGTGTGTTTGTAGGAATTTTCGATAATTCTTCCAAAAGCGCATTGGTGAGGTCACGCACTGATTTTGGTGGAGAAGGCCTGGCTCTCAGTCGCCGTTTTAATTCATCCCAAATTTGCTGTATTGGGCTGCGATGATGTGGCGACTTGTCCAGGGTGTATCCCGCCTTCCGCCCGATTGTAGCTGAGATAGGCACCAGCGCCCCCCCGCAACCTCAAAGGGAATAAGCGGTAGGAAATGGATGGATGGATGTGCTCTATTGGGTTCAGGTCAGGACTCTGTGCAGGCCAGTCAAGTTCATTCCCACCAGACTCTGTCATCCATGTCTTTATGGACCTTGCTTTGTGCTCTGGTGCACAGTCATGTTGGAAGAGGAAGGGACCCGCTCCAAACAACCCCACACCATAATTCCTCCTCCACCGAATTTCACACTTAGCACAATGCAGTCCGAAATGTAGCGTTATCCTGGCAACCTCCAAACTCAGAATATTTAGGAGCGGGGAAATTTCACGACTGGATTTGTTGCACAGGTGGCATCTTATGACTGAGAAATCACTGAGAGCGGCTCATTCTTTCACAAATGTTTCACAAACTGTCTCCATGCCTAAGTGCTTGATTTTAGACACCTGTGGCCGGGCTAAGTGATTAGGACACCCGATTCTGCTCATTTGGATGAGTGGCCAAATACTTTTGGCAATATAGTGTATAGTGACACATACAGTACAGGACAAAAGTTTGGACGCACCTTCTCATTAAATGCGTTTTCTTTATTTCCATGACTATTTACATTATAGATTGTCACATCCAAACTATGAATGAACACATGTGGCGTTAAGTACTTAACAAAAAAAAAGGTGAAATAACTGAAAACATGTTTTATAATATAGTTTCTTCAAAATAGCCACCGTTTGCTCCGATTACTGCTTTGCACACTCTTGGCATTCTCTCCATGAGCTTCAAGAGGGTTTTGAAGTGAACACCTGAAAGGGTTTTCACTTAACAGTTGTCATAGTTTTGAGGCTTTCAGTGACAATCTACAAGGTGAATGCTGATTTTTGTTCTGCTTTAAGTTTTCGAGCCAACATTTGGAACCGAGACAGTGAAAAGGAGAAAAAAAAAAAAAGAACAACGTCTCAAAAAACGTCTTACCGGTGAACTAAGTCAGCCCAACCGCAGCACCGTCAATCCTCAGCAGCATGCAGCCCGAAACGTCCATTTATCGGACATGTTTCCATGAAAAAAAAAAAAAACGGAGAAGCTGCTGATGCAGTATTTGACGTGTTTTAGTTCGTTATGTCTAGTACTGACTCTACAAATTGGCCTGCTGTCAATTCCAAGCTTTTGATCGTCACTCAAAAACTCCCGTGTGCAACATAAACAACAATAACTCCTATATATCAAAGTTTGGTCCCCTATGTAAATGACTAACAAATATATTACATTAATAGTATTATTTGGAATGAAAAAGTTCCTTTTTTCAGACTAAAGTGAATGAACATGAGTGCATGTTATTATATTGTTTTTCAAACAATATTTCTTTAGTACTAGTAAAATTTTTGCTTTTAAAAGCAGGCCAGATGTGGAAATTGTGCCGTTTTGAGAGGACAAAGTTAAAATTGATTTTTAATTCATTTAAATGGGGGAGGCTGAATTGAGATGCGAGTGTTTTGAGGTGCTGCACAACTGTAGCCTGTAAGTTGAGGCACCGCTGGAGTTGGCGAAGACGCATTCCGAAAGTTCACTCTTGGTGTTTGTTTGGCAGGAGAGAGACGCAAACTGGACATTGAGTATTTTTCCAAGCTGCTAGAGAAGATACTGGAAGTGCAGCAAAACCGGAAGAAACTCAAGTCACTGGTGGTGAAGAACCCCCCCAAGAAGAGCCAGGGGAAGTCAAAAGGCCGAAAGAGTGAGTGCACCCCGTAATGCGTAAATCAGGGTTTCCAAACTTTTTCCACAGAGGGCCGCACACGGAAAAAATTAAGCATGCAGGGGCCATTTTTCTATTTTTCATTTTCAAACCATAACAAAATATATGGAATTTTTTTAAATCCTTAGGGCTCCTGGGCAGCATAGAGTCTCAGTCACTAAAATGTTAAAAATAAGTCAAATAATAATAATAATTTTTTATTTAATGCTTACAGTAAATCTCTATATCAGGCGTCACCAACGCGGTGCCCGCTGGCACCAGGTCGTCCGTAAGGACCAGATGAGTCGCCCGCTGGCCTGTTCTAAAAATAGCTCAAATAGCAGCACTTATCAGTGAGCTGCCTCTATTTTTTAAATTTTATTTATTTACTAGCAAGCTGGTCTCGCTTTGCTCGACATTTTTAATTCTAAGAGAGACAAAACTCAAATAGAATTTGAAAATCCAAGAAAATATTTTAAAGACTTGGTCTTCATTTGTTTAAATACATTCACTTATTTTTTTACTTTGCTTCTTATAGCTTTCAGAAAGACAATTTTAGAGAAAAAATACAACCTTCAAAATGATTTTAGGATTTTTAAACACTTATAAACCGGTATAGCTCGGTTGGTAGAGCGGCAGGCCGTGCCAGCAACTTGAGGGTTGCAGGTTCGATTCCCGCTTCTGCCGTCCTAGTCACTGCCGTTGTGTCCTTGGGCAAGACACTTTACCCACCTGCTCCCAGTGCCACCCACACTGGTTTAAAAATGTAACTTAGATATTGGGTTTCACTATGTAAAGCGCTTTGAGTCACTAGAGAAAAGCGCTATATAAATATAATTCACTTCACTTATACCTTTTTACCTTTTAAATTCCTTCCTCTTCTTTCCTGACAATTTAAATCAATGTTCAAGTAAATGTTTTTTTTTATTGTAAAGAATAATGAACAATTTTTATTTAATTCTTCATTTTAGCTTCTGTTTTATCAATGAAGAATATTTGTGAAATATTTCTTCCAACCTATTATGATTAAAATTAAAAAAAAAATATTCTGGCAAATCATAAAAATCTGTAGAATCAAATGTAAATCTTATTTTAAAGTCTTTTGAATTTCTTTTAAAATTTTTGTTCTGGGAAATCTAGAAGAAATAATGATTTGTTTTTGTTAGAAATATAGCTTGGTCCAATTTGTTATATATTCTAACAACGTACAGATTGGATTTTAACCTATTTAAAACATGTCATCAAAAATATATATTTATTGTGAGAAATCATTAAGATGATCAGTGTTTCCACAAAGATAAATATCATTAATTATTTATAGTAACATAGAGTTGAATGTAAATTGAGCAAATTGGCTATTTCTGGCAATTTATTTAAGTGTGTATTAAACTGGTAGCCCTTCGCATTAATTGGTACCCAAGAAGTAACTCTTGGTTTCAAAAAGGTTGGTGACCCCTGCTCTATATCAACTTGAGGTTGATATAAAGTAAAACAAATAAGGTTTAATGCCTTTTCTGTCAAAAACAACTTTGTTTTTTTATAGTAAAACTGAAATATGCAGTATTTAGATAGATAGATAGTACTTTATTGATTCCTTCAGGAGAGTTCCTTTATTTAGCAATTAAAGCCCTCAAAGATCAATAATGCAGGACACCATTGATTTTAATTATTTAATATTTTTGAGTAATCACAGTGAAAAGTTAAATAAAATCCTACTAAATATATTTGAGATCCGAAAGGTTCCCCACTCATAAAGTGGTGCATTTTTATTAGTTTTTTTTTTACTTTTAACACTTAAA
Organism: Nerophis ophidion; assembly: GCF_033978795.1. NCBI lineage: Eukaryota > Metazoa > Chordata > Actinopteri > Syngnathiformes > Syngnathidae > Nerophis > Nerophis ophidion. The sequence continues at coordinate 14,695,893 of NC_084618.1, read as the reverse complement.
TTTCAAAATCAACTTCCGATATATCTGTCGATTTTAAGTTTGAACTATTATTTTGTTTGTTTTATGCTCTTTTGTCAAAACTTTGATGTTTTTATTTGGCAACCACACATCATAGGCAATATTTTTTCCACATAAAACATTTTTAAATCTTTTTTAAGTAATAATTCATTATAACAGATTTTTTTTGTCATTTTTATTTTTTTTTGAGCGATGGAAAAAAAAGAAAATAAAGACAAAAGGAAAAAAAAACTGCCTGCATGGCAGCTTTGTGTCAACATTGCCACTTTTTCTCATTAGATTTCACCTCATTTCACTTTTTTTAAAGTTTTTTTTTTTAATTTTTGCAATACTATCAATTTTGCAATTTTTGTAGAATGTTGGGCGGGCCGGTAAACGATTAGCTGCGGGCCGCAAATGGCCCCTGGGCCGCACTTTGGACACCGCAGGGGTTAAATGAAATCCATCCAATTATCCTTTTTTCTGCCTAAAAGGGAAGAAAGCTGCTGGCAAGCTCAGCGCCAGCGAGGAGGAAGACGAGGTGGAAGAGGACAGCCTCTTATGCTCGGAGGCGGAGGACGGAGAGAAAGAGAACGAAGGAGGAACCCTGTCCTCTAAAGCCAAGAAGAAACTGAAAAGTAAGGTGGACGCCTCTGCTGCAAAGCCGGCAAAGAAGAAAAGTAAAACGAGTGAAAAGAGCAGCAAAGAAGGCGAAGGTCAGTCAGCACAGAGCGTTGCCGTTTTCTTCCACAGCCTGTAACGTTTTACCCATGTCGCCTCAGATGAGGCCTGCGTGCCCGAGGACACGGAAGTAGCCCTTCCTGAAGATCATGCTGACTCGGAAGTGTAAGGAAACTACGCTTGAAATTGTGCATCATCCCATCAGTTCTTATCAGAACATCCTTTCCCAAAAAAACAGGTGTGAAAGTGCAGTGACGGAAAAAACATCCAACGGAGCCACGGTCACACCCGCTAAGCTCCCCCGAGGAAAGTGCAGTAAAAAGCTCCCTCTCTCGCCTACCGCGGCAGCAGAAGATGGAGACAGGGAGTCCGCTGAACCGGACGAGAGTGTGAAGGACGACGCCTCGAAAGACCAGGTGACTTTTACCATGTTTATCGGTCGTCCACCATGGCCAGACACCAACACCAAGATGGTATTAGTTCTCTTTTTGAACTTGTCTTTTTCGTGTAAACCCCTCCCACTCTCCTTTAGTTAAAGTGTCTGATTTTACCCTTTTAGGTCAACAAAGAGGCATTACCTTCAAGAGAAGCCAGCGATAATGATGTTGATGACTCCTGTAGCGATGAAGACTCTGGAGATGAAGATTACTCCGTTAAACCTGCGAAGCCCACCAGGTACGCGTATAAAGTTCTCACATATACCATTACAGGAGTTTTAATCATAATAAGTTTGAATAAATATTTCACAAATATTCTTCGTCGAAAAAACAGAAGCTAAAAGGAAGAATTAAATTAAAATGTATTTATTATTCTTTTCAATAAAAAAAAAAAATTACTTGAACATTGATTTAAATTGTCAGGAAAGAAGAGGAAGGAATTTAAAAGGTAAAAAGGTATATGTGTTTAAAAATCCTAAAATCATTTTTAAGGTTGTATTTTTTCTCTAAAATTGTCTTTCTGAAAGTTATAAGAAGCAAAGTAAAATAATTAATGAATTTATTCAAACAAGGGAAGACCAAGTCTTTAAAATATTTTTTTGGATTTTCAAATTCTATTTGAGTTTTGTCTCTCTTAGAATTAGAAATGTCAAGCAAAGCGAGACCAGCTTGCTAGTAAATAAATACAATTTAAAAAATACAGGCAGCTCACTGGTAAGTGCTGCTATTTGAGCTATTTTTAGAACAGGCCAGCGGGCGACTCATCTGGTCCTTACGGGCAACCTGGTGCCCCGGGCACAGCGTTGGTGACCCCTGTTCCAGCCTATTTCTATTCATTTGTCCATATTTTTAAAGACAACTCCAATTGTTTAGCTGACTATTTATATCTGTGTGCGACATTGCATTAGTGTTTTACAAGAGTAAATAAATACAAACGGAATAATGCCACGTACACCATCTGATGTGTGGAGGCATTTCACCCCCACCAGTGTAGGCAGAAAGGCGGTGTACATTAGCAAATAGTGTGCAAAGAGCTACGTCTAAAATGTCACAAAGATGCAGCAGCATTTAGACAAGTGCCCAATAATATGTAATTATTGAAATTTTCATTCATTCCCATGGACGGTGACCAATATTGAATAATCAAAAAATGGTCAATATTTCCAAAGTTCCCAAGCTTAACTTCCCGTGGTAAATTTCCGGAAATTTACCGGAAACTTTCCACCCCTTTGCAGCCCTAAACAGAGGAGGCAGTACCCAAGAGGTCAACCTCCTAAAAATGCTGCCCCTCCATTAGGACAGCGCTCATATGCACTCTGCATTCATCTCTGCTCTCGATTTGTTTGTGTTTCGCAGATCTGGGAGGATCCCCAAACCTACTACACTCTTAAGTTACCCTGCGCCCTCCACTCGGACCGCCCCCAAGAGGGACAGAACAACAAAGGCATCGTCTGCTGCCCCATCGTCGAAAAAGCCCAAACTTGTTATGCTGAGAGCGACTCAGTCCGAATCAAGTGCGGAGGAGGATGGGCAGGAGTTGGAGGATGAAGAAATGAAGGAGCTGTGGTCTGACGGCAGCACTCAGGCGTTTGTGCCCGCCAGCCTGCGCTCCCCCCACCCCGTCATATGCCAGGTTGAGGAAGCAGTAGAGGAGGTAAGAATGTTTTTATATTTTTTGTCGGACCTGTCCATCGAGTGTTTTATTGTCATATTTGCATCAGTTATGTCTTAGCATGCATTTCATAGTTCATGCCTCACACACACCCCTGCGTCCTCTCCCATTGTCCCGCGAAGCTCGATATCTTGGCGGATATGTCTGTCTTGGACATGTCCCAAGATGAACTGTGCCTCAACTCGTCGTGCGAACAAGCCCAAATTGAGACCGGATCAAGAGAAACTTCTGCGCATCAGCTGGACCTTCTGGTTGTAAGTGTCAAGTGATTAAGGGTATCACGCAACAACACACTTTCATAGTTTTATTTCCCGCATCTGTCATTGATGTTTTGCTTTAAATTCAGCCAGTGTCATTTAGTTTCAGTGTTTAATAGTTTGTGTTATGATCCATTTCTAGCCAAATGTATGCTTCCTGTTTGCCAACCACGGGATGGTTTGTTTGTCTTTCAGGATGTCATAGACTTACTTTCCTCTGAGCACGCTGGAGGTAGGTAGAGAATGTTTATTTTGTTTTTGTTTACTTTCAAACACAAATGTTGAATAGAGGGACTATGGCCAATTTGGTTTTAACGTCGGTCCCCAGCATGGCGCCGGGTAGTCACGTGAGGGGCTTTTGACCAATCAGAGATTGGCCTAAAGCCCCCTCACGTGACTGACTACCGGGTGCCATGTTATAGACAAAGACTGAAGCAAAGTCGACCATACTCACTATAAACACGGCTCTGATGAAAATATTACGTTGTTGCCATCAGTGTCTGAGGTGGAGAGCTACAATGAGGCTGCTCAAACCCTGCTGGCTATCGGCAATGTGTCTCATCTCTCGCATTCAGACACCACGCAAGGTCAAATCACATTATTACCCTCCGAAGAAGCAATGTGTTGGTACTTTAGGTCTTACTCTTGTGTTTAATTACAGGCTTACCGTCGGACAGTGGAAATGAAACAAGTAGACGTTTGGAAGAGGAAATTGTTGCGGAGTTCATTGAAGAAAACACCTCCACGCCAATTATTTCTGTACCTTTAGACCAGGAAGAGACGGATGCATTTGAAACTGCCCCTGTTGGGCCAAGAAACACAGAGTCCTCACCTCACGTTGGTGTGGAGACATGCTGTGAACTGAGACACGTTTCAGATCATGACTTAACCCGACCCTTGCAATCAAACACACCGACCAGAATAGCTCGCTCATCCAAAGTTAAACCAAAACCTAACTTGGCCAAAGCCTCAAGAGCTGCACATTCCAAAACTCAACCAGAAACATCATCACAAGGGTCAATTATGGTGAGCGATAGTGTTGCTCCTGACCTTTTGAAAGACCCCTCTGAAGAACCGTCCTCAAAGATAGCAAAATGTAGTCAATCTTCCGAAAAACAGACGTTTGACATGGATGCCATGTCTACAGATGCTGAAACAAGTGAAAGCGCAGCATCTGATGCTGCAGTCACAGAAACACTAGCTCAAGAGTCAGGTAGCGATTATGTTGCCTTACCAGTTGTACATGAAGATCAGAACTCTAGCAAACCCCCGTCGTCTCGACCCACCAGGACCACAACAAGTAAGGTAGAAGAACCACAGCCAACTTGTACTTTCTCTCCGAAGAAAATCAGTCCTAGTGTCAATTCTTTTTCATCTGCGACAACTACCCTGAGTTTGAGCTCTAATCTGGTAGAGGAACTGGCTTCTAGTGAGATAGCAAAATGGAGTCAATTTTCTAAAAAACAAAATTTTGAAATGGATGCCAAGTTTTCAAACGCTGAAACAAGTGAAAGCGCAGCATCTGAGACTGCAGTCACAGAAACACTAGCTCAAGAGTCAGGTAGCGATTATGTTGCCATACCAGTTGTACATGAAGATCAGAACTCTAGCGAACACCTGTCATCTGGACCCACCAGGACCACAACAAGTAAGGTAGAACCACAGCCAACTTGTACTTCCTCTCCCAAGAAAATCAGTCCGGATGCCAATTTTTCTTCATCTGAGACAACAATCATGAGTTTGCGTTCTAATCTGGTAGAGGAACTGGCTTCTAGTGCAACGAAGAATACATGTACAAGACTTGATAATCAACTTAGTAGTGAATCAAAACCCACGGATGCTGAAAAGAAAAAGGTTGATTGTAGTCCAAATGAAGCGGCAGCATTTGATGATGCAGTCACAGAACCACTAACTCAAGAGTCAAACATGCATTTGATCCAAAAAGGTGAAGATAATGGCGCCATGATAGAGGTACATGAAGGTCAGACCTCTCGCGAACATAATTCATCTCCACCCTTTAAGAGGAATCGATTCCACCGAGTCAAACCAAAACCAAACCTTTCCCAGATATCAAAAAGTGCACGTTCTAAACCTCAAACCACAAAAGAGACTAGTGATTCTTCAAAGCTGGAATCAACTTCAGCGCCGACAAGTACGGTAAAACCACAGCCAACTTGTACCTTCTCTCCTACGAAAACAAATCCAAGTGCCAATTCTGCTTCATCTGTGACAACAGCCATGGACGTTTGCCCTAATCTGTTACCTCCAGAAGAACTGACTTCTGGTGAGATAGTGACAAGTACTGAAAATGATAAACAGCTCAGTATTGAAGAAATAGCCACAGATGCTGAACATATTGAATTTGGTTCAAATGAAGATGCAGCAGCTGATGATGCAGTCGCAGAACCACTAGCTCAAGAGTCCAGCATGTCTTTGATCCAAAAAGGTGGATTTAATGACAACGTGCCAGAGGCACATGAAGGTCAGGACTCTAGCGAACTCCAGTCATCTCCACACTTTAGGAGGAATCGATTCCACCGAGTCAAACCAAAACCAAACCTTTCACAGATATCAAAAAGTGCACGGTCTAAACCTCAAGCCACAAAAGAGACGAGTGATTCTTCAAAGCTGGAATCAACTTCGGCGCCGACAAGTATGGTAAAACCACAGCCAACGTGTACATTCTCTTCTGAGAAAAAAAGTCAATGCACCGATTCTGCTTCATCTGTGTTAACAACCATGAACCCCAGCTCTAATTTGGTACCTACAGAAGAACTGACTTTTAGTGAGATAGAGACAAGTACTGGATGTGATGATCAGCTTAGTAGTGAACCAAAATCCACAGATGCCGAAAAGATTGAATATGGTGCAAACAAAGAGGCAGCATCTGATGATACAGTCACAGAACCACTAGCTCAAAAGTCAAGCATGCCGTTGATCCAAAAAGGTGGATTTGAGGATGAAATGCCAGAGGTACATGAAGGTCAGAACTCTAGAGAACTCCATTCATCTCCACTTTTAAAGAGAAATCGATTTCAACGAGTCAAACCAAAACCAAACCTTACACAGATATCAAAAAGAAAACTGTCTGAACCTCAAGTCAATGAAGAGACTAGTCAATCTTCAAAGCTGGAATCAACTGGGACGACAACAAGTAAGGTAGAACCACAGCCAACTTGTATCTTCTCTCCAGAGAAAACAGGTCAAAGTGCCGATTCTGCTTCATTTGTGACAACAACCATGAACTTGAGCTCTGATCAGGTATCTACAGAGGAACTGGCTTCTAGTGCGATGAAGAATACAGGTACAAGACTTGCTAATCAGCTTAGTAGTGAACCAAAAACCATGAATGCTGAAAAGAAAAAGGTTGAATGTAGTCCAAATAAAGACGCAGCATCTGATGATGCAGTCACAGAACAACTAGCTCAAGAGTCAAGCATGCCTTTGGTACAAGAATGTGAAATTAATGACTCCATGCTAGAGGTACATGAAGGTCAGAACTCTAGCGAAGTCCAGTCATCACAACCCTTTAGAAGGAATCGATTCCACCGATTCAAACCAAAACCTAATCTTTCACACATATCAAAAGGTGCACGGTCCAAACCTCAAGCCCCAAATGAGACCAGTCAGTCTTCAAAACTCGAATCAACTTCGACGACAACAATTACCTCCCTTGCTGAGGAAGCAACTGCAAGTGCCGATTCTGCATCATTTGTTACAACAGCCATGAACTTCAGCCCTATTCAGGTATCTAAAGAGGAACTGTCTTCTAGTGAGGTGAATACAAGTACTCGGCTTTCTAATCAGCTCAGCAGTGAGCCAAAACCCACAGATGGCGAAAATATTGAATTTGGTCCTCATAAAGCGGCAGCATCTGGTGATGCAGTCACAGAACTGCTAGCTCAGGAGTCAAAGACGTGTTCAATCCAAGAAAGTAGAGGTCATGACGCCTTGCCAGAGGTTTATGCATGTCAGAGCTTGAGTGAACCCTCGCAATTACAGCCCACCAAGAGGAATCGATTCCAAAGGGTCAAACCAAAACCAAACCTTTCACAGATATCAAAAAGTGCACGGTCTAAACCTCAAAGCACAAAAGAAACAATTATGTCTACAAATCTGGAATGCACCGGCAAAATAACAACTGAAGTAGAACCACAACCAACTTGTACTTTCTCCCCAGAGAAACCAAGCCCAAAAGAGTCAGCTTTGATACCATCCATGGATTCTAGCACCAGTTTGGTTCCTAGAGCGGAACTAACTTCTAGTCAGGAGAAGAAGGCAGTTGAACTTGCTCACCAGGAAGAGTCTAGTTTACCAGTGGTGGATGCGAGTAAAGAAAACACAGGAGTCAAAGAAGCAATATTTGGAGCTGCAAATGAGACTGTGAGGTTTGATGCAGAAGTAACTCAGAGTTCTTCTAATAATGTGGTACCATCAGATACAACCCTAGACTGTCCGGGTGGAGTTGGAGCTAATGCAAACCAGTCTACAATTCACAAAGTTAGCAACCATTTGGAAAAAGTCTCAAAATCCGACTTAAAGTGTGAATCTTCTGACGACCGAAGCGTTGAAGCTGAATCACCAGCAACCTCTGAGATGAGTCAAAGTGTCACTTCGCCATTGGAAATATGTCTTGCATATCAGCCTACAGAAGACTTGTCATCGTCCAGTGATAAAAACAAGGAAGCTGACTCAGGAACAAGTCAAAGACGGCAATGCCTCCCCAAAGTCAAACCCGCTCTGAGGTTCCCCGCCAGAGCGATACGCTCAACATCACAGTCAAAAGATGGTGGCGAATCCTTTAGTAGAACCTCAGAATGTCATGTAGTAGAAAAAAAGAGTGCAGGCCCACGTTTTGAAATTGATGAGAAAGTTGTCATGGAAACTGAAGAAAAGAGCAACGAAGAAGTCTACAAGGCTCCTTGTCAGGACAAAAAGGAGGATATTAACTACTTGAAATCTGATGACCAAAATATTGCTGCTGCCCCCTCAAACACACAGCTGCTTTGTCAAGATACTGTCCCGGAACATTCTAAAACTCTACAAACCAATAAAATGATGACAGAGACACAGCCCCTTCAAAAGTAAGCTCTATATTTTTATTGCAGGATAGGCTATCAACACAACTGTCTGCTGACTTATATTTTTTCTTTTACCTTACATTCAAAGAGCTAACGAGCCGCCCTTGCCAAAAACCACCACAACTAGAAGAAGCAGACTTGTTAAACCCAAACCCAACCTTGGAAAAAGTGGTCGACAAGCCCGACAAGTGGCAGCCAAAGCAGATTCAGGTTTTAATAGTCAAGACTATGAATCCTCGTTTTAGAATATGTTTTCCTTCATTCTTCAGAATCTTCAATTGTTGCCCCTAGATGCTGTCAGAGCGCCTGCTTCTCAAGAGATCTTGCCTGAGCCCGTCAAGCCAGTAGAGGGTGCTATTGGGCCATCGGCAATGGAGTGTACCACCCAGGTAAGGGAGTGTATGTGTTTTTGGGTCACACCTGCCCAGCGGGTTCTTGTGACATTTGGTCTTAAAGAATTAAAGGTTTGTTTCTGTCCCCGACGATCGTAGGGTGAATCCACGTCGAGCACTGGACAGGAGCAGACTTTTGCAAGTCTCTCGATACTTCAAGACGGTTGGTCGTTTAATTCTAATGTTGCGCGCTTCAATCAAGACGTTGACCAGCAATGTGTCTTCTCCCACCTCAGCACTGTCAGTACCCTCGGATCCCGACGAGCCGTTTTTCATCCTATCCCTGACTGAGATCCCCGTTGACGCCGTGGAGGAGGTGTTGAACCCCAGCGCCCAGCTGCCTCCTTTCATCTGTGACCCAAATCAGTCAGTGCAGCAAAGGTCAGTGCCTGAAATCGGCTTTGTCTTCAGTATCCAGTATTATTGGTTTTCAATGGCCGCCCCTTTTTGTCCATACCCCCCGCACTCCAGTCTTGCTGTGGAGAATGTGAGAGCAGGTCCAGATGGTTCCACGCCTGATGTCCTCGTGTCCGCCGAAGAGACGGCAACCACCATGGTAATGCACGGAGTAGCGTATTGTTCAATGGATTGTAGTAATAACACGATAGTGGCAGCATGGCATTTAGATTTTGAAAGACATCTTTAAACAACATGGATTAAACCAGGAGTGTCCAACGTGCAGTTCACAGCTACCGTATTTCCTTGAATTGCCGCCGGGTATACAGTATAGTATGCGCCTGCTTAGAATATCCGCCGAGTCAGACTCCTTTCGCAAAATAATTAGCATATGCCTAAAATTTCCGCTGGGTCAAACTCGTCACGTCACGAGTGACACTTCACCTGTCATCATTTTCAAAATGGAGTAGGCTGATTTCGGGGATGGTGCGAGGGTCACCACTTTGTCAACAAATGCCTGAGCAAATCGTCCAACAGTTTAAAAATCACATTTCTCAAGCAGCTATTGCAAGGAATTTAGGGAATTCACCATCTACAGTCTGGAGAAATCACTGCAAGTAAGCGGCAATGCAGTCCCTCAGGCGGTACTGCATCAAAAAGCGACATCAGTGTGTAAAGGATTTCACCACTTGGGCTCAGGAACATGTCAGAAAACCACTGTCAGTAACTACAGTTGGTCGCTACATCTGTAAGTGCAAATTAAAACTCTGCTATGCAAAGCCAAAGCCATTTATCAACAACACCCAGAAACGCCGCCCGGCTTCGCTGGGCCCGAGCTAATCTAAGATGGACTGATTCATTGTGGAGAAGTGTTCTGACAGGTCCACATTTTGGACTGGTTTTGGGTGTATAAAAATGGCAACCACATTTTTTAGTTTGTAGTTTTGTGGACACCCCTGCTTTAAACGGTAGTTCACCAACTTCCCCACTAGGTAGCGCAATTGTCCCCTAACTGTGTGCGATCATCTTTGTTATTAAATTACACAGGCCTTACTGGGTTGGACTCCTAATATGTGATTTCTTTTTTTTTTTAACGTCAGACTCCAGCCATTGTGGATCCTCTCGCCCCACCAGAGCGCCACCAGGCGTGTGCTTCGGCCGGACCGTCGAGCACAGCAAGTTCTCCCAAAAGGTGACAAAGGTTTGGTCCATAAGAACCCTGTGAACGGCACAGTCTAGTACTCATTTCCACACTCCCATGCGAGAGTCAAGTTCAGTCCGCGGCTTGAAGGATTACCGCGGCGAGCGCATTCTACTTTTTTGCGACACTCGACCCAAAAGAAGCGGCAGCCTCAACAAAGGGCTTTAAAGGCAAGAAGTGAAGAAGAAGAAGAAGAAGAAGAAGAAGAAAGGCAGGAAGTTTACGCGAAGTAAGCAGACTCACTTGCTGTTGAAGTTAAAGGCCTACTGAAAGGAGATTTTCCTTTTTTAAACGGGGATAGCAGGTCCATTCTATGTGTCATACTTGATCATTTCGCGATATTGCCATATTTTTGCTGAAAGGATTTAGTAGAGAACATCCACGATAAAGTTCGCAACTTTTGGTCGCTAATAAAAAAGCCTTGCCTGTACCGGAAGTAGCAGACGATGTGCGTGTGACGTCACGGGTTGTGGAGCTCATCACGTCTGAACATTGTTTACAATCATGGCCACCAGCAGCGAGAGCGATTAGGGCCAAGAAAGCGACGATTTCCCCATTAATTTGAGCGAGGATGAAATATTCGTGGATGAGGAAAGTGAGAGTGAAGGACTAGAAAAAAAAAGAAAAAAAAAGACGAGGGTAGTGGGAGTGATTCAGATGTTATTACACACATTTACTAGGATAATTCTGGCAAATCCCTTATCTGCTTATTGCGTTACTAGTATTTTAGTGAGATTATATGGTTGTACCTATACAACCTGAAGGTCGGCCCGCACCTTTCTTCAGCACCAGTCGACGGGTGGTGGCGATGCCCATCTCTGCCCTTCGCAAGGGACCATCTTCGAAACATGATCTTTTGAAATGATCGCTGCATAAAACACTGTACTTTGTGTGTGTGGTCCAATCCAACCGTGTTCGCTTGACCGCTCTGTTCCATAGTAAAGCTTCACCGTCAATGTAAACAATGAAACACCGGCTGTGTTTGTGTTGCTAAAGTCGGCCACCTACAGCTTTCTTCTTTGACGTCTCCATTACTCATTGAACAGATTGCAAAAGATTCAGCAACACAGACGTCCATAATACTGTGGAATTATGCGATAAAAACAGACGACTTACAGCTGGGAACGGTGCTGGAACAAGATGTCCTCTACAATGCGTGACGTTACACGCACGCGTCATCATACCGCGATGTTTTAGCATGATACTTCCGCGCGAAATTTAAAATTGCAATTTAGTAAACTAAAAAGGCCGTATTTGCATGTGTTGCAATTTAATATTTCATCATTGATATATAAACTATCAGACTGCGTGGTCGGTAGTAGTGGGTTTCAGTAGGCCTTTAAGATTGTTTACAAAGTTTGTCTTTAGGCTTTTATTGTTAAAGTTTTTCAAATGAACTTCTTTTGTTTGCTAATGTGCTAAATTGATAGCCACAGTTTGACGAGATTATTTCTATTTCAATGATTTTCTACGATCAATTCTTCCGTTTGATCTGCCGATTTGTTTTTGCTTTTTTAGGAAGCCCAAAGGTTTCCTCTCCTTTTTGACAAGCACGCCCAGTGTCGCTGCTTCCAGGCGTTCACGGAGAAAGAAACCCACGCCTGCGCCCCGCACCACGACCACGCACCCGCCGGTTGAGAGCCACTTAGCCGCGGCCGAGCTTAGCAGCGCTCCACAGCCCCACGCCAACGACGACGCCCTCGTTGCGTCCTCGCAGGTTTCGGCGTGTGAGCACGACGACGGCGAGGCGGTCCAGCCGGAGCCCAGCGACGTGTCCCAGTTCTTCCTAAGTGACATATTTACTGAAGTCTAGCAAACGAGAACCAGCTCACTTTTTAATTTATTACAATTATTGTGTTCATTTTACATGCACTTTATGTACCTGTATATTTTCAATTTACTCAGATGCGTTATTTTTTTAAGTAGTCATAATAAAAAAAAAATATTGACTTGTCACTCGTGCAGCTTTGTCCCTAATAATAGTGTGAAAGTTGAATATACTGTACATATGCATATATACTGTACATACTGTATATACTGTACATATGCGTATATACTGTACATATGCGTATATACTGTACATATATACTGTACATATGCATATATACTGTACATATGCATATATACTGTACATATATACTGTACATATGCATATATACTGTACATATGCAACACTTTCACTTGCATTGACGATTTACCACGATATTTTCTGTTTCTGTCTTTCACAAATCCCTCTTGAAACCCTTCAGTCATTTCTGCACCATAAATCCTGTCTTTGCCATGCAAATAAAAACATTTTCCACATAAAGTATAGAAAAAATAAGAACTTGTTCCTCAGAAGTTTTGTTTCTGTTCCTTCAATTTTGCCACACGGCGAGACAAATTTTAGTGTTTAGGTTTATTTCGAACGTTCGTACAATTACAATGTGATACATAACCCTTTTTCACTTTCTCATTACATGCTGGAAAAGGAGTAGGAAGAAGCAGATTCTTGCCCTTTTCCTTTTCATAGCAATTACTAACACATTTGTTCACTTCCTGTTCTCCATTTTTATACACAATTTGCTCCACAATCAATAAATTGGGAAATTCTAAATAAATAGTTAAATTGGTTTTGTTTATCTAGGATTATTGTTGTATTATATTTTTATTATTCATAAACACAATGCAATTATACTTGTGTATCATTTTTAAATGTTATATATATATATATATATATATATATATATATTTAATATATATATATATATATATATATATACATATATATATATATATATATATATATACACACACAGTGGGGCAAAAAAAGTATTTAGTAGCCAGCGATTGTGCAAGTTCTCCCACTTAAAATGATGACAGAGGTCTGTAACTTTCATCATAGGTACATTTCAACTGTGAGAGACAGAATGTGAAAAGAAAAATCCAGGAATTCACATTGTAGGAATTTTAAATAATTATAATTGTAAATTGTGGTGGAAAATAAGTATTTGGTCAACCATTCAAAGCTCTCGCTGATGGAAGGAAGTTTTGGCTCAAAATCTCACGATACATGGCCCCATTTATTCTTTCCTTAACACGGATCAATCGTCCTGTCCCCTTAGCAGAAAAACAGCCCCAAAGCATGATGTTTCCACCCCCATGCTTCACAGTAGGGCTGGTGTTCTTGGGATGCAACTCAGTATTCTTCTTCCTCCTAACACGCGTAGTAGAGTTTATACCAAAAAGACATTAGCATACTCACAAGATGGTACCAAGTATCAAAATCCCAGATTTGTAGGTTTAAACATAGCTAAATTACTAAAAGAAAGTGTTAGCATGCTAACAGTATCATGTCACCAAGTATCAAAAATCCATATTTGTATAGGTTCATCCATCCATCCATCCATTTTCTACCGCTTATTCCCTTTGGGGTCATGGGCGGCACTGGTGCCTATCTCAGCTACAATCGGGCGGAAGGCGGTGTACACCCTGGACAAGTCGTCAACTCATCGCAGGGCTGTATAGGTTCAAATGAATATAATTTGCTAAAATACTAGCATAACATTTTAGCATGCTAACATTAGCATACTTACAAGACGGTACTAAGTATCAAAATCACATTGTTATTTTTAAACATAGCTAAATTATAAAAAGAAAGTGTTAGCATGCTAACGGTAACATGTCGCCAAGTATCAAAATCCATATTTTTATCGATTCAAATGAATACAATTAGCTAAAATACTAGCATGGCATTTTAGCATGCTAACATTGGCTTGATAACATGGATAATTTAGCATCCTTTCAACACGACACCAAGCATCAATAGCCATGATGTTTACATTTAAATGTAAAAAAAAAAAAATAGCAAAAATGTTAGCATGCTATGGTTAGCATGATAACATAGGAAACTATAGCAACTTCTCAGATGGCTCCAAGTGTAAAAAGCCAGGATATTTAGGTTTAAATAATGGCGCTGGCATTTTTTATATTACTGTTTACATTGCAGTGTACACGTTGTTGTGTGTTATCTGAACATGACGCGTTATTCTATTCTATTGTCCTAGCCGACTAGAGCCACACACCCCAGACTCAACTTTGACTTGATGAGTTGCGAGGTAAGCATATTTCATTTTTTTTTTTTTCTTAATTATTGCTGTTAATTATATTTGGTGGTTTTACATTGCTACTGGCATTTGTTCCACGTTTGCAATTCCCCACTCCAGATGTGTCAGGGTTTTGATTGATTGATTGATACTTTTATTAGTAGATTGCACAGTACAGTACATATTCCGTACAATTGACCACTAAATGGTAACACCCCAATAAGTTTTTCAACTTGTTTAAGTCGGGGTCCACGTTAATCAATTCATGGTGCCATCTTGCAATGTGTTATCAAATACAGCAGAGCTGGGCAAATATTTTGAGAGAAAAAAAAATATCTGGTGGGGGCCAATGTGCATGTGTGTATACATTATATATACCAATTTTTTTTCAACCACTGTGCCGCGGCACACTCGTGTCCCGTTAGATATTGTCTGGTGTGCCGTGGGAAATGATGCAACTTCACCTAAGTGGTCCAAAAAAATTTTTTTTTTTGCAAATGAATAATTATAATCTGTAAATACTGTGCCGTTCCTTAGTGTCTGTGCTGTGTAGAACTTGGCTGTAGAACTGTGATCCCAACATGCAAACCACAGCATGCAGGTAAAAAAAGGTATGTAACACTTAAGCCAAAAATGGCAATAAACTATAGGGATGGCTATGTAAAATGAAACGAAAAACTGAACTGGTAATGTAAACAGAAACAGAATGCTGGACGACAGCAAAAACTTGCAGCGTGTGGAGCAGAGACGGACGGCGTCCACAAAGTACATCCGTGCATAACATGGCACAACAAAGAAGAATAACAACTTCAATAGCCTTGCTTGCTAACGCAAAGCAGGTGCGGGGAATAGCGCTCAAAGGAAGACATAAAACTGCTACAGGAAAACACCAAAATAACAACACAAGGGAAGAACTAAAGCACTAAACACAGGAAAACACCAACAAACTCAAAATAAGGCACGAGGAAAACCTGGTGGAGTTTCATTTTTTAACGTTTTCTGCTGGTGGTGTGCCTCTGGATTTTTAATACGGAAAAAATGTTCCTTGTCTCAAAAAAGGTTGAAAAACACTGATATATACACATTTAGCTGTACAAATATGCTGTGTTTTGGGGTCCCTTTTTTCCAGGAACACTGATACCAAAAGTTACAATGTCCCATAGAGTTCTAACAACAGACCACCTTAAAAAACCAAAATGGAATTTTACAGTTTTTTACTGAATGTGACGCCCAAATTGTACATGAAAATAAAGGAAGAGGGATTGACAATATTAACTATGAACAATAAAACGCTGAATATTAACAACATATGAACATTTTTTACTTCTCAAACCAAGCAAAACACAACAAAATGTAAAAAAAACAGCAAAATACGAATGCAAAGTGTACTAAACACCTACAATATGATATATAAACATGTAAAAATCTGCTTCCGCATCTGTTCCTGACACACGCGTTTGGAGCTGGCTGTTCTGAAAACAAACCCCGCCCACTTTGCTTAGTTCCTGGTCTGAGCTGCTGTGACGTAGGTTACCGTAACAACTCGAATATGGCTCCAAAGCGCATATTTCAACCATTAAAATACTTTGTATAGTTCAAGACTTGCGGTCATTTAAAAACAGCACTGCACATCATTATGGCAAATACAGTTTTGATGTTAAAGGTCTGACAAAATTATGTATTCCAACTGACAGGGCAAAATATATTTTGGACCAATAAAACCTATGTGGATATGTGTAATTAGGGACCGAATGTCCCTTTGGGACAGAGGACTCTATTGAATTTCTAGCCTTTTATTCTTTCTTTATTATTATTCCGCAGCTTTGAGCTGTAATTTGACCCCCTTAACATGCTTCAATACTCACCAAATTTAAACACACATCAGGACTGGCGAACTTTGCATTTTAATCAAAAAATCTAACCCCCCAACTAAAAATTGCGCTCTAACGCCCCCTAGGAAGAAGACACAGACAAAACTACGACTTCCAGTAGGAATGTCGTAGCGACATGAAACAAAAACCTCTATGTAGGTCTCACTTAGACCTAGATTTCCTACACCGACATCCTTCAGCAAAAATCAACAGGAAGTTTGCAATTCCCTCTTCAAAACAAAAGTTTTGTAAAAACACTCACCATTGCCTCTTTGATCTGTAATTTGACCCCCTTAACATGCTTCAAAACTCAACAAATTTTAACACACATCAAGGCTGGCAAACTTTGTGTTTTAATCAAAAAACCTGAACCCAAAACTAAAAATTGGGCTCTAACGCCCCCTAGGAAGAAAACAGACAAAACTGCCTGTAACTTTCAGTAGGAATGTTGTAGCGACATGAATCAAAAACCTCTATGTAGGTCTCACTTAGACCTAGATTTCATACACTGACATCCTTCAGCAAAAATCAACAGGAAGTTTGCAATTCCCTCTTCAAAACAAAAGTTTTGTAAAAGCACTCACCATTGCCTCTTTGATCTGTAATTTGACCCCCTTAAAATGCTTCAAAACTCACCAAATTTTAACACACATCAGGGCTGGTAAACTTTGCGTTTTAATCAAAAAACCTGAACCCAAAACTAAAAATTGGGCTCTAACGCCCCCTAGGAAGAAAACAGACAAAACTGCCTGTAACTTCCAATAGGAATGTTGTAGCGACATGAAACAAAAACCTCTATGTAGGTCTCACTTAGACCTAGATTTCATACACTAACATCCTTCAGCAAAAATCAACAGGAAGTTTGCAATTCCCTCTTCAAAACAAAAGTTTTGTAAAAACACTCACCATTGCCTCTTTGATCTGTAATTTGACCCCCTTAACATGCTTCAAAACTCACCAAATTTTAACACACATCAGGGCTGGCAAACTTCGCGTTTTAATCAAAAAACCTGAACCCAAAACTAAAAATTGGGCTCTAACGCCCCCTAGGAAGAAAACAGACAAAACTGCCTGTAACTTTCAGTAGGAATGTTGTAGCGACATGAAACAAAAACCTCTATGTAGGTCTCACTTAGACTTAGATTTCATACACTGACATCCTTCAGCAAAAATCAACAGGAAGTTTGCAATTCCCTCTTCAAAACAACATTTTTGTAAAAACACTCACCTTTGCCTCTTTGAGCTTTAATTCGACCCCCTTAACATGCTTCAAAACTCACCAAACTGGACACACACAACAGAACTGGCAAACATTGCGATTTAATAAAAAAACTTAACCCAAAACTCAACATTGCGCTGTAGCGCCCCCTGGGAAGAAAACACGGTCAAAACTGTCTGTAACTTCCAGTGGGAGCGTCGTAGAAACATGTAACAAAAACCACTACGTAGGTCTCAGTTGGACCTATATTTCATACACTCTTACCTCCCAGCTAAAATCAACAGGAAGTTTGCAATTCCCTCTTCAATACAAAAGTTGGCTAAAAAATTTCGCTTTTTTTCCAAACATTATGTCCTCTGAGGCCGTTTGTCGTATTGGCTTTAAATAAGCAAGAGAAGAGAGATTGAACCCTTCTGATTAAAAGTTGATGAAAATGTTTTAATTACTACCCCGGTTTGGATTTAATTAGCCCGTAAAGAACTGGTGGCTGGTGCGATTGTGTGTACTGCTGTCACAAAATGGCGGCTTCCTGCTCAGACAAAACTGCTTCTAACTCAATGTAGGACTGTCATACACACATAAAACAAAAACTTCAGTATAGGTCTAATTGAGACCTATATTTCATACTCTGACCGCCCCCAACTAAATTCAACAGGAAGTTTCTTATTCCCACTTCAATATAACAGCTGAATTATATTCACAATGCATTATAGCAGGAGTGTCAAACTCAAATACAGAGAGCGTCAAACATTTAAATTGACATTTTAACAGGGACCCAAAGAAGTTTTGCATTGAATATTGAACAAGCAAGGCTTATATAACTTTATAGTGACATGCAAAATCGAGTTTCAAATTATAATAATAATAATTTAAAAATATCAATGGCATATAAAATAAAATTTAAATAAAAATTGAATGCCTCTTTTCTGTTTGCAGCCTTCTTTGGTAAATATCTAAATGAAGTTTTCCCACTGGCTGATAATAAATTTGAAAATAAAATAACAATAATGAATGACTCAAGCGTTCAAGTCTTGAAGTAGCAAGAGAAAGTGCATAAATAAAACTTTCATTATTGCTCAGTTTGCTACACTGATTTGCTTTAACACTGAATATGGAACAAGCAACGCTTACATAACTTAATTGTGCCAAACGAAAAAACATCAATGGTATATTAAATACAATTTAAATAAAACTTTTAATGTCTCTTTTCTATTTGCAGCCTTCTGAGGTAAATATCAACATCCACAGGCTAATAAATTTGAAAATAAAATAATGAGGTGTGTGGGACAGGGTTTGGTGGTAGCGGGGGGTGTATATTATAGCGTCCTGGAAGAGTTAGTGCTGCAAGGACTACTGGGTATTTGTTCTGTTGTGTTTATGTTGTGTTACGGTGTGGATGTTCTCCCAAAATGTGTTTGTCATTCTTGTTTGGTGTGGGTTCACAGCGTGGCGCATATTTGTAACAGTGTTAAAGTTGTTTAAACGGCCACCCTCAGTGTGACCTGTATGGCTGTTGACCAAGTATGCCTTATGTGTGTGTACAAGCCGCATATATCATGTGACTGGAACGGCACGCTGGTTGTATCGAGGAAAAGTGGGCGTGACGACAGATTGTAGAGGACGCTAAAAACGCCCCCAATATTGTTGGAAAATCGGGAAAAATTTGGGAGAATTGTTTCCCCAGGAGATTTTCGGGAGGGGCACTGAACTTCAGGAGTCTCCCGGGAAAATCGGGAGGGTGAGCAAGTATAAGTTTGACGCTCATGATTAGAGTCTCAAAATGCCCAAGCCACTTTACAACTGTTATTACTATGAGACTGATGTATAACACATGTGTATACAACTTTTTCTCTGTGTAATAATCCATCCATCCATCCATCTTCTACCCCTTATCTGGGCTTGGGTCACGGGGGCAGCAGCCAAAGCGGTCCCGTCCATCGCTGCTTGCAGCTTTAATTGAAATGAAGTCTGCTTAATATGTAAACAGTCTTTTAGTGTAAAGATGAAACAACAACTGGAAGTTGTTTATTGATGGTCCCCACAATGACATAACAGTAAACCTAAGCACACTAAGGACAGTGTATGAATACATTTGTTAAAACCACAATACTGTTTGGTAATAACTTGAAAAAACAAACATTCAAATGAATATATGTGAACACATCGCTGTAGTCCCTAAACATTTGCACAACAATGTAATTGCAATGCCAGTTTACAGAAGTGTGGGGCCATACAGTAAAAGTGCAAATACATGCTTTTATCTTGACTGTCGGGTGGCAAAAACAAAAGTAAAGTAGTCCTTATAACAATCAGGTGCACAAAGGAACACACATGTGATCCAAGTTCAGCCTCGGCGTCAAGAATGTAACACAGTCCTGTTACGACATAGCACCTTTGATTGGATCTGTGCATTTTTTTTCCCCCGGGAGTTCTGGTGCAAAGAAAGCTCGGCCTTGTCTTTTTCAACCGACTGAAAAACACGTCCAACCGCTGCGTTGATAAGATTCAGTGATAGTGACGACCTGAAAGAATCTGGGCTGACGAGGTGAACAAATATTATCACTGAATTAGCAATCTTACGCTTGATTTTAGTCACTAACACACGTGCCAATCACCAAGATTCATATTTATTTAACACTTGAAACTTAGATTCAGGGCCAGGCTGACTAGATAAATAAGTTCTAATGAAAACCCTGAACGGGATAAGTTGTAGAAGATGGATGGAAATATACTGCAAAACAAACAGACTCATAAGTAACTCACCAAAAAATAATTCACATACAATTATGTTCTGCTAAAATACAGAAACTAAATTAATTATGTTTTTTTTTAACTATTGTCAATAAAATATAGTGCAAATGAAAATACAGCTTCACTACTTTAGTCATAATTTTTGCGCTTAAGAACATTTTCTATGACTGAAACCCTAATCTTAACTTTGGGGTCGGCAACCCAAGATGTTGAAGAAGCCATATTGGAACCAAAATACAAAAACATAAAAGCCTTATTTATACAAGTGTTATAATGATGACAACACATGATGTAAGTGGCTATATCAGGCTTCTATCAAAATGACTTAAAAAGTCTTATATAAGTGTTATAATGAAGGCAACACATGATGTAAGTGTCTATATTAGCCTACTATCAAAATTAATTTAAAAGTCTTACATAAGTGTTATAGTGAAGACAAAACGAGATGTAAGTGGCTTTAATAGCCTACCATCAACATGACTTTAAAAGTCTTATATAAGTGTTGTAATGAAGACAACACAATATGTAAGTGTCTAAATTAGCTGTATTAGCCTACTATTAAAATGACTTTAAAAGTCTTATATAAGTGTTATAGTGAAGACAACACAATATGTAAGTGTCTATATTAGCCTACTATCAAAATTACTTAAAAAGTCATATACAAGTGTTATAATGAAGGCAACACATGATGTAAGTGTCTATATTAGCTATATCAGCCTACTATTAAAATGACTTTAAAAGTCTTATATAAGTGTTATAGTGAAGACAAAACGAGATGTAAGTGGCTTTAATAGCCTACCATCAACATGACTTTAAAAGTCTTATATAAGTGTTGTAATGAAGACAACACAATATGTAAGTGTCTATATTAGCTGTATTAGCCTACTATTAAAATGACTTTAAAAGTCTTATATAAGTGTTTTAGTGAAGGCAACACAATATGTAAGTGTCTATATTAGCCTACTATCAAAATTACTTAAAAAGTCATATACAAGTGTTATAATGAAGGCAACACATGTAAGTGTCTATATTAGCCTACTATCAAAACGACATTAAAAGTTTTATATAAGTGTTATAATGAAGACAACACATGATGTAAGTGTCTATATTAGCTATATCAGCCTACTATCAAAATGACTTTAAAAGTCTTATATAAGTGTTATAATGAAGGCAACACATGATGTAAGTGTCTATATTAGCTATATCAGCCTACTATCAAAATGACTTTAAAAGTCTTATATAAGTGTTATAATGAAGGCAACACATGATGTAAGTGTCTATATTAGCCTACTCTCAAAATGAATTTGAAAGTCTTATATAAGTGTTATAATGAAGGCAACACATGATGTAAGTGTCTATATTAGCCTACTCTCAAAATGACTTTAAAAGTCTTATATAAGTGTTAAAATGAAGGCAACACATGATGTAAGTGTCTATATTAGCCTACTCTCAAAATGCCTTTAAAAGTCTTATATAAGTGTTATAATGAAGACAACACATGATGTAAGTGTCTATATTAGCTATATCAGCCTACTATCAAAATGACTTTAAAAGTCTTATATAAGTGTTATAATGAAGACAACACATGATGTAAGTGGCTATATTAGCCTACTATCAAAATGACTTCAAAAGTCTTATATAAGTGTTATAATGAAGACAACACATGATGTAAGTGTCTATATTAGCTATATTAGCCTACTATCAAAATGACTTTAAAAGTCTTATATAGATGTTATAATGAAAGCAACACATGATGTAAGTGTCTATATTAGCATACTCTCAAAATGACTTTACAAGTCTTATATAAGTATTATAATGAAGAAACACATGATGTAAGTGTCTATATTAGCTATATCAGCCTACTATCAAAATGACTTTAAAAGTCTTATATAAGTGTTATAATGAAGGCAACACATGATGTAAGTGTCTATATTAGCCTACTCTCAAAATGACCTTAAAAGTCTTATATAAGTGTTATAATGAAGGCAACACATGATGTAAGTGTCTATATTAGCCTACTCTCAAAATGCCTTTAAAAGTCTTATATAAGTGTTATAATGAAGACAACACATGATGTAAGTGTCTATATTAGCCTACTATCAAAATGACTTTAAAAGCCTTATATAAGTGTTATAATGAAGAAACACATGATGTAAGTGTCTATATTAGCTATATCAGCCTACTATCAAAATGACTTTAAAAGTCTTATATAAGTGTTATAATGAAGACAACACATGATGTAAGTGTCTATATTAGCCTACTATCAAAATGACTTCAAAAGTCTTATATAAGTGTTATAATGAAGACAACACATGATGTAAGTGTCTATATTAGCTATATCAGCCTACTATCAAAATGACTTTAAAAGTCTTATATAAGTGTTATAATGAAGGCAACACATGATGTAAGTGTCTGTATTAGCCTACTCTCAAAATGACCTTAAAAGTCTTATATAAGTGTTATAATGAAGGCAACACATGATGTAAGTGTCTATATTAGCCTACTCTCAAAATGACTTTAAAAGTCTTATATAAGTGTTATAATGAAGACAACACATGATGTAAGTGTCTATATTAGCCTACTATCAAAATGACTTTAAAAGCCTTATATAAGTGTTATAATGAAGAAACACATGATGTAAGTGTCTATATAAGCTATATCAGCCTACTATCAAAATGACTTTAAAAGTCTTATATAAGTGTTATAATGAAGACAACACATGATGTAAGTGTCTATATTAGCCTACTATCAAAATGACTTCAAAAGTCTTATATAAGTGTTATAATGAAGACAACACATGATGTAAGTGTCTATATTAGATATTAGCCTACTATCAAAATGACTTTAAAAGTCTTATATAGATGTTATAATGAAGGCAACACATGATGTAAGTGTCTATATTAGCCTACTCTCAAAATGACTTTAAAAGTCTTACATAAGTGTTATAATGAAGAAACACATGATGTAAGTGTCTATATTAGCTATATCAGCCTACTATCAAAATGACTTTAAACGTCTTATATAAGTGTTATAATGAATACAACACATGGTATAAGTGTCTATATTAGCCTACTGTCAAAATGACTTTAAAAGTCTTATATAAGTGTTATAATGAAGACAACACATGATGTAAGTGTCTATATTAGCTATATTAGCCTACTATCAAAATGACTTTAAAAGTCTTATATAAGTGTTATAATGAAGGCAACACATGATGTAAGTGTCTATATTAGCATACTCTCAAAATGACTTTAAAAGTCTTATATAAGTGTTATAATGAAGAAACACATGATGTAAGTGTCTATATTGGCTATATCAGCCTACTATCAGAATGACTTTAAAAGTCTTATATAAGTGTTATAATGAAGGCAACACATGATGTAAGTGTCTATATTAGCCTACTCTCAAAATGACTTCAAAAGTCTGATATAAGTGTTATAATGAAGAAACACATGATGTAAGTGTCTATATTGGCTATATCAGCCTACTATCAAAATGACTTTAAAAGTCTTATATAAGTGTTATAATGAAGGCAACACATGATGTAAGTGTCTATATTAGCCTACTCTCAAAATGACTTTAAAAGTCTGATATAAGTGTTATAATGAAGGCAACACATGATGTAAGTGTCTATATTAGCCTACTCTCAAAATGACTTTAAAAGTCTTATAAAAGTGTTATAATGCAGAAACACATGATGTAAGTGTCTATATTAGCTATATCAACCTACTATCAAAATGACTTTAAAAGTCTTATATAAATGTTATAATGAAGGCAACACATGATGTAAGTGTCTATATTAGCCTTCTCTCAAAATGACTTTAAAAGTCTTATATAAGTGTTAAAATGAAGGCAACACATGATGTAAGTGTCTATATTAGCCTACTCTCAAAATGACTTTAAAAGTCTTATATAAGTGTTATAATGAAGACAACACATGATGTAAGTGTCTATATTAGCCTACTATCAAAATGACTTCAAAAGTCTTATATAAGTGTTATAATGAAGACAACACATGATATAAGTGTCTATATTAGCTATATTAGCCTACTATCAAAATGACTTTAAAAGTCTTATATAGATGTTATAATGAAGGCAACACATGATGTAAGTGTCTATATTAGCCTACTCTCAAAATGACTTTAAAAGTCTTACATAAGTGTTATAATGAAGAAACACATGATGTAAGTGTCTATATTAGCTATATCAGCCTACTATCAAAATGACTTTAAACGTCTTATATAAGTGTTATAATGAATACAACACATGGTATAAGTGTCTATATTAGCCTACTGTCAAAATGACTTTAAAAGTCTTATATAAGTGTTATAATGAAGACAACACATGATGTAAGTGTCTATATTAGCTATATTAGCCTACTATCAAAATGACTTTAAAAGTCTTATATAAGTGTTATAATGAAGGCAACACATGATGTAAGTGTCTATATTAGCATACTCTCAAAATGACTTTAAAAGTCTTATATAAGTGTTATAATGAAGAAACACATGATGTAAGTGTCTATATTGGCTATATCAGCCTACTATCAGAATGACTTTAAAAGTCTTATATAAGTGTTATAATGAAGGCAACACATGATGTAAGTGTCTATATTAGCCTACTCTCAAAATGACTTCAAAAGTCTGATATAAGTGTTATAATGAAGGCAACACATGATGTAAGTGTCTATATTAGCCTACTCTCAAAATGACTTTAAAAGTCTTATAAAAGTGTTATAATGCAGAAACACATGATGTAAGTGTCTATATTAGCTATATCAACCTACTATCAAAATGACTTTAAAAGTCTTATATAAATGTTATAATGAAGGCAACACATGATGTAAGTGTCTATATTAGCCTTCTCTCAAAATGACTTTAAAAGTCTTATATAAGTGTTAAAATGAAGGCAACACATGATGTAAGTGTCTATATTAGCCTACTCTCAAAATGACTTTAAAAGTCTTATATAAGTGTTATAATGAAGACAACACATGATGTAAGTGTCTATATTAGCCTACTCTCAAAATGACCTTAAAAGTCTTATATAAGTGTTATAATGAAGGCAACACATGATGTAAGTGTCTATATTAGCCTACTCTCAAAATGCCTTTAAAAGTCTTATATAAGTGTTATAATGAAGACAACACATGATGTAAGTGTCTATATTAGCCTACTATCAAAATGACTTTAAAAGCCTTATATAAGTGTTATAATGAAGAAACACATGATGTAAGTGTCTATATTAGCTATATCAGCCTACTATCAAAATGACTTTAAAAGTCTTATATAAGTGTTATAATGAAGACAACACATGATGTAAGTGTCTATATTAGCCTACTATCAAAATGACTTCAAAAGTCTTATATAAGTGTTATAATGAAGACAACACATGATGTAAGTGTCTATATTAGCTATATCAGCCTACTATCAAAATGACTTTAAAAGTCTTATATAAGTGTTATAATGAAGGCAACACATGATGTAAGTGTCTGTATTAGCCTACTCTCAAAATGACCTTAAAAGTCTTATATAAGTGTTATAATGAAGGCAACACATGATGTAAGTGTCTATATTAGCCTACTCTCAAAATGACTTTAAAAGTCTTATATAAGTGTTATAATGAAGACAACACATGATGTAAGTGTCTATATTAGCCTACTATCAAAATGACTTTAAAAGCCTTATATAAGTGTTATAATGAAGAAACACATGATGTAAGTGTCTATATAAGCTATATCAGCCTACTATCAAAATGACTTTAAAAGTCTTATATAAGTGTTATAATGAAGACAACACATGATGTAAGTGTCTATATTAGCCTACTATCAAAATGACTTCAAAAGTCTTATATAAGTGTTATAATGAAGACAACACATGATGTAAGTGTCTATATTAGCTATATTAGCCTACTATCAAAATGACTTTAAAAGTCTTATATAGATGTTATAATGAAGGCAACACATGATGTAAGTGTCTATATTAGCCTACTCTCAAAATGACTTTAAAAGTCTTACATAAGTGTTATAATGAAGAAACACATGATGTAAGTGTCTATATTAGCTATATCAGCCTACTATCAAAATGACTTTAAACGTCTTATATAAGTGTTATAATGAATACAACACATGGTATAAGTGTCTATATTAGCCTACTGTCAAAATGACTTTAAAAGTCTTATATAAGTGTTATAATGAAGACAACACATGATGTAAGTGTCTATATTAGCTATATTAGCCTACTATCAAAATGACTTTAAAAGTCTTATATAAGTGTTATAATGAAGGCAACACATGATGTAAGTGTCTATATTAGCATACTCTCAAAATGACTTTAAAAGTCTTATATAAGTGTTATAATGAAGAAACACATGATGTAAGTGTCTATATTGGCTATATCAGCCTACTATCAGAATGACTTTAAAAGTCTTATATAAGTGTTATAATGAAGGCAACACATGATGTAAGTGTCTATATTAGCCTACTCTCAAAATGACTTTAAAAGTCTGATATAAGTGTTATAATGAAGAAACACATGATGTAAGTGTCTATATTGGCTATATCAGCCTACTATCAAAATGACTTTAAAAGTCTTATATAAGTGTTATAATGAAGGCAACACATGATGTAAGTGTCTATATTAGCCTACTCTCAAAATGACTTTAAAAGTCTGATATAAGTGTTATAATGAAGGCAACACATGATGTAAGTGTCTATATTAGCCTACTCTCAAAATGACTTTAAAAGTCTTATATAAGTGTTATAATGCAGAATCACATGATGTAAGTGTCTATATTAGCTATATCAACCTACTATCAAAATGACTTTAAAAGTCTTATATAAATGTTATAATGAAGGCAACACATGATGTAAGTGTCTATATTAGCCTTCTCTCAAAATGACTTTAAAAGTCTTATATAAGTGTTATAATGAAGACAACACATGATGTAAGTGTCTATATTAGCTATATCAGCCTACTATCAAAATGACTTTAAAAGTCTTATATAATTGTTATAATGAAGACAACACATGATATAAGTGTCTATATTAGCCTACTCTCAAAATGACTTTAAAAGTCTTATATAAGTGTTAAAATGAAGGCAACACATGATGTAAGTGTCTATATCAGCCTACTATCAAAATGACTTTAAAAGTCTTATATAAGTGTTATAATGAAGGCAACACATGATGTAAGTGTTTATATTAGCCTACTCTCAAAATGCCTTTAAAAGTCCTATATAAGTGTTATAATGAAGACAACACATGATGTAAGTGTCTATATTAGCCTACTATCAAAATGACTTTAAAAGTCTTATATAAGTGTTATAATGAAGACAACACATGATGTAAGTGTCTATATTAGCTATATTAGCCTACTATCAAAATGACTTTAAAAGTCTTATATAAGTGTTATAATGAAGACAACACATGATGTAAGTGTCTATATTAGCCTACTCTCAAAATGACTTTAAAAGTCTTATATAAGTGTTATAGTGAAGACAACACAATATGTAATTGTCTATATTAGCCTACTATCAAAATTACTTAAAAAGTCATATACAAGTGTTCTAATGAAGGCAACACATGATGTAAGTGTCTATATTAGCTATATTAGCCTACTATCAAAATGACATTAAAAGTCTTATATAAGTGTTATAATGAAGACAACACAATATGTAAGTGTCTATATTAGCTGTATTAGCCTACTATTAAAATGACTTTAAAAGTCTTATATAAGTGTTATAGTGAAGACAACACATGATGTAAGTGTCTATATTAGCCTACTATTAAAATGACTTTAAAAGTCTTATATAAGTGTTATAGTGAAGACAACACAATATGTAAGTGTCTATATTAGCTATATTAGCCTACTATCAAAATGACTTTAAAAGTCTTATATGAGTGTTATAATGAAGACAACACATGATGTAATTGTCTATATTAGCCTACTCTCAAAATGACTTTAAAAGTCTTATATAAGTGTTATAATGAAGACAACACATGATGTAAGTGTCTATATTAGCTACATTAATGGGGACTCGACACATTGAAAACCACAT
This sequence comes from Nerophis ophidion, assembly GCF_033978795.1. Classification (NCBI taxonomy): domain Eukaryota; kingdom Metazoa; phylum Chordata; class Actinopteri; order Syngnathiformes; family Syngnathidae; genus Nerophis; species Nerophis ophidion. The sequence continues at coordinate 14,667,795 of NC_084618.1, read as the reverse complement.
CACCGCTGGGCAGCGAGTCCTAAACTAGAACTGGTGAGGCCGGTCAAGAGGAGGATTTTTCAAAACTGCTCTATGTTACCAATCACTGCGTCAACTCCGCCCGCTGCCGAGAGTGAGGGCTGTTTGGACCATGTGATCTGGAGTGTGATATATCATGGAATGTGTGTCCTCACCATTCTTGCACACAAGCTCAGTCAAGTGTTGAGACTTACCCAAAATGACAAACTGTGTGAAAAACACACACGGCTGACATGGCCGTGAACATGATGCACTGTGTTACCTTCTGTCAACGTCCACTTGAGACGTTGGCTGCACAGAAAAAGTCAATGAGGTGACGGACGGCAGCTTTAATAAACAAGCGAGGGACATGCTTCTGTATGTTTTTATTCCTCTTTGGAAGGAACAATACAAGCTATATGTATTGTTAAATGTAGCACATGTTGAAAATGTACGCTATTTGTTTGACTTGGTATCATGTTTGACCATTGATTGGTGTTAAAACAGGCCGGAGAAATTATTTGGACTTGGGGGTCAAATTTAAAGATAAAAATGTGTCTGGGGGCCGGTGTTATTTACAAAGCTTGTTTCCATATCCATCCATCCATTTTCTGCCGCTTATTCCCTTTGGGGTCGCGAGGGTGCTGGTGCCTATCTCAGGTACAATCGGGCGGAAGACGGGGTCCTGTTTCCATATGAGTTGGGAAATTGTGTTAGATGTAAATATAAAAAGAATACAATGATTTGCAAATCCTTTTCAACCCATATTCAATTGAATACTCTACAAAGACAACATATTTGATGTTCAAACACATAAACTTTGTTTTTTTTTGCAAACAATAATTAACTTAGAATTTCATGGCTGCAACATTTGCCAAAGTAGTTGGGAAAGGGCATGTTCACCACTGTGTTACATCACCTTTTCTTTTAACAACACACAATAAATGTTTGGTAACTGAGGAACATAATTGTTGAAGCTTGGAAAGTGGAATTCTTTCCCATTCTTGTTTTATGTAGAGCTTCAGTCGTTCAACAGTCCGGGGTCTCCGCTGTCGTATTTTACGCTTCATAATGCGCCACACATTTTGCATGGGAGACAGGTCTGGACTGCAGGCTGGCCAGGAAAGTACCCGCACTCTTTTTTTACGAAGCCACGCTGTTGTAACACGTGCTGAATGTGGCTTGGCATTGTCTTGCTGAAATAAGCAGGGGCGTCCATGAAAAAGACGGCGCTTAGATGGCAGCATATGTTGTTCCAAAATGTATGTACCTTTCAGCATTAATGGTGCCTTCACAGATGTGTAAGTTACCCATGCCTTGGGCACTAATGCACCCCCATAACATCACACATGCTGACTTTTGAACTTTGCGTCGATAACAGTCTGGATGGTTCGCTTTCCCTTTGGTTCAGATGACACAATGTCGAATATTTCCAAAAACAATTTGAAATGTGGACTCGTCCGACCACAGAACACTTTTCCACTTTGCATCAGTCCATCTTAGAGGATCTCGGACCCAGAGAAGCCGGCGGCGTTTCTGGATGTTGTTGATAAATGGCTTTCGCTTTGCATAGTAGAGCTTTAACTTGCACTTACAGATGTAGCGACCAACTGTATTTAGTGACAGTGGTTTTATGAAGTGTTCCTGAACCCATGTGGTGATATCCTTTAGAGATTGATGTCGGTTTTTGATACAGTGCCGTCTGAGGGATCGAAGGTCACAGTCATTCAGTGTTGGTTTCCGGCCATGCCGCTTACGTGGAGTGATTTTTCCAGATTCTCTGAACCTTTTGATGATATTATGGAGCGTAGATGTTGAAATCCCTAAATTTCTTGCAATTGCACTTTGAGAAACATTGTTCTTAAACTGTTTGACTATTTGCTCACGCAGTTGTGGACAAAGGGGTGTACCTCGCCCCATCCTTTCTTGTGAAAGACTGAGCATTTTTTGGGAAGCTGTTTTTACACCCAATCATGGCACCCACCTGTTCCCAATTAGCCTGCACATATAAATAAGTGTTTGATGAGCATTCCTCAACTTTATCAGTATTTCCCGCCACCTTTCCCAACTTCTTTGGCCCGTGTTGCTGGCATCAAATTCTAAAGTTAATGATTATTAGCAAAAAAAAAAAATGTTTATCAGTTTGGACATCAAATATGTTGTCTTTGTAACATATTCAACTGAATATGGGTTAAATAGGATTTGCAAATCATTGTATTCTGTTTATATTTACAATCTAACACAATTTCCCAACTCATATGGAAATGGGGTTTGTACAAGAAAGTACACTTTATCATATTCACAATAAATGACCTGTTTGGTCTGTTTGCCCGGACTGGTTCCTCCGAAGCAAAATGGCAATTAGGGCAATTAAGTCATCACGCATTGTTCCGCCTGCAACCCTGACAGCCCATTGTGACTTGGCGACATCGACGGGCCCTTCTCGGACACGGGCGCTCAGACTCCCGTGCCGCGACACCCGGGGCACCCGGGGTCTGACACCGCAGATATTTCTCGGGCATGATTTGTGGAGTCTGCACGGCGAGACAGCGATTGGGAGTCGTCACGTCGTCAAAAAGGTGGAGGGTGTCGTGGCGCTTGTGTGCACAGCGAGGTCAGGCGCCGTGCGGTTGCGTCAATGCAGCCGTACAATGGGCATGATTACAATATAGCCTTTGAAAAATGCTCAAAAATGTTTCTGTTTGATGGATTTGTTTGCCTTCACGCCGTTGTAATTATTCACCTGCGCTTCACCAGCAGCACATTCCCCCTCCCCGGCCCCCGTTTTATTTGCACGACTCTCGGCCGTGTTTATTCTGAGAAGTGAAACATAACATGTGGACATGCCAAATAGCAGAGCTAACCAGCCTTCCTTGTATTTGTGTGCCTTCACATCCTCATAGCATGGTGTGTGTGTTTGTGTGTGTGTGTGTGTGTGTGCGTGTGTGTGTGTGTGTGTGTGAGCCAACTGCAAACTGTCTCTTATTTCAAGGCGGATCAAGGCACTCGAACCAACCCAAGTTAAAGTTGCACCGTTTTTTTTTTTTAAATGTCGCCTATCATTCACAATCCTTATATAACAGTGGTCCATCCATCCATCCATCCATCCATCCATCCATCCATCATCTTCCGCTTATCCGAGGTCGGGTCGTGGGGGCAGCAGCCTAAGCAGGGAAGCCCAGACTTCCCTCTCCCCAGCCACTTCAACTAGCTCTTCCCGGGGGATCCTGAGGCGTTCCCAGGCCAGCCGGGAGACATAGTCTTCCCAACGTGTCCTGGGTCTTCCCCGTGGCCTCCTACCGGTCGGACGTGCCCTAAACACCTCCCTAGGGAGGCGTTCGGGTCGCATCCTGACCAGATGCCCGAACCACCTCATCTGGCTCCTCTCGATGTGGAGGAGCAGCGGCTTTACGTTGAGCTCCTCCCGGATGGCAGAGCTTCTCACCCTATCTCTAAGGGAGAGCCCCGCCACACGGCGGAGGAAACTCATTTCGGCCGCTTGTACCCGTGATCTTATCCTTTCGGTCATGACCCAAAGCTCATGACCATAGGTGAGGATGGGAACGTAGATCGACCGGTAAATTGAGAGCTTTGCCTTCCGGCTCAGCTCCTTCTTCACCACAACGGATCGGTACAACGTCCGCATTACTGAAGACGCCGCACCGATCCGCCTGTCCATCTCACCATCCACTCTTCCCCCACTCGTGAACAAGACTCCTAGGTACTTGAACTCACACACAGTGGTCCCCAACCTTTTTTTTATCCACGGACCGGTCAACGCAGCCCGGGACAAATTGTTTAGTTTTTTCTTCTTTGTCATGAAAAAGGGAGGTTTTTGTGGTTGGTGCATTAATTGTAAGTGTATATTGTCCTGTGGACGGGACTCTCGCTGCTGTCTTGGATCCGCTTTGAACTGAACTCTCGCGGCTGTGTTGGAGCCACTATGGATTGAACTTTCACAGTATCATGTTAGACCCGCTCGACATCCATTGCTTTCGGTTCCCTAGAGAGGGGGGGTTGCCCACATCTGAGGTCCTCTCCAAGGTTTCTCATAGTCAGCATTGTCACTGGTGTCCCACTGGATGTGAATTCTCCCTGCCCACTGGGTGTGAGTTTTCCTTCCCCTTTTGTGGGTTCTTCCGAGGATGTTGTAGTCGTAATGATTTGTGCAGTCCTTTGAGACATTTGTGATTTGGGGCTATATAAATAAACAGTGATTGATTGATTGATTGTGTTTTTCATGTTGATTTCATAAAAAACGGGGGTCGGGGACCACTGTTATATAAGACAAGGACACACATTTTTGTTCTTCTATACCAGGCGTCACCTGGTATAGAAGAGGGTGGGTGGGGGGGGGAGTCCTTTTTTTTTTGTTTTGTTTTTTCTTCTTTGTCATGAAAAAGGGACGTTTTTGTCATGAAAAGGGGAGGTTTTTGTGGTCGGTGCACTAATTGTAAGTGTATATTGTGTTTTTCATGTTGATTTCATAAAAAACAGGGGTCGGGGACCACTGTTATATAAGACAAGAACAAACATTCCTGTTCTTCTATACCAGGCGTCACCTGGTATAGAAGAGGGTGGGGGGTCCTTTTTTTTTTGTTTTTTTTTGTTTTGTTTTTTCTTCTTTGTCATGAAAAAGGGAGGTTTTTGTGGTTGGTGCACTAACTTTAAGTGTATATTGTGTTTTTCATGTTGATTTCATAAAAAATTCTTCTGCGGCCCAGTGGTTGGGGACCACTGTTATATAAGACAAGAACACACATTTTTGTTCTTCTATACCAGGGGTCACCAACGCAGTGCCCGCGGGCACCAGGTCGCCCGTAAGGACCAGATGAGTCGCCCGTTGGACTGTTCTAAAAATAGCTCAAATAGCAGCACTTACCAGTGAGCTGCCTCTATTTTTTAAATTGTATTTTTTTTACTAGTAAGCTGGTCTCGCTTCGCTCGACATTTTTAATTCTAAGAGAGACAAAACTCAAATAGAATGAAAAAAAAAAACAAGAAAATATTTTAAAGACTTGGTCTGCACTTGTTTAAATAAATTCATTTATTTTTTTACTTTGCTTCTTATAACTTTCAGAAAGACAATTTCAGAGAAAAAATACAACCTTAAAAATGATTTTAGTGTTTTTAAACACATACCTTTTTACCTTTTAAATTCCTTCCTCTTCTTTCCTGACAATTTAAATCAAGTATATTTATTTTTGTTGTTGTAAAGAATAAAAAATAAATTTTAATTTAATCCTTCATTTTAGCTTCTGTTTTTTCGACGAAGAATATTTGTGAAATTGTTCTTCAAACTTATTATGATTAAAATTCAAGAAAATTATTCTGGCAAATCTAGAAAATCTCTAGAGTCCAATTTAAATCTTATTTCAAAGTCTTTTCAATGTCTTTAAAATTGTTTGTTCTGGAAAATCTAGAAGAAATAATGATTTGTCTTTGTTAGAAATATAGCTTGGTCCAATTTGTTATGTATTCTAACAAAGTGCAGATTGGATTTTAACCTATTTAAAACATGTCATCAAAATTCGAAAATTAATCTTAATCAGGAAAAATTAATAATGATGTTCCATAAATTATTTTTTCAATTTTTTCAAAAATATTTGAATTAGCTAGTTTTTCTCTTCTTTTTTTCAGTTGAATTTTGAATTTTAAAGAGTCGAAATTGAAGATAATCTATGTTTCAAAATTAAATTTTCATTTTTTTCGTGTTTTCTCCTCTTTTAAACTGTTCAATTAAGTGTTTTTTTCATCATTTATTCTCTACAAAAAACCTTCCATAGAAGGAAGTAAAATGTCTGACGGAATGACGGACAGAAATACCCATTTTTTGGTTGTTGATATTTATCTGTGAGAAATCATTAAGATGATCAGTGTTTCCACGGAGATAAATATAATTAATTATTAATAATAACGTAGAGTTAAAGGTAAATTGAGCAAATTGGCTATTTCTGGCCATTTATTTAAGTGTGTATCAAACTGGTAGCCCTTCGCATGAATCAGTACCCAAGAAGTAGCTCTTGCTTTCAAAATGGTTGGTGACCCCTGTTCTATAAATTCTAAATCAGGGGTCACCAACCTTTTTGAAACCAAGAGCTACTTTTTGGGTACTGTTTAATGCGAAGGGGCAACTGGTCTTCCTAGTTCCTAGTTCCTAGTTGTATTGATACGCAGTAAAGGAAACTTTTTAACGAAGGCAAAGGCACACGGGACACTTCCTCGTCCGACGCAAGGAACGGATGACTTGTATGCGGTGGTGAAATTTCCAGAAATCCAATGTAATAATGATCCGTATTATATTGATGCTAATATTGTTTGTGCCGCGTCGTCATGACTGTTCGCAAACGTTCCAGCCCTTTAAAATAATATCTTGGAATGTGGCAATTAGAAAACGCATGCTTCATCTAATTGCGGGCGTGGACAGATACTTTTCTGATTATGAGTTCCCACCCCGAGAACGCCGCTCTGCCGGTTTGGCGTCTACTGTAAGGCGTTTGATGAAATGTCAACATGATGATAAGTGAATATTTATTTGCAATTTGTTCAAATGCAGAACGTTTGTGTCGCTCAGTCAAAATTAGCATATTGATATATTTACCAACATATTAACATAGGGTACATTATAAACATACATGACTATTGTCCAAATATGTTTGTTTAAATATTCATATACAATTAATGTCAACACAAAAATTTGCCATGTTTTTGAGGCTTTCCAGTAACATTTTGTCATTTTATGAATTTGCTGTCAATGTTTTCCTGGTAACCTCGCCTCAAAAAGCACAGGAAGCAAAAATACTCATTGACGTTTTACTCATTCCGTAGCACACATACTTAAAAGTACACACACATGACAGTTTTGATTTATTCAAATGTACAAACCCTGTTTCCATTTGAGTTGGGAAATTGTGTCGGATGTAAATATAAACGGAATACAATGATTTGCAAATCCTTTTCAACCCATATTCAATTGAATGCACTACAAAGACAACATATTTGATGTTCACAGTCATAAACTTTTTTTTTCTTTTTGCAAATAATAATGAACTTAGTAGTTGGGAAAGGGCATGTTCACCACTGTGTTACATCACTTTTTCTTTTAACAACACTCAATAAATGTTTTGGAACTGAGGAAAATAATTGTTGAAGCTTTGAAGGTGGAATTCTTTCCTATTCTTATTTTATGTAGAGCTTCAGTCGTTCAACAGTCCGGGGTCTCCGCTGTCGTATTTTACGCTTCATAATGCGCCATACATTTTCCATGGGAGACAGGTCTGCACTGCAGGCGGGCCAGAAAAGTACCCGCACTCTTTTTTTACGAAGCCACGCTGTTGTAACACGTGCTGAATGTGGCTTGGCATTGTCTTGCTGAAATAAGCAGGGGCGTCCATGAAAAGGACGGCACTTACATGGCAGCATATGTTGTTCCAAAAGCTGTATGTACCTTTCAGCATTAATGGTACCTTCACAGATGTGTAAGTTACCCATGCCTTGGCCACTAATACACCCCCATAACATCACACATGCTGACTTTTGAACTTTGCATCGATAACAGTCTGGGTTCTTCGCTTCCCCTTTGGTCCGGATGACACGATGTCGAATATTTCCCCCCAAAATTTGAAATGTGGACTCTTTAGGATAGGATAGGATAGGATAGGTCTTTATTGTCATTGCACAACTACAACACAACTTTGTTTTCAGCACAAACCTGTTCAAGATTAGACAAACAAACAGTATACAGGGTTACAGAACAAGAACGCTGATGGGTCGCCATAAGGCGCCCCGTAAAAGATGGGAAAAAGGTAAACGCTGGGGAAGGAAGCGTAAAAAAATACAATCCAGACTGGGCTCCTAAGGGGGCCCAGTCTGGAGTGGGAAAAAAACCTCCATAGCAAAGCACATATACATATTACAACATGCATCTCGAGATATCTAGCAACAGAGGGAAGGTAGTTCAAGGTCATGGTGGTAGGCCGCAGCTCTCAGGCGCTGACAATCCATTCATCACCCCTATGGGATTTGCGTCAAGGGCGTTTGGTTGGGGGACAGGAGGGTGTATGTGTGGCGTATATTTTTGTGGATGTGTGTGTGTGTGTAAGCCCGTAGTGTGTCTCTGTTCCGCGGCCTTGATGTATTGCAGTCGCTAGTCCAAAGTCAACAACAACAGGTGTGTGTCCATGAGAGACAAGAAGGGAGTTTCTTGTGTCTTCACTGCGCTGTCCTTCGGGAGAGTCTCGAAGCCAGGGAGATAATCCAAGTTACAATGATTTTTTATGTGGGTGAAAATAAAATTTGCTTTTCACTCTAAATTGTCCATGACTGGTCCTCAAAACTGCGGGGCAGACAGTCCGATGTAATCCACAGTTCTTCCAGCATCCTCCAATCATTTGTGGCAGCTTTGGTGTACTTTGAAGACTGCCAGCAACTTCCAATTTGTCGACAAACCAGAGCAACGCTTACTCCAATCAGCAGATGCCCTGTTGTCATAATCCCGAATAGGTGGATATCTTCACGTCCTCGACAGAAAAGGGTCGCCCTCCTTCTTCTCCCAAGAGTCCGTCGTGTGTCCAGCAACAACCGCTTCGTCACGACAGCAGGTTCCCCCAAACCCAAGATCTGGTCAATTTTGATGAGGCCAGTTAAATAGTTCCAATGTTTGGATTTGGAGAGCAGTGCAAAAAGAGGCAACAAGAAAGTTAAGACAACACAAAACAAAGAAGCAAGCAGGAGAGATAAGGGAGAGGAAAGGGGAGCGTCCACCCTCGATGAGTGCCAGAGAGAAACAGAACACTTTTCCACTTTGCATCAGTCCATCTTAGATGATCTCGGGCCCAGAGAAGCCGGCGGCATTTCCGGATGTTGCTGATAAATGGCTTTCGCTTTGCATAGTAGAGCTTTAACTTGCACTTACAGATGTGGCGACCAACTGTATTTAGTGACAGTGGTTTTATGAAGTGTTCCTGAGCCCATGTGGTGATATCCTTTAGAGATTGATGTCGGTTTTTGATACAGTGCCGTCTGAGGGATGGAAGGTCACGGTCATTCAATGTTGGTTTCCGGCCATGCCGCTTACGTGGAGTGATTTCTCCAGATTCTCTGAACTTTTTGCTGATATTATGGAGCGTAGATGTTGAAATCCCTAAATTTCTTGCAATTGCACTTTGAGAAAGGTTGTTCTTAAACTGTTTGACTATTTGCTCACGCAGTTGTGGACAAAGGGGTGTACCTCGCCCCATCCTTTCTTGTGAAAGACTGAGCATTTATCGGGAAGCTGTTTTTATACCCAATCATGGCACCCACCTGTTCCCAATTAGCCTGCACACCTGTGGGATGTTCCAAATAAGTGTTTGATGAGCATTCCTCAACTTTATCAGTATTTATTGCTACCTTTCCCAACTTCTTTGTCACGTGTTGCTGGCATCAAATTCTAAAGTTAATGATTATTTGCAAAAAAATATATATCTTTATCAGTTTGGACATCAAATATGTTGTCTTTGTAGCATATTCAACTGAATATGGGTTGAAAAGGATTTGCAAATCATTGTATTCCGTTTATATTTACATCTAACACAATTTCCCAACTCATATGGAAACGGGGTTTGTATTATCGCCTGCCTGCTCTGTCGTCCACAAGTTGCAGGCATTCTCCGTGCAAGTTTTACGCATGAAAAGTGTTTGTCCATCTTAAAGGGGAACTGCACTTTTAGGGGGAATTTTGCCTGTACTTGTGAGGGACAAGAACACAAAAGGCTTTTGTTTTTCTTTGCATTTTAACGTGTAAAAATCGTCTCGTTCTTGGTGGCTCACAATACAGCTAATGAGAGCAATCAATTCTATCTTTAAATCATTTTGAAAATACATTCAAAAAGCATCAACAATACTTCATTTATGTAACCTGTATGATAACCAAGCTGTAGCAACACTTTACTTTTAGACCTCCACCCCAGATCACACCTCAATCCAACCCACTTCTCCAAAGTGGGCTGGCTCAGGGTGGAGGACAGAGTAAAACAACTTGCACTGAGCCTAGTCTATAAAATCCGCTACACCTCCTTGATACCGTACATGTCAAACTACTTCCTTAATGTAAATGACCACCATAACCACAACACCAGGGGGAGCTCCACAAACCACGTTAAACCCAGATTCCGATCTAACAAAGGTCTTAACTCATTCTCTTTCTATGCCACATCAATGTGGAATGCACTCCCAAGAGGTATAAAAGTAAGTGCATCTCTATACTCCTTCAAAACCGCTCTAAAACAACACCTCCAGGCAACTTCAACACTTTACTAATACCCTCCTCCATTCACATCCCATCTCCCCGGATTATAAACAACTCAAATGTGCTTCTAATGTATATACTTGTTCTTATGATATCTGAACTCACTATGTTCTCTGCTGGCTGTACATATCCTACTAAATAAGACCTACACTGTTGATTCAATTGTTGATGACTGAAGTTCTGATATCAACCAAAGCTCCTCATCCCACCCCCCGGATTGTAAATAATGTAAATAATTCAATGTACATACTATGATGATTAACTTGTGTGATGACTGTATTATGTTGATAGTATATATTTGTACCATGAATTGATTAACGTGGACCCCGACTTAAACAAGTTGAAAAACTTTTTCGGGTGTTACCATTTATGGTCAATTGTACGGAATATGTACTGAACTGTGCAATCTACTAATAAAAGTATCAATCAATCAAAAACATTGTTATTGTAAGAGCGAACACGGAGGAACTCTTTTTCTAGTGTAAGAAGAGGTCAGTTTCAAACATTGATGACATCTATTAAACAAGACAAGAAGCAAAGAATCAAACAGAGAATGAATTCAATTAGGCTCAATTGAGGAGAAACGTGTCGACTTGTAACCTCTTAACGTGTCACCCACGCTCTGCCAAAAGATGGCACGCCTCCTTCTTTTATTTGGACCTTCCCTGACCACATGGCCACAGCTGTTTCTAAGGGATGGGGGTTGTAAACAGCTCACAGAAAAGTTAGGTTAAAAAAAAGAGGTTGTAAAAGAGTTCAAAAAAGGATGTTCGAAAAGAGGTCTTCTGGAACTTGGGCAGATCCTGCCTTCTCTCCGCTTTGCAGTCCTTGGGTTAAAACAATATCTTTCTGTTGATTATAATACATGAAAGAAACAGGAACACCTTCATGTTACCTGCCCCATACCAGGTGGAGTTTTACGAGCCTTACTCTTGGTAGGTTTCCAACGCAGCTTTTGCTTCTCACCGGGCACTCAAAGGAACACAACGTTTATGTGATAACTTAGAAACAATTATTCTAACAATAACACAGCGGCGTGCTTCGGTGTTAAGCTGTACTTACTGAAAAACACGAACACAATGGAACACTAGCTATTTCAAATATGACTAAAGAAAAGAAATAACTCCTAAATATGGATGTATGTAGATATCTATCTCCGTCAAAATATATATATATATATATATATATATATATATATATACAAATCATGTTCCTCACTGTCTTACTCTGAATAAATAATAATAAATAATACATAAATACATGTAAACTAGGAAGTGTATACAAACCCCAAAAGTAGTGAAGCTGTGACGTTGTGTAAATGGTACTTATAAAGAGAATACAACAAATCCGTTTCAGCTGGTATTCCATTGAATAGACCGCAAAGGCAAGATATTTTATGTTCACACTGTGAAAACTGTGTTATTTTCGCCAAATATTAGCTCATTTGGAATTTGATGCCTCCGGCATGTTTCAAAAAAGCTGGCAGAAGTGGCGAAAAAGAGTGAGAAAGCTGAGGAATGCTCATCAAAGACTTCTTTGGAACGTCCCACAGGTGAACAGGCTAATTGGGAACAGGTGGGTGTCATAATCTGGTGTAAAAGCAGCTTCCGTGAAATGCTCACTCGTTCACAAACGAGGACGGGGCGAGGGTCACCGCTTTGAGATCGAATGCGTGCGTGTCATCCACGCAACGTCTTTTTCATGGACGCCCCTGCTTATTTCAGCAAGACAAGGCCAAGCCACATTCTGCACGTGTTACAACAGCGTGGTTTCGCAGTAAAAAAGTGTGGGTACTAGCCTGCCCTGCCTGTAGTCCAGACCTGTCTCACATTCAAAATATGAAGTGTGTGAAGGGAATTATATTTATGTAGCGCTTTTCTCTAGCGATTCAAAGCGCTTTACATAGTGAAAACCCAATATCTAAGTTACATTTAAACCACTGTGGGTGGCACTGGGAGCAAGTGGGTATAGTGTCTTGCCCAAGGACACAACGGCAGTGACTAGGATGGCGGAAGCGGGGATCAAACCTAGAACCCTGGAATTGCTGGCACGGCCACTCTACCAACTGAGCTATACCACCCCTTCACTGTGTGGCGCATTCTAAAGCCTAAAATACCACAACAGATGTTGAACCACCTAAAACGCTTAAAAAATGTGTCTCCTCAGTTTCCAAACGTCCTGGGTTCAATCCCGGGCTCGGGATCTTCCTGTGTGGGGTTTGCATGTTTTCCCCGTGACTGTGTGGGTTCCCTCCGGGTACTCCGGCTTCCTCCCACCTCCAAAGACATGCACCTGGGGACAGCCCCTCCCACCTCCAAAGACATGCACCTGGGGATAGGCCCCTCCCACCTCCTAAGACATGCACCTGGGGATAGGCCCCTCCCACCTCCAAAGACATGCACCTGGGGACAGCCCCTCCCACCTCCAAAGACATGCACCTGGGGATAGGCCCCTCCAATCTTCAAAGACATGCACCTTGGGATAGGCCCCTCCCACCTCCAAAGACATGCACCTAGGGATAGGCCCCTCCCACCTCCAGAGACATGCACCTTGGGATAGGCCCCTCCCACCTCCAAAGACATGCACCTAGGGATAGGCCCCTCCCACCTCCAAAGACATGCACCTGGGGATAGGTTGATTGGCAACACTAAATGGTAGCTAGTGTGTGAATGTAAGTGTGAATGTTGTCTGTTTATCTGTGTTGGCCTTGCGATGAGGTGGAGACTTGTCCAGGGTGTACCCCGCCTTCCGCCCCAATGGAGCTGAGATAGGCTCCAGCACCCCCTGCGACCCCAAAGGGGAGAAGCGGTAGAAAATGGATGTATGGATGTATTCTGTTTTTATTTACCATTTACACAACGTGACAACTTCACTGCTTTTAGGTTTTGTACTACATTACTCTGAAGGCTTCGCGCTGCGTACCGGAACCAGATGTAGGTCTGATCTGTGGATCCTGGTTGTTCCTGCTTCGTCAGTTTAAGGAACACACATACATTTAGATTTAACAGTCAATGTGTGCGTATAAGCGCCGCTCGCGAACAAGGAGAAGTTGCAAGTTTTGGACAAAGTAATTGACGGGATTGGTTACATTTGCGTGTATTGGCGTGATCGGGACATGGCAAAATCCAGGGAGGGCTGAATATGTTGTAGTTAGGAACAACAAAATGAAGACACCCAGAAAAAAAATCAAGAAGTATTTATATTTACACGTAAATAGATAGATAGATAGTAAGTAGGTGATTTACAAAACAGGAAACACGCATAGTGCCGTGCACATTGTCAGGGTGGAACTCATTGGACGGATTTAAGACAGTCTGTGCTGGCACATGGCCGCAGGCGTCACGAAGAGCTGGAGATGATTTTCTTTAGCTTCATCACCTCCTCACTGGTGAGCTGCAGCACTGAGGCGGAGCCAGAATTCATCATCAGCAACGACGATGACGAGAGCCTGGTCTCGGCTGCCTTCGGACTTGCCGGCTTGGTGTCGCCGTGGCGGCTCGTCGTCACCGTGAGGTCTTGTGGAACTGCGGCGGGACTCGGGGGTCTCTCCTTAGCGAGGGCCTCCCAATACGTTGGGGGTTTGGATCTGTGCGATAAAGAGATTCCCTGAGTGGGAAACGAACAGACATCCGCGGTGGCGGCAGGTTTTTGAACGCTGCTGGAAGGGGAGCAGTCGAGAAAACTCTTGTGGCTTGGGACGTGGGGAGTCGCCGCTGCCTGGCCGCTCGACCTCGGGCTTGGCACTTTTCTGTTCACCACCCTAAGATCTTCGATTGTGGGGCTCTGCCGGTGGGAGTTGAAGTGAAATGATAGATTTGTCGGGAGAATGCCCTTGCTCCTTCGCGCCGCTTCCTCCACCTGCTGGTGGCGAGGTACCTGCTGGTGGCGAGGTACCTGCTGAAGTAACTGCTTCGCGTTGTTTGCCGCACCGTGCGGGCCATACAGCCGTAGCCAGTTGTGGAACACGGACAGAGGGATTTCGAACTCCATCTTGCTGTTGGTTTCGGCAGGTATGTGACTGGGATTGAGTCTCCTCCCTTCTGGACTCGCCAGTTGCTCTTTTGTCATATTTCTGCAATCTGTCAGGCTTTTGTCATACTCCGGGCTACTCTTCGAGGTGAGGTCCACCACAACATCCTCCCTTACTTTTTCGGGGTATGAGACTACTCCTGCAGCTGCTGCTTCATCCGGCTTTCTACTGCCTTCTTTCCTTGCTACCTGCGGGTATTGTGGCGTGTACAGCGAGGAGGGCGTGTTCAAAAACTTTGGTGTTTTGCTGGACGAAGGCGGTGCAAATGATGACTTTGGGATTTTGTCGGTCCTCTGACACGGTGCTTTAACGCTCAGGTTGAGAGGCTCACTCAGTCCAGATGAAGACTTGTACTGTTCCGCCAGGTAGCGCAAATGCTCTAACGGCTCCTTCACCGTCTCTTTAGGCTTTGGTCCACATGGGGGGAACGGGAATTTGGTCGGGGGGACTGTTGGTCTGTTGCGCGATGCCACAACAGAGGGAGGCATGGGGATGTAAGGGGGAAGAACCGAGGGACTCGGGTGGTAGTAGTGTGGGGGTTGGAATGGTAGAGGAAAGAGGCTCCGATGAGTGCCTGACTGGAGGTTGGAGGGGTTCTGTTATAGATAAAAGTGATTTGGATATTAATTTGGGTTCCTTCATTAAGCGGATCATGGCAAACATTTGGAAATATGTGACTGCACTGTCAATGGTTGAAAGGGCTAAAGAACATCTTCTTCCAGTATGACAGAAAAGATTCACAGAAAAGTAACATTTGACCAACCTGGTGGTGCAGCGGCATTGACATCAGCTTGCGTTTTGCCGGTGTGGGGCCGTCGCAGACTCTTTCTTCCGGGCTGTAACCGTGGTAGCGAAAGTGTTCCATGGGGTGCGGCAGTATGGAGCTCATCCGCTGTCCCTTTAGATGGCATTCGTACGGCAGCAGCAGCCTTGGCGTAACAAAGACAAAATGCCAGTCAGGTTAGAAATCACCCGCCACCCCTCTCATCACACTCCTTCCCTGCCGCGACTCACTTCTCATAGTGGCGGCGGGTGCAAGTGGCCGCGCTCGTGCTGCGCGGGTTCCCTCCCAGCGAGTTGTAGACTTGCTTCCAAAGCTGCTGGGCCGTCACCTGTCGGCACACAGGCGAACAACGTGAGGCGGTGTTAGGTTTTTTGGAGGTTTTCAGGGTGTGCAATGCGACCACCGAGCAGTCCTGTCCAGTTTGGTTCACCTTGGTACAGTTTGAATCAATAAATCCTGATCCGGATAACTGCGTTGGGTTCTTAAGTAGCGTGGCATCATGGCTTTTCTGATTGATTAACCAAGACACGCTTGTCCGGCAGTCGCAAAGTTTCTTAGTGGGAGTTTTTCCTTCCCTCTTTCGCCATCGATTCCACATCCAGTATCCATTTGTTTTACTAACCAACCAACTGTACTGTAGGTTGCTAAAAAGTTCTGCCAACCTTTGCAAAAGAAAATAACTAAAGATGCTGAACCGAATGGTAGAACTTGGCGGTGAAAACGTACCTGGTGGTAGCCCCCAAAGCTTCTGACCGTCTTGAACATGACATATAGATCAACTGTGGGGGGGGAAAAACACCATTCAGGTATAATTCACTGATGAACAATGTGCGACATGTAAAATGTGCAAAATGATTAGGCAAGTTGTGTTTTTAGAAAACATAAGGATACTATTATTGAGCACAATTGTTGTGCATCTAAATGAATGGTTCTGTGACCCCTTGCCATTGTTTTGGAACTTTCCAGAGTGCTGCATCTGCCCTGAAAGACAGTTGAATCTTTCTTTTGACTCATTTTGCCTGGGGGGGAAAACAGCTGCCTAATAATTTGCTAATTATTCCGTGGACCACACCCTCCCTCATTACTCAGATAGAAGATATGCAGAAAGGGGAACTTCACTTGTTTCGGAATCTTGCCTGTCATTCACAATAAGACACGATTGTAAATGTTTTTTGTTTTGTTTTCTTATGCGTTCTAAATCGTAAAATATGGCAAGTACATGATGGCTAACAATGCGGCTAAAGGGAGCACTAAAAAAAAATTCGCAATCCGCCAGCAATGCTCCATTTACCTGAATATATTACATGTAGTGTTAGCGATATTGTTATTATAAGCGCTAACACCTACAAACTATTCTTAGCGGCACCGGGATCACAGCTAGCTAACTAGCTCATGCTGCTATATTGACACACTGAGCTGCTGCATCGGCTCTGAGTTGGTGAAAGTTAATTCTAGGTTATTTAGCATGTGTCTTTTTGCGTTCGGACCAGATGTTCCTCTAAGGGAATTTAAGTTGCTGGTCAATCCCAAGTTCTTTTGATGACACATAAACTGAGTTTAAATGATCACCCGGAACAGAATAGGTATTTTGCAATTTATTCCAAAGCTTTGGAGAGACCAAATTAAAAACAACACATTCAATTTGCGTCGCCTAGTTGATCTAACATTCAAACGGGAAGAGACTACTTCTTGAATCCCCAACCACGCCCCACCCCCCCCAGATGGGACATACAGATTCATTATTCAACTAAAGATACGATATTTAGGGAGTACTCCAACTTCCTACATTCCAAAGCTTCAAGGTTAACACACACAGTTTACTAGCGAAGAAACAGAAAGAACAAATGGAAAAAAAAAACACTAGCTGTTTTCTAATATGACTATGAATATAAAAAAGTAACTCTTGCATATATAAATATATATCTCCGTCAATCTTAATTGGATAGCAGAAAGTTGTGGACATAAATTGAGAAGTTGGTCAACTTTGTCTTGAAAAGATGCTTGTTTACAACACTTAAAAAAAAAAAAAAAGACCCGAGTGAGGATTATGATTAATTCTTCATCTAAACGGGAAGCTATGAACATCCCGTCAGTTGGCTTCAGATTGAGAGCAGACATTGTGCAGTAAGCGATTGTTTTATTTTGT
Organism: Nerophis ophidion; assembly: GCF_033978795.1. Lineage (NCBI taxonomy): Eukaryota > Metazoa > Chordata > Actinopteri > Syngnathiformes > Syngnathidae > Nerophis > Nerophis ophidion. Next base: position 14,650,550 of record NC_084618.1, on the reverse strand, counting down.
TCATTGTTGTACATCTTGTTTAACAGTTATTGAGAGCAGACATTGTGCAGTAAGCGATTGATTTATTTTGTTCATTCTTGTATGTCTTGTTTAACAGTTAGCAACACTGCTGGATCGTCAAAAAACATGCATCCTCCTTTAATTCAGGCTAAAAAAATATATGTTTCTGGATCATCATCCGTCGCAAAGTAGACTTTCGTAAAGTTAGTCGTGAGTAGTAGTAGTATTGTGGAAGGGAAAAGCGGAATTTGTGACGCGTCTGTGAAATGAAACTCTGCCTGAAATGAGCAAAACATGTAAATGTTAAATGCTATTATGAATGTTACTACATGACATATATACGTATATCATGTATGTATAACATGTTATTATGAATGTTACTACACTACATATAAACTTACAGCGTTGATGGAGGTGTTTGGATGTTTATAGGGCACTTATAGATTAGAGATTGATAGGCAAAATGTCATTAAAAAAAGTGCAGTTCTCCTTTAAATCCAATGGAATGACCTGGTGTTAGAGTCGGAACGTTTGCAGAAAAAATGGCATCACAGGCTTTAAAGTCGCCAGTTGATACCAGCTCACGCCGGGTGCGTTGGAAAGGTCAAACGGTTTGCGTTGACGAATGCCCTCTACGACATGTCAGCTCACGCTTGCCATCTGTAACGTGCTGCATTGTACGCTGACTATTGTGTACTTTATGTCAGGCCCGTCACCCTGAGAAGAATACGTACTTTGTTTGAAGCCCAGGTGAGGGATCCTCTCGATGGGAGTGTCTCGCTTCTTCATGAAAAGGTACAGACTTTTAAGGAACTGCTCCTCGCCCGGGTCTACTGACTCTCTGCGCCGGTCCTCCTGGACCCCCAGGCGGGCCATAGTCATGTGTACCTGAGAGGACGACAGCACCCTCATTAACATCATCTAAGTTTCCAAGACCTGTCGACGGGTGATCACAAATCAAAGCAACGTAGAATCAGTGCGTCCTTTCCAGAGGTGGGTAGTAACGCGCTACATTTACTCCGTTACATCTACTTGAGTAACTTTTGGGATAAATTGTACTTCTAAGAGTAGTTTTTATGCAACATACTTTTACTTTTACTTGAGTATATTTATAGAGAAGAAACGCTACTTTTACTCCGCTCCATTTATCTACAATCAGCTCGTTACTCGCTACTTTTTTTTAATCGATCTGTTAATGCACGCTTTGTTTGTTTTGATTATGTCAGACACACATTCAAAGTAAGAACTACGCATGCCTGCGTTTCACCAATCAAATGCAGTCACTGGTGACGTTGGACCAATCAAACAAAACCAGGCGGTCACGTGACCGTCACACGTCGAATCCGACCTAAAAAAGTTGACAAACTTATTGGGGTGTTACCATTTAGTGGTCAATTGTGCGGAATATGTACTGTACTGTGCAATCTACTAATAAAAGTTTCAATCAATCGATCAAAAGTGTAAAGGAAAAAAGACACTTTTTATTTCAACCGTACTTCCCGTCAAAAGCCTAAAGACTGATCGCACAGTTCCTGTCTTCACAATAAAAGCGCCGCTCCATCCCGCCTGCGCTAACAAAATAAGAGTCTCCGAAAGCCAGCGCAAACAAGCTAGCAAGCTACGGAGTTTGCCGCCAATGTATTTCTTGTAAAGTGTATAAAAACGAATATGGAAGCTGGACAAATAGGATGCCAAAAATCAACGACTTTCATGTGGTATTAGACAGGAAAGAGGAACTTTTTTTCTCCTCCATTTGAAAATGTGAACATTATTAGCACTATACTGTCTGATTCCAATCAATGCAAGTCATCAGAATCAGGTAATACACCAACTTATATTCTTGTCTTCCTGAAAGATAGGAATCTATATGTTAAACATGCATGTATATTCATTAAAACACCTTTAACATGTCAACAAAAACGGCAAAATAAATAACTATAAATTATATACTGTATATATATATATATATATATATATATATATATATATATATATATATATATATATATTTATATATATATATATATATATATATATATATATATATATATATATATATATATATATATATATATATATATATATATATATAAATATATATATATATATATATATATATGGTATGTGTATGTATATATGAGGTAGATCACCTCAACTTGGTCATTTATTAAGTAATTGATTAACGTTGAAAACTTATCGGGGTGTTACCATTTAGTGATCAATCGTACAGAATATGTACTGTACTGTGCAATCTATTAATAAAAGTTTCAATCAATCAATCGATGAATGCCTACTGAGCCTATGGTGCTGTTAAGTTATTGTGGCTCAATTTGCCTTAATTTTTTTATTTTAATGTATTATTATTTAATATATATTATTGTTTTAGTTGCTTAAGAGATATTCCTGGCTATGAATTTGCTCATTACTATTTTTATGTTTTTGTGCATTATTTGTTGCCGTAATTATTAAACAAACAGGTTACTCATCAGTTACTCAGTACTTGGGTAGTTTTTTCACAACATACTTTTTACTTTTACTCAAGTAAATATTTGGGTGACTACTCCTTACTTTTACTTGAGTAATAAATCTCTAAAGTAACAGTACTCTTACTTGAGTACAATTTCTGGCTACTCTACCCACCTCTGGTCCTTTCAAAGATAACACACCCACAGATTCTCGCCATGTAAAATTAGACCAAGTTTGACCCGACGGGTGAATCCGTTGAATTGGTTAAATTCTTTTTATATCAGGACAAAAAGGCCTGAGATGTGCAGTGTGCTCTTAGCGCTCACCTGTCTCTCCATGTTCACCGAGCGCCTGGTCCCATCCAGCAGCAGGAAACTACAGAACACGGACAGATGCGTCCGTCCCGGTGGCCGTTTGCAAATATGCAACAATAACAGCGAGGCCGCCTACTTCAACCTCCCGCTGCTGACATTCGAACGTGGTCCAACCGGTCAGACCTGCTGTCGAACAACCGCGTTGCTGGAATCGACTTCGCAAGGCACAAATTGGCAGGGAAGAGGAGGATAAAGGCTTATGATAACATTATATTTTTGGATGTTGTTTGTGTTACAAACAGTAAAAGAGCCGTCGGGTTTGTAAGTAAAAATCCGGGCGAGTGGACGCATTAGAGTCAGATTGTCGTGCTGATATGCGCGGCATGTCGGCGCACCGTCATCATATTAATGAAGATAATTATCAGGGCAGGAACAAGAAATGTCACATTTCAACGGCTCCGAGTCTATTTTGGTTGAGCTGAGGTTTGATGGCAAAGTTTTATTTAAGGCTAATTGTCCATCGATCAGTCAGCCTGAACAAATGCTGGTCTGTATGTTTCGGTCTTTGCCCCTCTTCCGCGATGCCAAGGTACAGTTAGCGTTGTCAATGATGGGGAGTGGCTATGGTGCAGTATGTAGCTGTGTTGTACAAATACACGCGACTAATTGCTTTTAATTGCGATGACAGGAGAGGCAGTTATCGTCTCATTGAAATATGTACAACTCTGGGGTAAACGGTTGCGTAAGTAGCGACAAAAAAAAGTTAGCGTGTGTTAGGGACCAAATGCCTAAATGACTCTGCTATCCCCTGTTTGCTACAACTAAGTTGGGGTCCAAAGCAGAGTTTTATTTTGTGCACCCCCATTACAAAAACACATTGCACTTTTTTATTTATTTGAAACTATTTTATGCTTTTTAAATCAAACTTTAATTTGATGCCAATTTTGTGCTAAAACAATTCATGGGGAATAAATCATTAAACTAATATATATATATATATATATATATATATATATATATATATATATATATATATATATATATATATATATATATATATATATATATACACACACAATTATTATCATTAACAATATATATTGTACTATTACACTTATATAAAAAATTGATTATATATATATATATATACACAATTATTATCATTAACAATATATATTGTACTATGATACCTATATAAATTGATTTTATATATATATATATATATATATATATATATATACATATATATATATATACAATTATTATCATTAACAATACATATTGTACTATTATACCTATACAAATTTATTATATATATATATTCATATATATATATATACGTGTACAATTATTATCATTAACAATATATATATATATATATTGTTCTATTATACATATATACATTGATTTGATATATATCTATATATATATGGTAAAAAATGGTAAATGTTTTTGAAACATATATATATATATATATATATATACGTGTACAATTATTATCATTAACTATATATATATATATATTGTTCTATTATACATATATAAATTGATTTTATATATATGTATATATATATATGTATATATATGGTAGAAAATGGTAAATGTTTTTGAAACATATACATACAGTATATATATATCTATGTATATATATATGTATATATATATATATATATATATATATATATATATATATATATATATATATATATATGTATACATTAATTTATTTTTTCATAAATTTGCAAAACTTCTGAACGTTACCAAGTTGGATAGCCACCAAGTGTGACTGTTTACCAGTTCAGCGCCACCAGAGACAATGTGATTGCATGCAGAATTTACCATTTACCAATAAACAGTTTGTACTCTTTAGGATTTTTGCATTAGTTGCAGTTAGAAGTGGAAAGGGAGTCGGAGAGACAGAAATTAGCTATGAAATCCTAGGCAGAATACACTTAAGCAGAAACAAAAAAGAAACTGAAAGCTGCTCAGAACTTTGCCAGGAAGGCTCATGTCAGAGCCATCAAAGCAGAAATGCCAAAGTAATGTGTAAACAATGTCAATAAATAGATGAACCATCTGTGGCTGTGAAGTGAACACTAGTAAGGTTGTATACTGTATGGAGTAGACTAACCCATGTGGTTCCTGTGGATGTGAACACAATTGTGACTAAACAGCATTGTGACTGATACAGACAAAGTAATGTGTAAATAATGTCAATAAGTAGATGAACCATCTGTGGCTGTGAAGTGAACACCAGTAAGGTTGTAAATACTGTATAGAGTAGACTAACCCATGTGGTTCCTGTGGACGTGAACACAATTGTGACTAAACAACATTGTGACTGATACAGATAGAGTAATGTGTAAATAATGTCAATAAGTAGATGCAACATCTGTGGCTGTGAAGTGAACACCAGTAAGGTTGTAAATACTGTATAGAGTAGGCCAGGGGTCACCAACGCGGTGCCCGCGGGCACCAGGTCGGCCGTAAGGACCAGATGAGTCGCCCGCTGGCCTGTTCTAAAAATAGCTCAAATAGCAGCACTTACCTGTGAGCTGCCTTTATTTTTTAAATTGTATTTATTTACTAGCAATCTGGTCTGGCTTTGCTCGACATTTTTAATTCTAAGAGAGACAAAACTCAAATAGAATTTGAAAATCCAAGAAAATATTTTAAAGACTTGGTCTTCACTTGTTTGAATGAATTCATTTATATTTTTTACTTTGCTTCTTATAACTTTCAGAATGACAATTTTAGAGAAAAAAATCCAACCTTAAAAATGATTTTAGGATTTTTAAACACATATACCTTTTTATCTTTTAAATTCCTTCCTCTTCTTTCCTGACAATTTAAAACAATGATCAAGTAAATTGATTTTTTTTTTATTATAAAGAATAATAAATACATTTTAATTTAATTCTTCATTTTAGCTTCTGTTTTTTCGACAAATAATGTTTGTGAAATATTTATTTAATCTTAATATGATTAAAATTCAGAAAAAAATATTCTGGCAAATCTATAAAATCTGTAAAATAAAATTTAAATCTTATTTCAAAGTCTTTTGAATTTCTTTTAAAATTTTTGTTCTGGAAAATCTAGAAAAAATATTGATTTTTGTAATATAGCTTGGTACAATTTGTTATATATTCTAACAAAGTGGAGCTTGGATTTTAACCTATTTAAAACATGTCATCAAAAATCTAAAATAATCTCAATTAGGAAAAATTACTAATGATGTTCCATACATTATTTATTTTTTCAATTTTTTCAAAAATATTTGAATTAGCTAGTTTTTCTCTTCTTTTTTTCGGTTAAATTTATAATTTTAAAGAGTCGAAATTGAAGATAATCTATGTTTCAAAATTTAATTTTCATTTTTTTCGTGTTTTGTCCTCTTTTAAGTGTTTTTTTCATAATTTATCCTCTCCAAAAAACCTTCCGTAGAAGGTAAAAAAAATGTACGACGGAATGATAGACAGAAATACCCATTTTTTTTTAATATTTATCTGTTTCTATTCATATTTATTGTGAGAAATCATTAAGATGATCAGTGTTTCCACAAAGATACATATCATTAATTATTAATAATAACAAAGAGTTAAAGGTAAATTGAGCAAATTGGCTATTTCCGGTAATTTATTTAAATGTGTATCAAACTGGTAGCCCTTCGCATGAATCAGTACCCAAGAAGTAACTCTTGGCTAACCCATGTGGTTCCTGTGGATATGAACACAATTGTGACTAAATAACTTAGTGACTGAAACAGACATAGTGGTTCATTTGGATAAATGGAGTATGTATTTATTTAAAATTTGGATAAATAGAGTATGTATTTATTTAAAATTTGGATAAATGGAGTATGTATTTATTTAAAATTTGGATGAATAGAGTATGTATTTATTTAAAATTTGGATAAATGGAGTATGTATTTATTTAAACTCTGTTCATGGGACGGCGTGGCAGAGTCGCAGAGTGGCCGTGCGCAACCCGAGGGTCCCTGGTTCAATCCTCACCTAGTACCAACCTCGTCACGTCCGTTGTGTCCTGAGCAAGAGACTTCACCCTTGCTCCTGATGGGTGCTGGTTAGCGCCTTGCATGGCAGCTCCCTCCATCAAAACCCTAAAACATCTTGAAATGGTGTTTTTTTGTGTGTGCTAATTTCTGCATGTTCAATCGCTGAAAAACAAGGAGCTTTGGGGACTGATTTTCTGTCTTTGTCATTAAGTTCAAATCACAGGCCTGCATGCTAACTGTAACATGTTAGCTTCTTTTGCTAATTTTGCTTCACTTGGCACTTGTCGCATGATAATGTTTGTGTTTCAGATTGTCTTGCACACATACAGAAGTCACACGCAATTTATTTTGAAATTGCATATTCTGGTTCTGTTTGCTTGAGTTGCTTGCTATAAACATGTTCTTTTGTTCAAGTATCTGATCGGTATTTGAAATCGGGCGGGACCTACGTCCGAGACTTCAGATCTGTATCATTGTATTTCTTGTAAGGAAATGCCAGTTTAAAATATTTTTTCTTTCATTTCCTACGGTTACGTTTCTTCACGGGTTGGCAGAGATAACATCTCGTAGTTTGACTTCTGGAATCATCTTAGTGGAGTGTCAAGCTAACCTAAACTGCCTCACGTTGGAGTCACCAAACATGGTTCCTGGTTACTTGGAGACAGAAAAAGTGGTCCTTCTCCTTGTCCTTATATCGGAAGATTTTTTTTTTTTTTACAAAAGCCATAAAGCAGTGAAGTTGTCACCTTGTGTAAAGGTAAATAAAAAGAGAATACAACAAATCCTTTTCAACTTATATTCAATGGAATAGACTGCAAAGACAAGAAATATCTTGATATTTCTTGTCTTTGCACACTGACAAACTAAATATTTTTTATGCAAATAATCATGAACTTGGCCCTGCGATGAGGTGGCGACTTGTCCAGGGTGTACCCCGCCATCCGCCCGATTGTAGCTGAGATAGGCGCCAGCGCCCCCCGCGACCCCAAAAGGGAATAAGCGATAGAAAATGGATAGAAAATGGATAATCATGAACTTAGAATGTAATGGCAGCAACACATTGTAAAAAAGGCATTTTTTACCAGTGTGTTACATGGCCTGTCCTTTAAACACTCAGTGCAGGTTTGGGAACTGAAGAGACACATTTTTGAAGTGGAATTCTTTCCCATTCTTGTTTGATGTACATCTTAAGTTGTTCAACAGTCTCCTGCCTCATATTTCAGCGTTCACACATTTTCAATGTCTGGACTACAGGCAGGCCAGTCTAGTACCCACACTTTTTTACTACGAAGCCACACTGTTGTAACACGTGGCTTGGCATTGTCTTGCTGAAATAAGCAGGGGCGTCCATGATAACATATGTTGCTCCAAAAGCTGTATGTACCGTTCAGCATTAATGGTGCCTTCACAGATATGTAAGTTACCCATGCCTTGGCCACTAATACACCCCCATACCATCACACATGCTGCCTAGAACACTTTACCACCTAGAAAAATCCGGATGGTTCTTTTCCTCTTTGTTCCAGAGGACACAATGTCCACAGTTTCCAAAAATAAATTGAAATGTGGACTCGACAGACCACACAACACTTTTCCACTTTGCATCAGTCCACCTTAGATGAGCTCAGCCCCAGCGAAGCCGGTGGCGTTTCTGGGTGTTGTTGATAAATGGCTTTGGCTTTGCATAGTGGAGTTTTAACTTGCACTTACAGATGTAGCGACCAACTGTAGTTACTGACAGTGGTTTTACGAAGTGTTCCTGAGCCTATGTGGTGATATCCTTTACACACCAATGTCGCTTTTTGATGCAGTTACGCCTGAGGGATTGATTCTCCAAACCCATCCAGCCATTTTCTACCGCTTGCCCCTTTTTGGGGGTGCTGGGAGCCTCTCAGCTGCATCCGAGCGGAAGGCCTTGTACACCCTGGACAAGTCGCCACCTCATCACAGGGCCAACACAGATAGACAGACAACATTCACACACTAGGGACCATTTAGTGTTGCCAATCAACCTATCCCCAGGTGCATGTCTTTGGAGGTGGGAGGGGCCTATCCCCAGTTGCATGTCTTTGGAGGCGGGAGGAAGCCGGAGTACCTGGAGGGAACCCATGCAGTCACGGGGAGAACATGCAAACTCCACACAGAAAGATCCCGAGCCCGGGATTGAACCCAGGACTACTCAGGACCTTAGTATTGTGAGGCACATGCACTAACCCCTGTTCTACCGTGCTGCCTTTTGATGATATTACGCAGCGTAGATGGTGAAATCCCTAAATTCCTTGTTGAGAAACGTTCTTAAACAATTTGCTCAGGCATTTGTTGACAAAGTGGTGACCCTCGCCCCCTCCTTCTTTGTGAATGAGTGAGCATTTCATGGAAGCTGCTTTTATACTCAATAATGGCACCCACCTGTTCCCAATTAGCCTGGTCACCTGTGGGATGTTCAAATTAGTGTTTGATAAGCATTCCTCAACTTTCTCAGTCATTTTTGCCGCTTGTGCCAGCTTTTTTGCAACATGCTGCAGGCATCAAATTCCAAATGAGCTAATATTTGCAAAAATTAAACAACTTTTACGAGTTTGAACCTTAAATATCTTGTCTTTGCAGTCTATTCAATTGAATATAAGTTGAAAAAGACTTGTTGTAGTCTCTTTTTATTTAGCATTTACAAACCCCGTTTCCATATGAGTGGGGAAATTGTGTTGGATGTAAATATAAACAGAATACAATGATATGCAAATCCTTTTCAACCCATATTCAGTTGAATGCTGTTCAAACTCATAAACTTTATTTTTTATTTGCAAATAATAATTAACTTAGCATTTCGTGGCTGCAACATGTGCCAAAGTAGTTGGGAAAGGGCATGTTCACCACTGTGTTACATCACCTTTTCTTTTAACAACACTCAATAAATGTTTGGGAACCGAGGAAACTAATTGTTGAAGCTTTGAAAGTAGAATTATTTCCCATTCTTGTTTTATGTAGAGCTTCAGTCGTTCAACAGTCCGGAGTCTCCGCTGTCGTATTTTACGCTTCATAATGCGCCACACATTTTCCATGGGAGACAGGTCTGGACTGCAGGCGGGCCAGGAAAGTACCCGCACTCTTTTTTTTTACGAAGCCACGCTGTTGTAACAAGTGCTGAATGTGGCTTGGTATTGTCTTGCTAAAATAAGCAGGGGCGTCCATGAAAAAGACGGCGCTTTGATGGCAGCATATGTTGTTCCAAAAGCTGTATGTACCTTTCAGCATTAATGGTGCCTTCACAGATGTGTAAGTTACCCATGCCTTGGGCACTAATGCACCCCCATACCATCACAAATGGTGGCTTTTGAACTTTGCGTCGATAACAGTCTGGATGGTTCGCTTCCCCTTTGGTCCGGATGACACGATGTCCAGAAACAATTTGAAATGTGGACTCGTCAGACCACAGAACATTTTTCCACTTTGCATCAGTCCGTCTTAGATGATCTCGGGCCCACAGAAGCCGGCGGCGTTTCTGGATGTTGTTGATAAACGGCTGTCGCTTTGCATAATAGAGCTTTAACTTGCACTTACAGATGTAGCGACCAACTGTATTTAGTGTATTTAGTGGTTTTCTGAAGTGTTCCCGAGCCCATGTGGCGATATCCTTTAGAGATTGATGTCGGTGTTTGATACAGCGTTGTCCGAGGGATCGAAGGTCACGGTCATTCAATGTTGGTTTCCGGCCATGCCGCTTACGTGGAGTGATTTCTCCAGATTTTCTGAACCTTTTGATGATATTATGGAGCGTAGATGTTGAAATCCCTAAATTTCTTGCAATTGCACTTTGAGAAAGGTTGTTCTTAAACTGTTTGACTATTTGCTCACGCAGTTGTGGACAAAGGGGTGTACCTCACCCCATCCTTTCTTGTGAAAGACTGAGCATTTTTTGGGAAGCTGTTTTTATACCCAATCATGGCACCCACCTGTTCCCAATTAGCCTGCACACCTGTGGGATGTTCCAAATAAGTGTTTGATGAGCATTCCTCAACTTTATCAGTATTTATTGCCACCTTTCCCAACTTCTTTGTCACGTGTTGCTGGCATCAAATTCTAATGTTAATGATTATTTGCAAAAAAATTATCAGTTTGGACATCAAATATGGGTTGAAAAGGATTTGCAAATAATTGTATTCTGTTTATATTTACATCCAACACAATTTCCCAACTCATATGGAAACGGGGTTCGTACACAAGGCGACAACGTCACTAGTTTTGTACATTCTAACTGATGCTGTGATGCTACGTGCCACTCCAGATGCCCCGGCGATATTTATCAGTGTTCACGCGCTGCAATTTCAACAAATGCGGCAGAGCTCGTTTGGCAGGAAGGAGATTTTTGGGCGAGTGCTCGTCCGTCAAAGTAACCGCGGCGACGTTTACATCGAAAGCTACCGAAACTCCACACATTTTTTAATCTGATTTTGACAGCCCGGCAGCTCACAGCACACTTTACCTCAGGGGGTCCAAGGAAAAACTCCCTCGAAGGAAGATGAGCCGTCGAAGAGATTTCCACAGAAGTGGGAACTGAGGGAAGTGGTGACTTTCCGCATTTTTGTTACTGTTTGTTCGTCACCACCGCGGTATTGGCAGCGATCCTAATCACGCAGTCGTAAATAGGCAACCTTCGTCATTGTCTCGCTAAAACAAAGCCGCCACTGAGATCCGCAACCAGACTGACATGTGTAAACTTCTCGGGCTTTTAATGGCCGCAACTCAGGTGTCGCTGACGGATGCTTTCAGCGCACATTCTTATCTGCACGACTCCTGTAGTAGACGGAGATGTTAGTTTGGAGAGAGATAGAACCGAGTTAAAGGATTAACTCTGTTTATGTTGAAGACTCATGCGAGGGACACGCAATTTTTGCTGGGATTTCACTCTGGCGTGACGTGCAATTAACCAGCAGGAAGGAGCTGAGGAGACGCCCGAGTACTGTGGGCGTCCTGCCAAGAACTTGTACTCTTTTTATTGAAGCCTGTTTGGGCTTTGTATAAACAACAACATGACAGAAATTATGGCAAAATGTGTCATGTCTTGTTTGGCTACGTTCTCTTGACCTTTGGACTATTTAAGTTCCTGGTTTTTTTCACTCCCTTGTTTTGTTGCCACGACTACCAATCAGTTCACCTGTCCTCACGACTCACGCACCTGTTTTCAATCACCAAATCACTATTTAAGCCTGTCGTTTTCTGTTGGTCGGCCTGGCGTCATTGTGTTATTTTCATGCCAGTTTTTTTTCATGCCAAAGTCCATGCTGCTCTTGTCAAGCCATAGGAAGTGTTGTTTGAGTTACAAACCCCGTTTCCAAATGAGTTGGGAAATTGTGTTAGATGTAAATATAAACGGAATACAATGATTTGCAAATCCTTTTCAACCCATATTCAGTTGAATATGCTACAAAGACAACATATTTGATGTTCAAACTGATAAACTTTTTTTTGTTGTTGCAAATAATCATTAACTTTAGAATTTGATGCCAGCAACACATGACATAGAAGTTGGGAAAGGTGGCAATAAAAACTGATAAAGTTGACAAATACTCATCAAACTCTTATTTGGAACATCTAACAGGTCTGCAGGCTAATTGGGAACAGGTGGGTGCCATGATTGGGTATAGAAACAGCTTCCCATAAAATGCTCAGTCTTTCACAAGAAAGGATGGGGTGAGGTACACCCTTTTGTCCACGACTGCGTGAGCAAATAGTCAAACAGTTTAAGAACAACGTTTCTCAAAGTGCAATTGCAAGAAATTTAGGGATTTCAACATCTACGCTCCATAATATCACCAAAAGGTTCAGAGAATCTGGTGAAATCACTCCACGTAAGCGGCATGGCCGGAAACCAACATTGAATGACCGTGACCTTAGATCCCTAAGACTGCACTGTATCAAAAACTGACATCAATCTCTAAAGGATATCACCACATAGGTTCAGGAACACTTCAGAAAGCACTGTCACTAAATACAGTTGGTCGCTACATCTGTAAGTGCAAGTTAAAGCTCTACTATGCAAAGCGAAAGCCACTTATCAACAACATCCAGAAACACCGCCATCTAAGATGGACTGATGCAAAGTGGAAAAGTGTTCTGTGGTCTGACGAGTCCACATTTCAAATTGGTTTTGGACATCGTGTCATCCGGACCAAAAGGGAAGCGAACCATCCAGACTGTTATCGACGCAAATTTCAAAAGCCACAGTTTGTGATGGTATGGGGGTGCATTAGTGCCCAAGGCATGGGTAACTTACACATCTGTGAAGGCACCATTAGTGTTGAAAGGTACATACAGGTTTTGGACAAACATATGCTGCCCTTAAGCGCCGTCTTTTTCATGGACGCCCCTGCTTATTTCAGCAAGACAATGCCAAGCCACATTCAGCACGTGTTCCAACAGCGCGGCTTCGTAAAAAAAAAGAGTGCGGGTACTTTCCTGGCCCGCCCGCAGTCCAGACCTGTCTTCCATTGAATATGTTCGGCGCATTATGAAGCGTAAAATACGACAGCGGAGACCCCGGACTGTTGAACGACTGCAGCTCTACATAAAACAAAAATGGGAGAGAATTCCACTTTCAAAGCTTCAACAATTAGTTTCCTCAGTTCCCAAACGTTTATTGCGTGTTGTTAAAAGAAAAGGTGATGTAACACAGTGGTGAACATGCCCTTTCCCAACTACTTTGGCACCTGTTGCAGCCATGAAATTTTAAGTTAATTATTATTTGCAAACAAAAAAAGTTTATGAGTTTGAACATCAAATATGTTGTCTTTGTAGTGCATTCAACTGAATATGGGTTGAAAAGGATTTGCAAATCATTGTATTCTGTTTATATTTACATCTGACACAATTTCCCAACTCATATGGAAACGGGGTTTGTAGATGATCTCGGTCCCAGAGAAGCCGGCGGCGTTTCTGGATGTTGTTGATAAATGGCTTTCGCTTTGCATAGTAGCATATATAAGCTAAGTTAGGCTTTAAAGTCATATCAAAGACTTGCCAGAACAACTTTTTACTGTCTGCTGAGTTTCATTGCTTAAGGTTTTCTGCTTATGGTGTGCCTCCGCATTCTTTCAATGAAAAAAATGTACCTTGGCTCAAAAAAGGTTAAAAAACACTGGGCTCCGGTGTGTGCACGGACTACAGTGGCAGACACGCGCACATTTTCAGGACTTATGTAGATCCGTAATACTGATCAGCAGGTACCAGAAGGTAAGAAAAGTTGCTTTTGCGTCATATTGTGAAACAAAACGCCAGATAATGTCTGCCAATGGGTGCCATTGTGCAGTCCTTATACACACACGGCAGTAATTCTTATACCGTAATGTGCCGACAACCCATCAAGCGGTGCGGCTTCAAATTTGTGCTAAAACTCACTGGTGAATGAATGATGAATGAATGATTGGTGGTGGTCGGCGGGGCCGTAGGCGCAAACTGGCAGCCACGCTTCCGTCAGATGTAGCTTACCACCACCAGGTGTGAATAAATGATGGGTTCCACCTTCTCTGTGAGCGCTTTGTTTATCTAACAATAGAAAAGCGTGATATAAATCTAATCCATTATTATTATTATTATTATTATTAAAACATTTTTACATATTTTTGAGCACCATGTGTGGTGTTCTGTATTCTCAATGGAACATTTAAAGTTTTGGTGTTGTTTACCGGCCTCATATTGCAGTCTACACATATCTCTTATGTGTGGGTGCCATCTACTGGTCACACGTATCATTACAAAACGTACCAAATAAAGTTGCTTCGAGGTCGGTAAGCACAACCAGAATTATGCCGTACATTAGGCGCACCGGGTCATAAGGTGAAATGTCGATTTTTTTTTTTGAGAAAATGAAAGGATTTTAAGTGCGCCTTATAGTCCGAAAAACACAGTATTTTTCCTAAAGTGAGCAGTTTGGTTGTAGACGAGCTAACAAACACGCCCGCGGCCCCACTTCCTGTTTGCACAGAACGTCAACAAATACGGCATTTCAAGGCAGGCGCCGCTCAAAAGCACTTTTCACATTCTCCGCTCCGAGGCTATGTAAAAAATGTGCTGATTTTGCATCCCGACACAAACTACCATCAAGCAGCCTGATGACTCGTTAATTCCTCTTGTTGAAAGGTGTGCCTCTAATTACCTGTCAGTCCTTTAGTGTTAGCAGACTTGTTTTTTTTTCCCTCCTTTGCCGAAGTCACACTTTAATTGTTTTAGCTATGGTTGCCTATAGCAGTCGTATTTATACGCATGTCACACCCAACATCACCATGGTGAGGTTACTTACCGGAGTTACGGCAACAATTTGTCATTTTGGGTCTTCAGGACATTGCGGCTAAATTGCCCTGAGTCACAATGCTGTTGTTGTTGTTGTTCAGGTATGAACACCGACAGGTTTACACGTTTAGGAATATTTACGCCGTATTACCCCACCAGAACACGCTGATACTGAATAAACCAGATTAAATGGAAAGTACTCATCACATAAACATACCGTTCATCCATTCCCATACTACTCATCCAAAATAAAGGGAAGAAAATATGAAAATACAGTAAAAAAATGTGTGTGTTTACATCTTTATATGTATATTTTAACATATATATGTGGGGAAGATTTTTTATTTTTTATGTATTCATTTATTTATCTTATTATTATTTTATATATATATATATACAGTGGGGCAAAAAAGTATTTAGTCAGCCAGCGATTGTGCAAGTTCTCCCACTTAAAATAATGACAGAGGTCTGTAATTTTCATCATAGGTACACTTCAACTGTCGGAGACAGAATGTGAAAAAAAAATCCAGGAATTCACATTGTAGGAATTTTAAAGAATTTATTTGTGAATTATGGTGGAAAATAAGTATTTGGTCACTTCAAACAAGGAAGATCTCTGGCTCTCACAGACCTGTAACTTCTTCTTTAAGAAGCTCTTCTGTCCTCCACTCGTTACCTGTATTAATCATCTGTATAAAAGACACCTGTCCACTGCCTCAAACAGTCAGACTCCAAACTCCACTATGGCCAAAGAGCTGTCGAAGGACACCGGGAAAAGAATTGTAGACCTGCACCAGACTGGGAAAAGTGAATCTGAAATAGGCAAGCAGCTTGGTGTGAAAAAAATCAACTGTGGGAGCAATTATCAGAAAATGAAAGACATACAAGACCACTGATAATCTCCCTCGATCTGGGGCTCCACGCAAGATCTCATCCCGTGGGGTCAAAATGATCATGAGAACGGTGAGTAAAAATACCAGAACCACACGGGGGGGGGGGGGGGGGGGGGACCTGGTGAATGACCTGCAGAGAGTTGGGACCAAAGTAACAAAGGTTACCAGCAGTAACACACTACGCTGACAGGGAATCAAATCCTGCAGTGCCAGACGTGTCCCCCTGCTTAAGCCAGTGCATGTCCAGGCCCGTCTGAAGTTAGCCAGAGAGCACATGGATGATACAGCCGAGGATTGGGAGAATGTCATGTGGTCAGATGAAACCAGAATATAACTTTTTGGTATAAACTCAACTCGTCGTGTTTGGAGGAAGAAGAATACTGAGTTGCATCCTAAGAAAACCATACCTACTGTGAAGCATGGGGGTGGAAACATCATGCTTTGGGGCTGTTTTTCTGCTAAGGGGACAGGACGATTGATCCGTGTTAAGGAAAGAATGAATGGGGCCATGTATCGGGAGATTTTGAGCCAAAACGTTCTTCCATCAGTGAGAGCTTTGAATGGTTGACCAAATACTTATTTTCCACCATCATTTACAAATAAATTCTTTAAAATTCCTACAATGTGAATTTTTCACATTCTGTCTCACAGTTGAAGTGTACCTATGATGAAAATTACAGACCTCTGTCATCATTTTAAGTGGGAGAACTTGCACAATCGCTGGCTGGCTGACTGTATATATATATATATATATATATATATATATATATATATATATATATATATATATATACATATATATATATGTATATATATATATATATATATATATATATATATATATATATATATATATATATATATATATATATATATATAATAATAACATAAATACATACAAAATAAAAATATATATACCGTATTTCCTTGAATTGCCGCCGGAGCGCTAATTAATTCAAAACCTCTTCTCACCCCTGCGCTTACCAAAGGCATGCGGTAAAAGTAAGCATGCGCTAATTATTTTAAAACCTCTTCTCACTCCGGCACTTACCAAAGGTATGCAGTAAAAATCTGAGTGTGACGTAAGCTTGGACCTTAAATCCTACTGAATGGCTCTTAATCTTCTTCCCTTTATGCGATTTTAAATGACCGGTATTGAAATAAGCCTCCTCCATTTTGAAAATGATGACAGGGGAAGTGTCACTCGTGACGTCACGAGTTTGACCAGGCGGTAATACTAAACATGCGCTAATTATTTTGCGAAGCGAGTTTGTAATTCAAGGAAGGCGTGTACTATACGCCCTGCGGCAATTCAAGGAAATACGGTATATATCGTTTTTTTATGTATTTTATTTTATTTATTTTATTTTCCCCCCACATATATATGTAAAAGATACTTATATATATATATATATGTTGTCAGCATTCAGACAATGCAAGGACGCTAAGTTTACCTCCCAGAGAACACTCACACATTTTTAAGGTCATTACATGTGTTTTTCATATTACCACATCCACCAATTACCCGTGAATTAAAACCACAGGTGGTGTTCACAATGAAAAGCACAGGTGCTGTCTATAATTACCCCAATCTAAAAGCGGCACACCCAAGAACACTTAAGGACATGGCTCGTTATGTCAGTCACTCCTTCAGACTGGGACAAGCCCTGCACCGACCACGCCAAAGGACCCCTTTTCACCTGGTTACCGTAGAAGCAGACATTCCGCCACCCCAAGTCCGCCAATGCAAACCAAGAATTCTGTGGTTCGCCAAAATTGCTCGGGTTTGACCGGTATTGATCACTAACGAGGTTATTATTGGAATGTGCAGTGGTGCTACTTATTAACGTTGAATGGTTATAGCATTTTTTCTTTGTCTTTGTCACTGGGAGGAGTGGAAGGTTTTATGTAGCAGTGGAGCGGAAAAACAAGTCGCCTCTATATTGAAGCTATTGTCATATATATCGGACTTATGACATCAAAAGACTCCCAGAGTTTGCGATTAAATAGAAATGAACAAAATATTACCAACCTCACGGAGTTATTGAGGATCGTAGATCCCTTCACCATCAACAACAATGCTAGTCAGTTTTAAACACCGGTGACTTTTATTAAACAGACAAGAAGCAAGGAATCATGCAGAGACAGAGTTCAATTTTCCTCAATGAGGAGAGACAGATTGCCCTCTGGGCCAGGTATCGATTAACGTGGAAAAAACTTACCATTTAGTGGTCAATTGTACGGAATATGTACTGTACTGTGCAATCTACTAATAAAAGTCTCAAGGCACAGCCCATGTGCTCCACTATTTATTCAGGAGGTCCCTGGTTACATCACTGTGGCTGTTTCTGAAGGAAGGGGGGTCATTTCAAGAGCCTCAGTATAGATTAGATTAGATTAGATTAGATAGTACTTTATTCATTCCGTCAGGAGAGTTCCTTCAGGAAAATTACAATTTTCAGCACAATCCCATTCAAGATCAGACAAACATTACAGGGAGACAGAACAGGATCGCTGACGGGTCTGCCGGCTTCCAGCGCCCCTTACGTATAGACACAATATGTGATTATTCATGAAATGCAAATGTGCTGATACTCGTGATATCTCTGCTTTGTCTGCGTCACGGTACTCGATGTTCGTCCTCCGCGGTCAGCAGGCCGGGTTCTGGACACAAACACCGATACGAGACGACTGGCAATCTTTTGATTTGAGTTGTCCCTTTGCACGGATAGAAAAGTACAACTTCAGCACAATTGATGATAACTATAGCAACGGCCTTTAAGCATAAGAGTTGTGTGATAACTTATACATGATTATTCTAACGATCATATAGACTTTGTGAGAGCCAACATTGATTACTTTGGCACAATTTATGATCCAGGACCTAATAATTTTGTACCCGAACACAAGGAAGATGAGCAATACATTTTAGAAGGGAGTCATTACCCCAACACAAAAGGTTTAAAGAGCCATATTGGACCAAAAATAAAAGCTATCGGGAGCCACAAGAAATTAAAAGTCTTATTTAGGTTTATGCAACCCATTTTTGCAATGTTGGAAAACATTAGTAAAACTACTCAGAGGGTGAGATAACTCCTGGAAATGAGTGTCTTGGAATGGCCAAAGGTATAGATGTGTGTGTCCAAGTTGAAGGAACTGACAGGCTGTCTTCTTCTAATGGATTTATTACAATCTGTGCAAGCTGGGTAAATCACTAAATCACTGCCGCCCACTGCTGAGTGGGACAAAAGGACGCTTGTGAAATCCTCTCACCAGTAAAGCATGTTTAATATAAACTGTGTTCGGAAGGTTTGTGTCATGTTTGTCCTCCTACAGAAAATATTTCAAAACAACAAACACATTTTTACAACCGTCTTTCTCAATTATTATACTTAAAAAAAAAAAAAAAAAGCTCCAGGCAGCCCCAGGGCAGCACTAAAGAGCTCCAGAGAACCTAATCTAATCTTTCTATCCTTACATTTTCTACAGCTTGTCCCTCTTGAAGAGGTTAGAGCCTATCGCAGCTGCACTCGGGCGGAAAGTAAGCTAAGTTGATCTAATTTGATCAAATTAAATACATAAAATAAACCTTACGCTCCCTTCAAGTACCAGGTTTAAAAAAAAACACCATTCATTCTGTATATCAACAATGTTGCAAAGAAAGCTTGCTGATACACGCTGCGTCCACCAGGTGGTGCCAAACAACACAGCAAGACCACTGGAAGACATCAGCGGAAGACAGTTTTTATTGTTCATGTTTTTAAATGTCATCAATTTTGTTTAACAATCATCAGTATGATTGGATTTTTATTCTGACCTTTGGAAATGTTTAGATCCTCCCCAAGTATGTAAAGTACACTATTTATTTATGTATTTATTGTGGGCCCTTCGTAGTGATGCAAAATGTACTGATTGAAGAATGTCATTAGAGATCAAAACGAACAGGGGAAGAACAAACATAACATGTAAAGTCAATTTGACTCTGAACTGCGGTGTAATTAAAAACAAGTTTTAAATGTGTCATTTTACTTCAATCAATAACGGAGCAGCATCTCCTCATCCGGAACCAACAAGGCCGTGAAAAACGGTCCGACTGGAACTCTCTAATAACTAAAGTTCCTTGGGTGAATAACGTCAACTCACTACACCGGTATGTTTTAGTGCTTTCATGGCGAGTTTACTGACAGATATAAGTCAATCAATCAATCAATGTTTACTTATATAGCCCTAAATCACTAGTGTCTCAAAGGGCTGCACAAACCACTACGACATCCTCGGTAGGCCCACATAAGGGCAAGGAAAACTCACACCCAGTGGGACATCGGTGACAATAATGACTATGAGAACCTTGGAGAGGAGGAAAGCAATGGATGTCGAGCGGGTCTAACATGATACTGTGAAAGTTCAATCCATAATGGATCCAACACAGTTGCGAGAGTCCAGTCCAAAGCGGATCCAACATAGCAGCGAGAGTCCCGTTCACAGCGGAGCCAGCAGGAAACCATCCCAAGCGGAGGCGGATCAGCAGCGCAGAGATGTCCCCAGCCGATACACAGGCAAGCAGTACATGGCCACCGGATCGGACCGGACCCCCTCCACAAAGGAGAGTGGGACATAGAAGAAAAAGAAAAGAAACGGCAGATCAACTGGTCTAAAAAGGGAGTCTATTTAAAGGCTAGAGTATACAAATGAGTTTTAAGGTGAGACTTAAATGCTTCTACTGAGGTGGCATCTCGAACTGTTACCGGGAGGGCATTCCAGAGTACTGGAGCCCGAAATGAAAAAGCTCTATAGCTCGCAGACTTTTTTTGGGCTTTGGGAATCACTAATAAGCCGGAGTCCTTTGAACGCAGATTCCTTTACACTATTTTATATTAGAAATGGCAACAATGGAGGATGAATGTCACCTAACAAGAAGATAGAGGAAAAGAAGAAGAAGATATGACTACAATGGCGGACACGTGCACATTTTCGGGACTTATGCAGATCCGTAATACTGATCAGCAGGTACCAGAAGGTAGGAAAAAATGCTTTCGCATAATATTGCGCAACAAAACG
This sequence comes from Nerophis ophidion, assembly GCF_033978795.1. Taxonomy (NCBI): domain Eukaryota; kingdom Metazoa; phylum Chordata; class Actinopteri; order Syngnathiformes; family Syngnathidae; genus Nerophis; species Nerophis ophidion. Next base: position 14,629,521 of record NC_084618.1, on the reverse strand, counting down.
CCAAATAATATGTCTGCCAATGGGTGCCATTTTGCGGTCCTTATATACACACCATAATAATATTTATGCCGTAATGTGCCGACAATCCATCAAGCTGTGCGGCTTCAAAGTCCTACTAAAACATTTTGACAGATTTTTGAGTGTCGTGTGTAATGTTCTTTATTTTCAATGGAACATGTAAAGTTTTGGTGTTGTTTACTGGCCTCATAATGCAGTCTACACGTGTCTCTTATGTGTGAATGCCATCTACTGGTCAGACGTATCATTACACCATGTACCAAATAAAATTGCTTCGAGGTCAGTAAGCACGACCAGAATTATTCCGTACATTAAGCGCACTGGGTTATAAAGCGCACTGTCGAAATGATTTTAAGTGCGCCTTATAGTCCAGGGGAAGAGCAAACAACATGTAAAGTAAATTTGACTCTGAACTGCAGTGTAATTAAAAACAACTTTAAAATGTGTCATTTTTCGTCCTAATTGTTACAAGACATTTTTTTAAGTCTCCCAAAACCAAACAAAGAATTGTAAGGAAAGACAGTGTATGAACATGAATTTATATATATATATATATATACATATATATATGTGTGTGTGTGTGTATATATAGAGTATATACAATCAAAACGAAGAGGAATATATAACATACTTTTTTTTTCATAAACCATTATTTAAAAGTTCAACATGTACAAACAAACATATGAACAATGACATTTAAAACACGTATGATACAGCGCCAGGTGGTTGTTATTCAAATAAAGTAATTATAGTTTAATGTAATATATATATATATATATATATATATATATATATATATATATATATATATATATATATATATATATATATATATATATATATATATATATATATATATGTTCACATACATATGTAGTAATGTGTATAATTATAGGCTCACACAAATTTGGTAAATGCTTTAAATTTGGAGCATAGCATCATAGTTTTCACAGCTTTTTGGTTGTTAGAGTTAGAAAGCGTTTTGAAGTAAAGTTTTTCCTTTTTTTTTAAAGGCACACAAACAGGTTGTGTATATAATAGCCAATCGCATAATGAGGTTGCAAAGATAAAATTCCTTTTCAAATGTGTTCTCATACCGTCTAAATCCAAACAGCAGAATTAGTAACATGCGTCAGACTGCAAAGCAAGAAGTATGACGTCACTTGACAAAACAGCCAATCAAAAGAAAGCGTTGGCGCATTAGTATTTGCATGAAGCGAAAATAAATTCCTTGACAGCCGACGTAGAACACACAGATTCGTCCTGAACAACCATGCCTGAACCGGCCAAGTCCGCGCCCAAGAAGGGCTCCAAGAAAGCCGTCACTAAGGCTGCCGGAAAAGGCAAAGGGAAGCGCAGAAAGACAAGGAAGGAGAGCTACGCCATCTACGTGTACAAGGTCCTGAAGCAGGTCCACCCCGACACCGGCATCTCGTCCAAGGCCATGAGCATCATGAACTCCTTCGTCAACGACATCTTCGAGCGCATCGCCTCTGAGGCGTCTCGTCTGGCTCACTACAACAAGAGATCCACCATCTCTTCCAGGGAGATCCAGACCGCCGTCCGCCTCCTGCTGCCGGGTGAGCTGGCCAAGCACGCCGTGTCTGAGGGCACCAAGGCCGTCACCAAGTACACCAGCTCCAAGTAAAATGCTCCACGAAAGACTTTGTGGCGCCAACCAAACGGCTCTTTTAAGAGCCACCTAAATCTACAAAAGAGTAAATTGCCTTAAATAACAACTGGAATATAACAAAAGTATGAATGATTGCCAATATTGATCCACTACCTTCATATTGCAGTTCAAACTACTTACTCCATTATTTTTATTTGTACACCCCTAATTAATTCACATACATATCGTTATAAACACAAATAAAACGTGTCACACTTAGTCGTGTAAAAAAATGTCTGAGAAGGGGAACCTTAAACTCTGGTATAGTGTGGCTGAAATGGGGCTTAGGCTAAACAACTAAGTATATAGAGGTTGGTACTATAATGACCGTTGTAAAATTAGGGTACTTTATTTTTCATTAATAAATGATAAATGGGTTGTACTTTCATAGCGCTTTTCTACCTTCAAGGTACTCAAAGCGCTTTGACACTACTTCCACATTTACCCGTTTACACACACATTCACACACTGATGGAGGGTGCTGCCATGCAAGGCGCCAACCAGCACCCATCAGGAGCAAAGGTGAAGTGTCTTGCTCAGGACACAACGGACGTGACGAGGTTGGTACTAGGTGGGATTTGAACCAGGGACCCTCGGGTTGCGCACGTCCACTCTCCCACTGCGCCACGCCGTCCTATTGACATGACATAGCTGGTAATATGAGCCAAGACGCATGGGAGTCAACAGACACACAAGCACTTACAAGCAGAAACACAGCAAATTTTATGTATGTAGTTATAAAACATTAAAAACTGGAGAAAAAAAACATGCTTTATTCAATGTTAACCAAAATATCACGTGCCTTTAAGTACCAGAACACTTTGCTTTTTTCGTGTATTGGTATATAATATTTGTTATGTATTCAAATAACGAGGTAGCACACACGTTTAGTAACTTTTATATATGACTTGGGAGTAGCAGTAGCATACACTCTAGAGAGGGATCATCAACACTCAATGTACAGCACTTGGTGAGCATGCTAAATAGACACAACTCAACTACGGCAAGTCAGTCAGGACAAACAACGCTGAGTCAGCATGCACATTAATACACCACATCACCTCCGCCCATAGATCAAAGGCAATGCAAAATCAGTACACACTTTCAATACGGCAACATTCAATTCTTCAATTCTGTAATAAACAAACACAAAAATGTCACAGATGCTATGCCAGATAGTGCATTTAAACTCAAATTCAACCCTCTTTAATAACAAATGAAAAACTCCCTTATGAAAAGAATCAGTCCCTGTAACGCTGAGGTCGCCTGATAGTACGCTCTGAGCGTCTCAAAGTCACTGTCTCTGGGTCAGGCAGCACTGGCGGTTCCAACTCAAAAGCTGGTGGTTCAGGTTCTTCGGAGTCCGTTCCACAGAGGTCACTCGCCTGCTCAGCTGACGCAGTTTCACCTCCAGGCTCTGAATCTGGAGGGTCAGGAAGGTAGCGAGGTCTCAGCTGATCTCCGTGACGCCGGTACACTTGGTCTGGTGTCTGGCCTTGCACTCGGTATGACACTGGACCAGTCTGTTGTGTCACTACCCCAGGAATCCATTTGGGTTTCTCTCCTGCAGTGTTGCGCAGATACACAGAGTCATTTACATCAAACTGTCTCTCGGCAGCCTGACTGTCATGTTTCTCCTTCTGCTGATACTGTCTCTTTCTGACTCGTTCGGTGATGCTTGGTTTCAGGAAGTCCAAACGTGTTCGTACATGTCTTTTCAGGAACAAGTCCGCTGGTGACTCTCCAGTTGTGCTGTGGGGAGTGGTGCGATAGCGCAGCAGGATGTGTGATATCTTGTCCTCAACACTCAGGTTCTGTCCAACAAGTTTTTTCATGCCTGCTTTGAAAATAGCAACATATTTTTCAGCCAGTCCATTTGTAGCTGGATGTCTCGGCGCACCGGTCGTGTGAAGGACTCCATTCCTCTTTATGAACTGCTGAAACTCATCCGATGTGAACGTTGTCGCATTGTCTGTGACAATTTGTTCCGGCACACCGAATGATGCGAACAGTCTCTTAAGTCGTGTAATGGTTGCAGTAGATGTGATTTGTGCCATTTTGTAAACCTCCAACCACTTAGAGTATGCATCAACCACAATCATGAACATGTGACCTAAGAATGGGCCTGCAAAGTCAATGTGTAGTCTTTTCCAAACCTCTCCAGGAAATTCCCAGGGATGCAGCGGGACTTGGCGTGGCGTGCGCTGTTCCAGCTGGCAGGTCTCACACTGCTTGCAGACTCTCTCAGCATCCATATCTACATTTGGCCACCAGACATATTGTCGTGCAATTGTTTTCATCTTTACAATGCCAGGGTGTCCGTCGTGGATCTCTTTTAGCACTGCACTTCTCATTTTTGCAGGTACTATTACTCTTGTTCCCCATAGAACACACCCCTGTTCGACAGATAGCTCATCTCTCTTTCTGTAGTACACCCTCAGTTCATCTGGTATTTCTTTTGGCCATCCTTCCATGATGTACCTGTGCAGTTTTGAAAGCTCTGTGTCCTTTCGTGTAGCCTTGGAAATTTGTTTTGCACTCAACGGTGCCTCCTCAAGGTGCTCATATAACAGTGCATTTATGCAAGCTGTCATTGTCTCTGTACCTGTATCTTTCGTCTCAGGCAGCGGAACACGAGACAACCCGTCTGCATTGCCGTGCTCCTCTGACCTGCGGTATGTCATGTGGTAATCATACGCAGACAGTGTTGATGATCCCTCTCTAGAGTGTATGCTACTGCTACTCCCAAGTCATATATAAAAGTTACTAAACGTGTGTGCTACCTCGTTATTTGAATACATAACATATTGGCGACGAGGATAATCGGTTTATGAGTGTTCCTTGCAGTTTTGTTTTTTTTTTGGAAGTGAAGATGGCATACTTTTCTCAGCGACCAGACGAGTTTAAACCTGAGATTGAATCATGGTCAGCCTACATTGAGCGCATGGAGTTGCTTTTTGAAGCCCATGATGTCGATGATGAAAAGAGGGTCCCATTGTTGTTGAGTTCAGTGGGAGCAGTGACATATGGACTTCTTCGCAATTTGGTTCAGCCTGATTTGCCCAAAAACAAAACATTTGACCAGATTGTGGACACTCTGAAAGACTATTATGAGCCAAAGCCGTTGGTTATTGCCGAACGCTTCAGGTACCGCAAGTGTGTTCAGAAAAGCAACCAGACGGTTACGGAATATGCCGCTGAGCTGCGTCAATTAGCTGCAAAGTGTGATTTTGGTGACAGACTGGATGAGGCTCTGCGTGATGGCTTTGTCAGCGGGGTCAGTTCTGAGGCATGTCAACGCAAGTTGCTCTCGGAGGACAGACTGACTTTTGCAAGAGCTGTGGAGCTGGCTGTCAACATGGAGACGGCCCACCGCGACGCACAGCAGTTGAGGAAGGGTGATGACGTCACTTCAGCTGTTCACAAGGTAAAGGAGAGGCAAAGACGGCGCTCGCCTTCAAAACAAGAGACATGCTACAGATGCAAAGGCAAGAATCATAATGCAAGTGACTGTTACTACAAGAATGCAAAGTGTCATAAATGTGATAAAATAGGGCACATACAGAAAGCATGTAGATCTGGAGGCCCAGCACGTGAAAATAAATATGATAAAAAGGGGAAGAAAAGCAGTGAGCGAAGAGAGGAGAGAAGGACAGGCTATGTGCAAACTGACAAAAATGAAGATGATGTTGGTGATATTTTGACTGTTTTCAGCACAAATGGTGCAGGCCGACAGCCATACAAGGCCATTTTTGATGTAAATGGAAAGAAAGTCCTGATGGAAATAGACACAACTCAACTACGGCAAGTCAGTCCGGACAAACAACGCTGAGTCAGCATGCACATTAATACACCACAATATTGGACATTGATCCTTAGTAATGGTGGTTGCTGAGGTCAGTTACTGTTTCTATTGTGTTTTTGAAAGGACTTTTGAAACTGGAAGCAGAGCTCAAACCACAGCCCCACGCATTTCCATACTCTGCGCTGATTGGACAACAGTTTCCCCGACACAGTCAGCCAATCACAAAGCAGCATGGGAGTGTATAAATGTCCTGGTCGGACAGCTGCAAGGAACTATTCTCCATCCAAAATTCTGATATTCGTCTGCCCATTTTCGAATCATGTCTGGACGTGGCAAAACCGGCGGCAAGGCAAGGGCCAAGGCGAAGACCAGGTCCTCCCGTGCCGGACTGCAGTTCCCAGTGGGTCGCGTCCACCGTCTGCTCCGCAAAGGCAACTACGGCGAGCGTATCGGCGCCGGTGCTCCTGTCTACCTGGCAGCAGTGCTGGAGTATCTGACCGCTGAGATCTTGGAGTTGGCGGGGAACGCAGCCCGTGACAACAAGAAGACCAGAATCATCCCCCGTCATCTTCAGCTAGCTGTCCGCAACGACGAGGAGCTCAACAAACTCCTGGGAGGTGTCACCATCGCCCAGGGCGGTGTGTTGCCTAACATCCAGGCTGTTCTGCTGCCCAAGAAGACCGAGAAGGCTGCCAAGAAGTAAATTACTTCAAATCCTCATCCCCACAAAGGCTCTTTTAAGAGCCACCCACTATGTCTGTAAAGAGCAATGGCATCATCCTCTAACACAAGCTTAATTAATCAGCGTATACTATTATAAGAACACTTTTAGACCTGTTCTGCAATCAGTAATCAAGTGATGGGCAGAATGGTTCAATAACATAATTGTAATAGGATAGGACATGGGTGTCAAACTCGTCTAAAACCCAGGGGCCACTTGGAAAAAAATGTACTCCTAAGTGGGCCGGAATGGTAAAATATTGGCACATTAACTTAAAAATAAAGTCAACAGCTGGCCTTAACCCTTTATTTTCAATTTCTCAAGAAAACTAAAATATTCCATCCATCCATCCATCCATCATCTTCCGCTTATCTGAGGTCGGGTCGCAGGGGCAGCAGCCTAAGCAGGGAAGCCCAGACTTCCCTCTCTCCAGCCACTTCGTCTAGCTCTTCCTGGGGGATCCCGAGGCGTTCCCAGGCCAGCCGGGAGACATAGTCTTCCCAACGTGTCTTGGGTCTTCCCCGTGGCCTCCTACCAGCTGGACGTGCCCTAAACACCTCTCTAGGGAGGTGTTCGGGTGGCATCCTGACCAGATGCCCGAACCATCTCATCTGGCTCCTCTCCATGTGGAGGAGCAGCGGCTTTACGTTGAGCTCCTCCCGGATGGCAGAGCTTCTCACCCTATCTCTAAGGGAGAGCCCCGCCACACGGCGGAGGAAACTCATTTCGGCCGCTTGTACCCGTGATCTTATCCTTTTGGTCATGACCCAAAGCTCATGACCATAGGTGAGGATGGGAACGTAGATCGACCGGTAAATTGAGAGCTTTGCCTTCCGGCTCAGCTCCTTCTTCACCACAACGGATCGATACAACGTCCGCATTACTGAAGACGCCGCACCGATCCGCCTGTCGATCTCACCATCCACTCTTCCCTCACTCGTGAACAAGACTCCTAGGTACTTGAACTCCTCCACTTGGGGCAGGGTCTCCTCCCCAACCCGGAGATGGCACTCCACCCTTTTCCGGGCGAGAACCAACTAAAATAATATCAAAATCAAATTAGTGCACTGACGTTTGGCTTATTATTTTTTGACATATGTAGCATTTTCTACGATGATAAAAATAATTGCTATTGTGACATCTAGTGGACACATTTAGAACAGCAGTTTCTTTCATTCAAAAAAGTTCATTTTTATACTTGGCAAACTCTTTCAGGGGGCCGGACAAAACCTGTTTGCGGGCCTGATCCGGGCCTAGGGCCGTAAGTTTGACACCCCTGGGATAGGGTATGTCTTAAATGTCATTGCACAGGTTCAACTCAACTTTGTTTTCAACACAAACCTGTTCAAGATGAGATAAAGAGTGTACAGGGTTACAGGACAGCAACGCCAATGGGTCCCTGGAAAAAGGTAAATGTTGGGGAAGGATGAGTAAAAAAAAAATACAATCTTGTCTGGGCTCTTAAGGGGGGCCAAGTCTAAAGTGGGAAAAAAACCTCCATAGCAAATCACATATACATACTACAATGTACATCTCAAGATATCTAGCAACAAAGGGGAGGGATTGGGGGGACACGGTGGCAGGCCGCAGCTCTCAGGTGCTGCCCATCCTTCCATCATTGTGTTGAGGGGGTTGGATTTAATAATAAATAATTATCAAATATATATATATATATATATATATATATATATATATATATATATATATATATATAAAAATAATAATTTATATTCCCCTCAATTCCTCCCCAAAAATGGGTGAACTGGCTGGAATATAAAGACAATATAACATACATCCATAAACGTGGACGCATATGCAAAAGTGCAGTATATCTATTTGTACGATAACCTATTTATTTATATCTGCACCTTATTGCTCTTTTATCCTGCACTATCATGAACTAATGCAACGGAATTTCGTTCTTATCTGTACCGTAAAGTTCAAATTTGAATGACAACAAAAAAGGAAGTGTAAGTCTAAATTGTTCTACAAGGTAGATCAGTTACAAAGGATGGAAAGGGTAAGCGTGGAAAAGATAATTGTCAGAAGGGCACAAAAAGAGGGCGAAACCTAAAGGTATAAAGTAAACCTATCCATCTGTACTTCTAAATAAAATACACACATCCCATAAAAATCTAAAATATGTACAAAAATCCCATCTGAGAATCAGACATACTTTATTAATCCCTGAGGGGAAATTTACATATTTATCTGTACTATTTAGTTAATAAAGTGTGAATTTAATGATATTTGACAGAACATAGGGAGCATTGTGGCAATATGAGAAAGGGGGCGGTGCTTCTAAGTAAGCCCCTCCTCGTCAAGATTGCATCAGCTTGTTCTCTTTCAGGTCCGCATTCTTTTAATAATAACGGCCCTCTTGGAGAGCGAGTGCCATCCGGAATCGTTCTCTACATCGACTAATCATGTCTGGACGCGGCAAGGGAGGCAAAGGACTGGGGAAAGGAGGCGCCAAGCGTCACCGCAAAGTCCTCCGCGATAATATCCAGGGAATCACCAAACCCGCCATCCGTCGTCTGGCTCGCCGCGGCGGAGTGAAGCGTATCTCCGGCCTGATCTACGAGGAGACCCGCGGCGTCCTGAAGGTGTTCCTTGAGAACGTCATCCGCGATGCCGTCACTTACACCGAGCACGCTAAGAGGAAGACTGTGACCGCCATGGATGTTGTCTACGCCCTCAAGAGGCAGGGACGCACTCTGTACGGTTTTGGAGGTTAATTAATTCTGCTCACACCCAGTTTGAAACACCAACGGTCCTTTTAAGGACCACTCACTTGTCTTTGAAGAGTTGTTATTCCTCGACTTAACTAATTGCAGTTAAATTTCATGAATATTAGACTATTACATCTTATTGGTTGTACCCCTAACTACATGAACAACTACTCACTGACATATACGTGTATTCTACAACTAAATATGTACTGATACTCTTAGATCATATGGCCCATTATCACAAATTAATCAGACATCAGGATCAAGTCATGTTAACCAATATTCACACAAAATTGGAGAGCATTTGGACCACTTTGTATCTGCACGTAAATTAAAAACAGCTGCTCACAACTGCGAATCGTTCTTGTTCACTTAAAGAAGACACTCTAAAGACTTGAATCATTATCCATGCGTTTGTTACGTCTCGTCTCGACTACTGTAACGTATTATTTTCGGGTCTCCCCATGTCTAGCATTAAAAGATTACAGTTGGTACAAAATGCGGCTGCTAGACTTTTGACAAGAACAAGAAAGTTTGATCACATTACGCCTGTACTGGCTCACCAGCACTGGCTTCCTGTGCACTTAAGATGTGACTTTAAGGTTTTACTACTTATGTATAAAATACTACACAGTCTAGCTCCAGCTTATCTTGCCGATTGTATTGTACCATATGTCCCGGCAAGAAATCTGCGTTCAAAAGACTCCGGCTTATTAGTGATTCCTAGAGCCCAAAAAAAGTCTGCGGGCTATATAGCGTTTTCCGTTCGGGCTCCAATACTCTGGAATGCCCTCCCGGTAACAGTTCGAGATGCTACCTCAGTAGAAGCATTTAAGTCTCACCTTACAACTCATCTGTATACTCTAGCCTTTAAATATACCTCCTTTTTAGACCAGTTGATCTGCCGCTTCTTTTCTTTCTCCTATGTCCCCCCCTCCCATGTGGAGGGGGTCCGGTCCGATGACCATGGATGAAGTACTGGCTGTCAAGAGTCGAGACCCAGGATGGACCGCTCGTCGGGACCCAGGATGGACCGCTCGCCTGTATCGGTTGGGGAGATCTCTACGCTGCTGATCCGCCTCCGCTTGAGATGGTTTCCTGTGGACGGGACTCTCGTTGCGGTCTTGGATCCGCTTGAACTGAACTCTTGCGGCTGTGTTGGAACCACTATGGATTGAACTTTCACAGTATCATGTTAGACCCGCTTGACATCCATTGCTTTCGGTCCCCTAGAGAGGGGGGAGGGGGGGGGGGGGGTTGCCCACATCTGAGGTCCTCTCCAAGGTTTCTCATAGTCAGCATTGTCACTGGTGTCCCACTGGATGTGAATTCTCCCTGCCCACTGGGTGTGAGTTTTTCTTGCCCTTTTGTGGGTTCTTCCGAGGATGTTGTAGTCGTAATGATTTGTGCAGTCCTTTGAGACATTTGTGACTTGGGGCTATATAAATAAACATTGATTGATTGATTTGCTAAAACACACGAGACAAGTAAATTAAATAAAAAAACATATGACTAAATGACAATGTGCATTGTGATATTGTCAAAAAGTGACTGTTTAAATCAGCTTAGTCACACTTTTACATTTTGATTAATCGCTATAATCACCAATTACTTGTGTGCATATTTCACTGAAATTAACTTTGGAAAAATATCCCAATAGTTTGACACAAATGCAGTGTTATTGACAGAATGTCATTCGGGAACGTGTTTTAAATGCTTTTCATGAAGGACGTAATTTATTTGGGAGTGACATCTTCCCCTCAGGAACACCTCACACTGACTTGATACAGGTGCTCAGACACTTGGGAAAGAAGTACATGGTGAACAAAAATACTAGTTTGAATGCATTTATGTGTTATTAGATACACATCCTGTTCCAACACACACAGCAGCCTCTCAGAAGCCATCTTTATTATTGGACTTACTTTTAATCAAACTTGAGGGGGGCCCTAAAAGTAAAACAAACCAAAAAAAATCAACTTATTGTATTGGTTTTCATAATAGAAAATAAAGTGTGCGGCTTTCAATGGAAAATGTTTTGAAACTCCTGTCTTAAAGAATAAAGACAGTATTTACGCAAAGTCATTGTTCGTGTTCTTTCATCATCATCATCATCTTTTCTTTTTATTCCTTTGATGAAAATGCATATATACAAGCCACGAACAGTTGACACTGTCATTGTTTTTGTTTCTTATACATTTCCATGATCAGAAAGGCGCAGATGGAAGAATACTCTTCTCATATTTATATCCCCCCTTTTAACACAAATTATTTTAGATGACTTTATAAGTGTTCCCTCCACCAACACCCTAACTCTAACATACTTTTTAATTTTCGTTTAAGCATTTTCACAATGACACCTCCAATCAAAATCAAAAATCGGTTTGATACATTTCCGGTTGTCTCTTTTTGGAACTCTTTTTAAATTCAAATATAATTTTGCAACGTTTTAAGTCTTTCTTTAGACAATTCCATGCTTTCACAACAGCAACAGACAAGCACATTTGTTTCAGATTTGTTTCCGCACTAGGATGTTCAAAATCATACGGCCTTATTTGGTTGTCATCTTCAGACGTGAACACAAATAACTTTTGTAAGTCCTTCGGAAGAACTTTATTTCTAGCTTTGAACTTCACTAATAGAGTATGCGACGCTACAATGAATTTTAGTTTTAATAATCCTGACCTAATGAAGAGTGGATTTGTGTGGTCTCCATATCCTACTGTAAAAATGATACAAATTACTCTTTTCTGTGAAATAAATAAAATAAATAAAATAAATAAAATAAATAAAATAAATAAAATAAATAAAATAAATAAAATAAATAAAATAAATAAAATAAATAAATGGGTTGTACTTGTATAGCGCTTTTCTACCTTCAAGGTACTCAAAGCGCTTTGACCCTAACCCTAGCCCATTCACACACTGATGGAGGGAGCTGCCATGCAAGGCGCCAACCAGCAACCATCAGGAGCAAGGGTGAAGTGTCTTGCTCAGGACACAACGGACGTGACGAGGTTGGTTCTAGGTGGGATTTGAACCAGTGACCCTCGGGTTACGCACGGCCACTCCCCCACCGCGCCACGCCGTCTGTAAAGGCATTATGTTGCTGTGATATGTATTTCCCCATATTTCTGCACAATAATAGAAATAACGTATTATGCAGAGATAAATTATACAAAATATGTATGCTATGTTGTCCATATGACAGGTCAGCTACAACAATATATAAAATAGAGTTGATTTCATTCAATGTAATAAATAAGATTTAAGTTTAAAATATGTTATCGTTCCAAAACTTAAAAACAATACAAAGTCATGTCAAAGTGTACTAAAGAAGGCACTTCACTGTTCAAAACAAGAGGTATGACGTCAAGATAGGTGGTAGCTAATCAAAAAAAAGCGTTGCCACAGTCTAATTTGCATGCAAGCGTCGATAAGTACGTTGTCTTGCACTTGATGTCACAGACTCGTTTATCTCCAACACGATGCCTGAGCCAGCCAAGTCCGCGCCCAAGAAGGGCTCAAAGAAAGCTGTCACCAAGGCTGCCGGAAAAGGAAAAGGCAAGCGCAGAAAGACAAGGAAGGAGAGCTACGCTATCTACGTGTACAAGGTCCTGAAACAGGTCCACCCCGACACCGGCATCTCGTCCAAGGCCATGAGCATCATGAACTCCTTCGTGAACGACATCTTCGAGCGCATTGCCTCCGAGGCGTCTCGTCTGGCTCACTACAACAAGAGATCCACCATCTCTTCCAGGGAGATCCAGACCGCCGTCCGCCTCCTGCTGCCGGGTGAGCTGGCCAAGCACGCCGTGTCTGAGGGCACCAAGGCCGTCACCAAGTACACCAGCTCCAAGTAAAATCCTCCAGTAAATACTTAAAGTCAAACCAAAACGGCTCTTCTAAGAGCCACCCAACTTTTCTTGAGAGTGACTTTCTTCCAAACTTTGCGGACCCCACTGAATTGTCTAGAAAACCTTTAGGTCATCAATTTCTTTGATTTTTATTCCAGGAGGATAATCAAGTGTAGATCATGAATGCATCTCGTCCATAACTACTTAAATCATTAATTCAACCCCTTCTCTCTAAAAGTGCCATCCAAAAATGAGTTCCTATATTAATAAATTAACTGGTTTACATCAGGGCTTCACGGTGGAAGAGGGGTTAGTGCATCTGCCTCACAATACGAAGTTCCTGCAGTCCTGGGTTCAAATCCAGGCTCGGGATCTTTCTGTGTGGAGTTTGCATGTTCTCCCCGTGAATGCGTGGGTTCCCTCCGGGTACTCCGGCTTCCTTACACCTCCAAAGACATGCACCTGGGGATAGGTTGATTGGCAACACTAAATCGTCCCTAGTGTGTGAATGTTGTTTGTCTATCTGTGTTGGCCCTCCGATGAGGTGGCGACTTGTCCAGGGTGTACCCCGCCTTCTGCCCGATTGTAGCTGAGATAGGCGCCAGCGACCCCGAAACGGAATAAGCGGTAGAAAATGGATGGATGGATGGTTTACATCAAGGAAACCATCAGTCATGTCAGTAATAAAATGACAAATTACAACTGAATTGGTTCGTTCACTTCAAAGTGTCATTCTGAAAACACAAATGTTATTATATTGGTGAGAAGTACTTTATTCAGAAATATTGGTTGTAATGAGATGGTGACTTGACCCGAGTGTACACTGCCTTCCGCCTGAATGCTGCTGAGATGGGCTGCAGCATCCGCGACCACAAAAGAGACAAGCAGTAGAAAATGGATGGATGGATATAATGATTATAAACATTCCACAAGGTGGTGACATATGACAGTGACATCACTTTTGATTGTTGTTTTTTATTACTTAGCACAAGAACATTTAAACAATATATACGAACACAAGAACATACAATCTATTCATGGATATGAATAGTGTAACCTACAAATAGAATGAAATATTGAAATATAAAACTGAGGATACACAATTATGTGAATATAATGACTGTAAATATACAAAAAAGTTAATCCATCCATTTTCTACCGCTTGTCCCAATCAGGGCCTAATTATATATATATATATATATATATATATATATATATACATACATACATACATACATACATATATACATACATACATACATACATATACATACATGTATATATATATATATGTATATATATATATATACATACATATATATATATACAAAAAAGTTAATCCATCCATTTTCTACCGCTTGTCCCAATCAGGGCCTAATTATATATATATATATATATACATACATACATACATACATACATATATATATATATATATACATACATACATATATACATACATATATATATACATACATACATATATACATACATATATATATACATACATACATACATATACATACATGTATATATATATATATATATATATATATATATATACATACATATATATATACAAAAAAGTTAATCCATCCATTTTCTACCACTTGTCCCAATCAGGGCCTAATTATATATATATATATATATATATATATATATATATATATATATATATATATATATATATATATACAAAAAAGTTAATCCATCCATTTTCTACCGCTTGTCCCAATCAGGGCCTGATTATATATATATATATATATATATATATATATATATATATATATATATATATATATATGTATATATATATATATATATATATTTAAAATGGGATGGAGTAGATCTATACACCCTGAAGAAAAATATTTTTCTAAAGATTTAAATCAACAAGACGTTACTGTTTGCTACAACCTCACTTCACTTCTTTTGATACTTACAAGGATTCAGAGCAGTGGTTCTCAGATGGGGGCACGCGTACCCCTGGGGGTACTTGAAGGTATGCCAAGGGGTAAGTGCGATTTTAAAAATAATATTCTAAAAATAGCAACAATTCAAAAATCCTTCATAAATATATTTATTGAATAATACTTCAACACAATATGAATGTAAGTTCATAAACTGTGAAAGGAAATGCAACAATGCAATATTCAGTGTTGACATCTAGATTGTTTGTGGACATGTTCCATAAATATTGATGTTAAAGATTAATTTTTTTGTGAAGAAATGTTTAGCATGAGGATTGATGAATCCAGATGGATCTCTATTACAATCCCCAAAGAGGCCACTTTAAGTTGATGATTACTTCTATGTGTAGAAATCTTTATTTATAATTGAATCACTTTTTAATTTCCCAACAAATTTTTAGTTATTTGTATATCTTTTTTTCCAAATAGTTCAAGAAAGACCACTACAAATGAACAATATTTTGCACTGTTATACAATTTTAATAGATCAGAAACTGATGACATAGTGCTGTATTTTACTTCTTTATCTCTTTTTTTCAACCAAAAATGCTTTGCTCTGATTAGGGGGTACTTGAATTAAAATAATGTTCACAGGGGGTACATCACTGAAAAAAGGTAGAGAATAACAAGATTGGAGGCACATCTGATGGGACCACATTAAGCATTAATGGGTGAAAGACAAAGTTGAACTTGCTATTAGGGATATTTGTGTCATTATGCAAATATATTTTCGACAAAGAGTTTATTTTACAGTAACAGATCATTCTGATGAGTGCAGTATGTGGGTCTTACACACAAAGGACAACACGTTTGAGGAACTTCGTTGCTGATTGGACAACAGTTTCCCCGACAAATCAGCCAATCACAGAGCAGCATGGGAGTGACTATATATCCTGCTGGCGGAGCTCTGACATTTATTAGTCGAGAGTCTTTGAACTAATCAAAACAATTAGAAATCATGTCTGGACGTGGCAAAACCGGCGGCAAGGCAAGAGCCAAGGCCAAGACCAGGTCCTCCCGTGCCGGACTGCAGTTCCCAGTGGGTCGCGTCCACCGTCTGCTCCGCAAAGGCAACTACGGCGAGCGTATCGGCGCCGGTGCTCCTGTCTACCTGGCAGCAGTGCTGGAGTATCTGACCGCTGAGATCTTGGAGTTGGCGGGGAACGCAGCCCGTGACAACAAGAAGACCAGAATCATCCCCCGTCATCTTCAGCTGGCTGTCCGCAACGACGAGGAGCTCAACAAACTCCTGGGAGGTGTCACCATCGCCCAGGGCGGTGTGTTGCCTAACATCCAGGCTGTTCTGCTGCCCAAGAAGACTGAAAAGGCTGCCAAGAAGTAAAATACATCTCACCTATAATACCCCAAAGGCTCTTTTCAGAGCCACCCACTCCTCCAGCAAAGAGTTTGATTCTGTCTAACAATAATTGAGGCAACCGTTTATGTTAAGAGATCTGTACAGTCATCCACTTGCGACCAATTTCAAGTATAATGCTTAAATATGATATCAGTAGTGGCACATACACTACAATTTATATATATATATATATATAAAAAGCCATCTCTTCTTTACTCTTCAATAAGTTATACTTTTAAATCAAAGCATTTATTTATAAAGCGCATTCAAAATTTACCACAAGGGTAACCAAAGTTCTGTACAATGGACTGGTTATAAGATAATATGAGGACTGAGCGAACAACGAAACAGAACATGATAAAAAATAAATATAACATAAAAACATAGAAAAAGGTTTACAGTAAAAGTGCTCTCCTACCTTGTAAGAGGCCCTAATCCTGACCCATCAGGAGCAAGTGTGAAGTGTCTTGCTCAGGGACACAACGGACATGATGAGGTTGGTAGAAGGTGGTAATTGAACCAGGAACCCTCAGGTTGCTAGCCCGGCCACTCCCAACGGCGCACGCCGTCTAATAGCCAGTTCCAGTCTAACTTGGGAAAAAAATGTATGTTGTGGGAACACAATACAATGGTTATGTTTATTTCTAATCACTGTACATGACTATAAGAATGTACAGTTAATATCCAAATTTGAACAAATCTTGAGAAAATAACATGGAATCATTTGAACCAATATGTGAGTTCTCACACCACCATGTAATGGCCAACTGTTGCTTTTTCGGATGCATCACATAATTGAGTTGGCCCTATGATGAAAGGGCGACTTGTCCAGGGTGTACACTGCCTTCCGCCTGGATGCAGCTGAAAAAGGCTCCAGAACCCCCTGTGACCCATAATCGGACAAGCGGTAGAAAAATGGATGAATTTCATATTTGAGTCTCTGTAGTTCTTGGAAATGATGTTGAGTTACGAGTGTAAGACCAGATATGTCTGCTGCATAGGACAATACCTAAGAACAAATATTGTTTTTTTATGTACTTTCCCACCATGGTAGTATTATGCTTGTGTGACATTATAAGCAGGAATAGGGCACTGAATATGCGAGTGCAATTTGACACTGATGATGTACAGGCCAGGATATTTGTGTTATTATTCCATTTATTTCAATAGTTGTTGGTTTTAAGTTTTGTTGGTTTTGACTCACCCTCTCCATCAGAATAGTCCTTATTGTCGTTGACCAGCAAATGAAGAACAGAATTGACTACTCCCCCAGTCATAAAAAAATGTAATAAAACAGCGGCACTTCTAACTAAATATTTTTTTGAACATTGTTCGTTAAATAAAAAGCTCACATGTTGAAGCAATAACAATAATATAAGACTGTAAATAAACATTATAAAATGAATAATGGGTTCAGCCTTAACTAAAGTCCATAGTTTATAGAATGCTTTGCAGTACTGCATATCAACAAAGGGGTGATATTAATATTGTTAGTTTACATTCTTGTAGTCATGTACAGTGATTAGAAATAAACATAACATACACAATAATAATATAAGACTATAATAAACAATATAAAATAAATAATGGGTTCAGCCTCAACAAAAGTTCATATTTTAGTGAAGGTTTGTCCACTTTTAATACAACATACAATGCTTTGCAGAACTGTAACAACAAAGGGGCGATATTTATATTATTAGTTTACATAACACAGAGAGTCAGCATTCTTTTAGTCATGTACAGTGATTAGAAATAAGCATAATAATTGTATTATGTTCTCATTACATATATTTTGTTGCAAGTTAGACTGGCTGAAGGCCAAAAAGAGAGCTAAACAGGCGATAAAGCTAACAAAACAGTTTAGAAGTAGAGTGTACTTGGATGTTTATTTGCTACACTCATTGGTAACATATATATGTTATGAGTCCTGTGACACACCTTCAAAATCATTCAAAATTGTTTGACTTCATCCTTTTAAATCTCCAAAGATCAATTTACCTTTGTGACAAACTGTGAAGTGAAGTGAATTATATTTATATAGCGCTTTTTTCTAGTGACTGAAAGCGCTTTACATAGTGAAACCCAATATCTAATTTTTACATTTAAACCGGTGTGGGTGGCACTGGGAGCAAGTGGGTAAAGTGTCTTGCCCAAGGACACAACGGCAGTGACTAGGATGACGGAAGCATGGATCGAACCTGCAACCCTGAAGTTGCTGGCACGGCCGCTCCACCAACTGAGCTATGCCCCCCTGGAACAATGACCTCACCAATTTTAGGATGGATTATCTTCAGAATTAGACGATGATCAAAATTAACATTCGGAGTTTTGTCTTGACAATGTTGAGACGCACTTTTAGTGCCGTCTCACCCGGGCCGGGAGCAGGAACACAATTCGAGGAGGCAGGAGTTGAGTCAAGTAGAAGTATTTTACTGAACGCAGTCTGCAGAGAGCGGAGATCGTATAGTACACTTGAACAGTAGTACCAGTAAAACCCAAAGCGATCTGTCTGAGAGTTTGTTGTACAGCAGCTTATATACACTGTGCCAGTAGTTATCTGATTGGTCAGTCTACTGACTGACGTCTGTTGCTATGTGTCTCGTGTCTAGGAATAATTATGCTGAACTACTCTTGGTTTCCTGTTATGTTCGTTGTTGCTCAAGTATCTGTTTCCTGTATGTGCAGTGTTTGGCACACTGAGTCAAATTGAGGTCAGGACGTTTCCTGTTTTGTTTGGTACACTCTGAACTCTCAGACATGAGGCTTTGTACACTCATTAACAACAATGTTATAAAATTGAACAACACAACATAAATTACGTATTTGACTTTTTTAAATACTGTAATCATGTATTTTTTAATACACTGTAGCACTTTGAGGTTGTTTGATCAATGTAAAGTGCTTTTTACATATAAAATATAACATGCACCTGGGGATAGGTTGATTGGCAACACTAAATTGGCCCTAGTGTGTGAATGTGAGTGTGAATGTTGTCTGTCTATCTGTGTTGGCCCTGCAATGAGGTGGCGACTTGTCCAGGGTGTACCCCGCCTTCTGCCCGATTGTAGCTGAGATAGGCGCCAGCGCCCCCCGCGACCCAGAAAGGGAATAAGCGGTAGAAAATGGATGGATGGATGGATTTGATAATTGTCACAGTAAGAGCTAAAGTATTTGTTTTAAAATTGTTGTATTTTGTAACTACTATTTTCATATTGTGGCAGCAAAAAAGCAATATTGTGGCTTTATGTTTGATAAAGTTATGTCCAAAGACAATTTATTTCTGTAATCCACATTAATAATGTGTGAAATGAATGACATTTGACAAAGAACATCGTGGCATTGTCCATTTAGTAAAGGGGAGGTGCTTCTGAGTAAAGCTCCTCCTCCCCAAGATTGCATCAATGTCTTCTTTCAGGTCCGCTTTAGTGTCATTAGAGCGGCCGCCTTTCAAGTGCAGAGTCATCGTTCTACTTGAACAACCAACCGTTAACATGTCTGGACGTGGCAAGGGAGGCAAAGGACTGGGGAAAGGAGGCGCCAAGCGTCACCGCAAAGTTCTCCGTGATAACATCCAGGGAATCACCAAACCCGCCATCCGTCGTCTGGCTCGCCGCGGCGGAGTGAAGCGTATCTCCGGCCTGATCTACGAGGAGACCCGCGGCGTCCTGAAGGTGTTCCTTGAGAACGTCATCCGCGATGCCGTCACTTACACCGAGCACGCCAAGAGGAAGACTGTGACCGCCATGGATGTTGTCTACGCCCTCAAGAGGCAGGGACGCACCCTGTACGGTTTCGGAGGTTAAATAATTACCTAGATCCTCTAATTGAAACATCAACGGTCCTTTTAAGGACCACCCACTTCCCTTTGAAGAGTTGGAATTCCTCAATTCGACAAAATTGTATAAGTGATCAAATGTGTATTCCATCCATTATCACATTAAAATTCGACATCTAAAACAAATTATTGCTAACCAATACAAACATAAAAGCGGAAGTATAAAAAATGGAGATTAATAACAAAATAATGAAAACCCAGGATACAATTTCAACTGAATATATCAGTGGTTCTCAACCTTTTTTCCGTCATGTACCCCCTGTGCACATGTTTTTAACTCAATCAATTATTTATATAACTCTAAATTACTAGTATTTCAAAGGGCTGCACAAATCACTCAAACCATGACATCGGTAGAGCCCACATAAGGGCAAGGAAAACTCACACCCAGTGGGGCGTTGGTGACAATGATGACTATGAGAAACCTTGGAGAGGACCGCATGTGTGGGCAACCCCCCCCCCCCCCCCCCCCCTCTAGGGCAACCGAAAGCAATGGATGTCAAGCAGGTCTAACATGATACTGTGAAAGTGCCCCCTCATCAGAACAACGTATTTTTGGTTGAAAAAAAGTAAAATGCAGCACTATGTCATCAGTGCAAAATGTTGCTCCTTTTTAGTGGTCTTTCTTGAACCATTTGGAAAAAAAGATATAAAAAATGACTAAAAACTTGTTGGAAAACAAGCGAATCAATTATAAATAAAGATTTTTACACATAGACGTAATCATCAACTTAAAGTGACCTCTTTGGGGATTGTAAAAGATATCCATCCGGATTCATGAACTTAATTCTAAACATTTCTTCACAAAAAAATAAATCTTTAACATCAATATCTATGGGACATGTCCACAAAAAATCTAGCTGTCAGCACTGAATATTGCATTATTGCATTTGTTTTCCCTGCTAAATTGCATCTTTGACCACCAATTACACTTGGAAAAACATGAAATATTGCTGGAAACAACATTCACTTCTACAAATTGTTCCCTGAATATTTAGTAGTGATGGGTTGATGAGGCGTCAGGAAGCCTTTCGACACATTGCAAAACTGTAATGATACTGTGTCGATACTGTGTCACTAAATATGGGTTGTACTTGTACCTACAAGGTACTCAAAGCGCTTTGACACTACTTCACATTCACACACACTGATGGAGGGAGCTGCCATGCAAGGCGCTAACCAGGACCCATCAGGAGCAAGGGTGAAGTGTCTTGCTCAAGGACACAACGGACGTGACAAGGTTGTTACTGGGTGGGGATTGAACAAGGGATCCTCAGGTTGCGCACGGCCACTCTTCCACTGCGCCACGCCAAGCTGTATACAACCCATAATTTACTGAATATAAATACTGACATTAAAAATCACTACAGGCAACCTATGGACCGACTCAACTGACACTGATTTAATGACCTAATATATACAATAATATAAACAAAGTCATTGTATATCAATTAGGATTATTTCATATCTTCATTTAAAGATTAAAACAAAATAAAAAAAATCGGTCTTAGCCTGGGCCCTGGAGAGGAGGTGCAGACTGAGGCCAAGGGAAAAAACAACAACTCATAGCCATGGTACACATCCCTCTTCCATGTGTGTAAGAGGGAAACATCAAACATCAAAGAACACAGAGGATATTGAAGACATTAAAGCAGCAGATACAAGCAGACACTTCTACATACAGCTATGAATAAAAAGTAAAAGAAACATCTCCACTGTGGTGGCCTCTGGGGTGTTCCACGCCATCGTCCGCTGGGATGGGGGAAGCACGGCCAGAGACAGGAGCAGACCCAACAAAGCAACCAAGACAGCCGACTCCATTTTCGGCCTGTGTCCAGTCCGCATGGATGAGCGAGGATACGTCCAAGGTGACTGAAGCGTCCGACACCTGCTCACCCAGCCAAGACACCACGAAGCCTCTCCGTCCCATTGTTATGATCACAAGTAGACGACTCATACCAGGAGGCCTTTGACTCAGTTATATATATATATATATATATATATATATATATATATATATATATATATATATATATATATATATATATATATATATCCATCCATTTTCTACCGCTTATTCCCTTTTGGGGTCGCGGGGGGCGCTGGCGCCTATCTCAGCTACAATCGGGCGGAAGGCGGCGTACACCCTGGACAAGTCGCCACCTCATCGCAGGGCCAACACAGATAGACAGACCACATTCACACTCACATTAACACACTAGGGCCAATTTAGTGTTGCCAATCAACCTATCCCCAGGTGCATGTCTTTGGAAGTGGGAGGAAGCCGGAGTACCCGGAGGGAACCCACGCATTCACGGGGAGAACATGCAAACTCCACACAGAAAGATCCCGAGCCTGGATTTGAACCCAGGACTGCAGGACCTTCGTATTGTGAGGCAGACGTACTATATGTTGGAATTTAAGATGTGGCTACTCATGTTGACATATCTTTGCAACAACTAGCATGGTATAATTTGGACACAAATGCTGTCCCACATTTTTCCCTTGCTCTCTGTCCCGCATACGAAAACCAAAGACTTAGGTCCAATGATGAGACCGACACAAAAAGACCACATTTTTAATTGTTTCAGTTGTCTGTTAAACGCACAGCTACGGGCTGCACTTTGGACACCCCGGTTGTAGGCTACACAACAGCTGAGCTAAAACTACGTTGCTTATTACATGCAGAAAGTCGTCAAGACAGAAGTCTGATAGCAAGTGTTCGGTAACAAACGTGTCCGCATCATTCAACTTTCTACAACATGAGCTTGACTTAACGAATGAATGTGTCCACCAAGTATGGTAGAATGTCAAATTACTATAGCAAAAGCATCCGCCTTAAGGTTAGTGTTTTTCTAGTATTTGTGTCAATATAAATATAAACATATTTTGTCGCTTTCACCATATTGAATAATTTACTTGACTATTAGCTAAACTTTTTCTTCGATGTTTCTGAAAGTGAAAGTACTACAAACACAGTCCCTTTGTTCAGAAATAGAAGGGGGAGGAGTTGTGGGTGGAGTCAGACTCCTTACAACAAAATCGACAATCATCCGACTCTGACAATTTCCATTGTTTTAACATTTTTCAGTTCAAAATATAAAGTCAAGTTTAGAAGTGGTAATAAAATCATTGACTCAAAAAAATGATTTGTTATTCAGAGACCTGACATTCAATAGACCCAGCCTGAGGATGTTGTTGACATGCTTCGATGTTGGCTTTGATTAGGAGAAGTTAGGAATGAGATTGCCATAAGGGGGAAGTGGAGTAGTTGTAACATTTTTTCAGTGGGTAAAAAGTTGTAACTAAATACAATTTGAAAATAACGATGTTGCACATCGATGATGGTTTAGTAGAGTAATTTGGAATATGGAAGAGGTGAGAAAACATGTGTAAAGTTCGGGATTTCATTGATATGATCAATCAGGTACAGGGGAAAAGGCTCTCGGACTAGAACACAGGTTCGGTTCGATGTACCATCCTCAGTCCCAGGGTGAGGTCGAGAGAATTAACAAGGATCAAAACAAATTGGCTAAAATCTGTGCACAGACCAAATTGAAGTGGGAAGACGCATTACCATTAGCTTTAATGACCATTCGAATGTCCATGAACAAAATTGTTTTTTCACCCTTTGAACTGCACACAGATCAGCCCTTCCCAGGTCCAGCCGCCCCCCCCAGGAAGGAGGAATCAGCGTAAAACCAAAATGGTAAATTGAGCAAATTCAGAATTATGTGCCAGTTCCTCTGTTCGGATTAGAGGATGACAGCCCGCCACTCCAAATTCCCTTCCGCCCGCTGAGAGTGGGTCAAGATCAAGGTCATCAGGCACAAGTGAACGGAGCCCAGGTGAACCGGTCCCTTCAAGGTCGTGGAACGGACGTCTCACGCCCTTCGACTGGCAGATGCAAATGCCGACATCGCCACACCACCTGCCCCACTCGACCCCCTAGCAGAACTTACACACATAGCCTTACAGCCCAGAAGACGACGCCGAGAGAGATCTACCCCCATGTTGAGCTGCCGTCTACCGTCGTGTAGATCTACCAGACCTGCTCAACTGTTGTATCATATATCCATCCATCCATCCATCCATCCATCATCTTCCGCTTATCCGAGGTCGGGTCGCGGGGGCAGCAGCCTAAGCAGGGAAGCCCAGACTTCCCTATCTCCAGCCACTTCGTCTAGCTCTTCCCGGGGGATCCCGAGGCGTTCCCAGGCCAGCCGGGAGACATAGTCTTCCCAACGTGTCCTGGGTCTTCCCCGTGGCCTCCTACCAGCTGGACGTGCCCTAAACACCTCCCTAGGGAGGCGTTCGGGTGGCATCCTGACCAGATGCCCGAACCACCTCATCTGGCTCCTCTCGATGTGGAGGAGCAGCGGCTTTACGTTGAGTTCCTCCCGGATGGCAGAGCTTCTCACCCTATCTCTAAGGGAGAGCCCCGCCACCCGGCGGAGGAAACTCATTTCGGCCGCTTGTACCCGTGATCTTATCCTTTCGGTCATGACCCAAAGCTCATGACCATAGGTGAGGATGGGAACGTAGATCGACCGGTAAATTGAGAGCTTTGCCTTCCGGCTCAGCTCCTTCTTCACCACAACGGATCGATACAACGTCCGCATTACTGAAGACGCCGCACCGATCCGCCTGTCGATCTCACGATCCACTCTTCCCCCACTCGTGAACAAGACTCCTAGGTACTTGAACTCCTCCACTTGGGGCAGGGTCTCCTCCCCAACCCGGAGATGGCACTCCACCCTTTTCCGGGCGAGAACCATGGACTCGGACTTGGAGGTGCTGATTCTCATTCCGGTCGCTTCACACTCGGCTGCGAACCGATCCAGTGAGAGCTGAAGATCCCGGCCAGATGAAGCCATCAGGACTACATAATCTGCAAAAAGCAGAGACCTAATCCCGTGGCCACCAAACCGGAACCCCTCAACGCCTTGGCTGCGCCTAGAAATTCTGTCCATAAAAGTTATGAACAGAATCGGTGACAAAGGACAGCCTTGGCGGAGTCCAACCTTCACTGGAAACGTGTCCGACTTACTGCCAGCAATGCGGACCAAGCTCTGACACTGATCATACAGGGAGCGGACTGCCACAATAAGACATTCCGATACCCCATACTCTCTGAGCACTCCCCACAGGACTTCCCGAGGGACACGGTCGAATGCCTTCTCCAAGTCCACAAAGCACATGTAGACTGGTTGGGCAAACTCCCATGCACCCTCAAGAACCCTGCCGAGAGTATAGAGCTGGTCCACAGTTCCACGACCAGGACGAAAACCACACTGTTCCTCCTGAATCCGAGGTTCGACTATCCGGCGAAGCCTCCTCTCCAGTACACCTGAATAAACCTTACCGGGAAGGCTGAGGAGTGTGATCCCACGATAGTTGGAACACACCCTCCGGTCCCCCTTCTTAAAGAGAGGGACCACCACCCCGGTCTGCCAATCCAGAGGTACCGCCCCCGATGTCCACGCGATGCTGCAGAGTCTTGTCAACCAAGACAGCCCCACAGCATCCAGAGCCTTAAGGAACTCCGGGCGGGTCTCATCCACCCCCGGGGCCTTGCCGCCAAGGAGCTTTTTAACTACCTCAGCGACCTCAGCCCCAGAAATAGGAGAGTCCACTACAGATTCCCCAGGCACCGCTTCCTCAAAGAAAGACGTGTTGGTGGGATTGAGGAGGTCTTCGAAGTATTCCCTCCACCGATCCACAACATCCGCAGTCGAAGTCAGCAGAACACCATCCGCACCATACACGGTGTTGATAGTGCACTGCTTCCCCTTCCTGAGGCGCCGTATGGTGGTCCAGAATCGCTTCGAAGCCGTCCGGAAGTCGTTTTCCATGGCTTCCCCGAACTCTTCCCATGTCCGAGTTTTTGCCTCCGCGACCGCTAAAGCTGCACACCGCTTGGCCCGTCGGTACCCGTCCACTGCCTCCGGAGTCCTATGAGCCAAAAGAACCCGATAGGACTCCTTCTTCAGCTCGACGGCATCCCTCACTGCTGGTGTCCACCAACGGGTTCTGGGATTACCGCCACGACAGGCACCAACAACCTTGCGGCCACAGCTCCAATCAGCCGCCTCGACAATAGAGGTTCGGAACATGGTCCACTCGGACTCAATGTCCCGCACCTCCCTCGTGACATGTTCAAAGTTCTCCCGGAGGTGTGAATTGAAACTCTCTCTGACAGGAGACTCTACCAGACGTTCCCAGCAGACCCTCACAATGCGTTTGGGCCTGCCAGGTCGGTCCGGCATCCTCCCCCACCATCGCAGCCAACTCACCACCAGGTGGTGATCGGTAGAAAGCTCCGCCCCTCTCTTCACCCGAGTGTCCAAAACATAAGGCCGCAAATCCGATGACACAACTACAAAGTCGATCATGGAACTGCGGCCTAGGGTGTCCTGGTGCCAAGTGCACATATGGACACCCTTATGTTTGAACATGGTGTTTGTTATCGACAAACTGTGACGAGCACAAAAGTCCAATAACAAAACACCACTCGGGTTTAGATCCGGGCGACCATTCTTCCCAATCACGCCTCTCCAGGTTTCACTGTCGTTGCCAACATGAGCGTTGAAGTCTCCCAGTAGGACAAGGGAATCACCCGGAGGAGCACTTTCCAGTACTCCCTCGAGTGTACCCAAAAAGGGTGGGTATTCTGAACTGCTGTTTGGTGCGTAAGCACAAACAACAGTCAGGACCCGTCCCCCCACCCGAAGGCGAAGGGAAGCTACCCTCTCGTCCACTGGGTTGAACTCAAACGTACAGGCTTTGAGCCGGGGGGCAACCAGAATTGCCACCCCAGCCCGTCGCCTCTCACTGCCGGCAACGCCAGAGTGGAAGAGGGTCCAGTCCCTCTCGAGAGAACTGGTTCCAGAGCCCTTGCTGTGCGTCGAGGTGAGTCCGACTATATCCAGCCGGAACTTCTCTACCTCGCGCACTAGCTCAGGCTCCTTCCCCCCCAGTGAGGTGACGTTCCACGTCCCAAGAGCTAGCTTCTGTAGCCGAGGATCGGACCGCCAAGTGCCCTGCCTTCGGCTGCCGCCCAGCTCACATATATCCAAAGCTATCAAATATCCTTACTTGAGACCAACCTATGAATTCGATGTTATACAACTTCTCTTACTTGTTTCCAGCATAACTATTGGTGTCGCTACAATAAGTGAAAAGTTTGATGTTTAGCCCCGTTTTGTTACCTAAATTACTTTGATTTTGATAGACGAAAGGCAGGATGTTACACCCAGCAGTGTTCCTTGGCAGACTGGTACTTAGGCTTGTTCTAATGTCCTTGTGCCTCAGTCCTTCCTTCCTAACGACAGCTTAGCTGCTGCTGCTAAAAGTTACAGATAAAGAAGTTGAAACGTAAAAACGGTGTTCTTATTCTCTTACCGGAGTACGCTCATGGGTGAAGAGTCCCAGCACAACAATAACAACATCAGTTTATCTATATGGTTCTTTAATAATTAATGTAGCTGAACCAGAATGATTTCTTCAAGATTAAAGATGGTTTTCAGGCAAAGATGTTGCATCACACACAGCACGCCGTGTCTGAGGGCACCAAGGCTGTCACCAAGTACACCAGCTCCAAGTAAAGATGCTACAGTAAATACTTCAGCTCCACCAAAACGGCTCTTTTAAGAGCCACCAGATTATTCTCAAGAGCAAATCACTTTGCGTTAGAAATATGGTTTAACTCTCCGTAGTTACCTTGTCAGTAGCTCACATTGGAATTAGTTATTGTATTAATCTTTGGGATTTAGATAGCATATGAAGTCCACCACATCTCAAACATGTGTTCAAGGGACTTTAATAAAAAATTTAATATCACAACATTTAATCAAAGATACTTATAGATGGCGATTGTAAAATATAGGTTTCGAATTAATATTACTCACAATGTGTGGATTTTTTTCAGATGTTCATTTACATCAGAGGGGTCCAAACTTTTTCCACTGGGGGCCACACACTGAAAAATCAAAGTAAAACTGGACCCATTTTGATTAAAAAAAACAAACAAAAATAAAAAAATACAATATATGTATAAAATATATACATATATGCCTCCACTCAGTCCCCATAGGATTTTGGTCCAAAAAAATATAAAAAATGTGTCATTATTCAGTATTTTTTGTATTATTTTTCAAGTTTTAAATCTCTAGAAAAAAAAAACTTGAAAAATAATACAAAAAATACTGAATAATGACACATTTTTTTTTTTTTTTTTTTTTCAAGTTTTAAATCTCCTGAGGGCTTCACGGTGGCAGAGGGGTTAGTGCGCCTGCCGCACAATACGAAGGTCCTGCAGTCCTGGGTTCAAATCCAGGCTCGGGATCTTTCTGTGTGGAGTTTGCATGTTCTCCCCGTGAATGCGTGGGTTCCCTCCGGGTACTCCGGCTTCCTCCCACCTCCAAAGACATGCACCTGGGGATAGGTTGATTGGCAACACTAAATTGGCCCTAGTGTGTGAATGTGAGTGTGAGTGTTGTCTGTCTATCTGTGTTGGCCCTGTGATGAGGTGGCGACTTGTCCAGGGTGTACCCCGCCTTCCGCCCGATTGTAGCTGAGATAGGCGCCAGCGCCCCCCGTGACCCCGAAAGGGAATAAGCGGTAGAAAATGGATGGATGGATGGATAAATCTCTAGATCAACATTAGGTCATTCTGTCGATATATCGTTTTTAAAGATTTAAGTTGTATGCTCTTTTTTCACAGAAAACCCTGTTTTTTATGAAAACAACCCAAAATATGCAATATTTTCACTCAATAAATTTTTGAAGTGGAATATTTGAGATTATATAATAATTGAAGCCTTAAAAAAAGGTCAATAACTCATAAAACCATTGATTTTAATTCAATGATTTTAAGCAATGACACTTAAAAACAAATCACACCAAAATTATTTGCTATCTAAAAGGGTCCTACTCAAAGTGTTAAAAAATAAATTATTCATTTTGTTTACTGTTTACTTTTAACATAATAATCTCGAGATCAACTTCAGATCTATCCATCAATTATAAGGTCTATTGTTGTTTGTTTTTGGTTTGTTGGTTGTTGGCCCTTATTTAAAAAAAAAAAAAAAACAGTTCCATTTTTTATATGGCAAACAAAATATGCATAATTTCCCCCCAAAATATATCAAAGTGGAATATTTAATGTGACGTAATTGGAGCCTTGAATAGGTCAATAATTCATAATGACATAGATTTTGATTCATTATTATTTTTTAAAGAAATAAACAGCCTGCAAGGCAGCTTTGTGTTATCTGAGTAAACATTGCAACTTTTTATTGTTACATTCCACCTTTTTGCTCTTTCATTATACTTTTTATGTTTTTTTTTTTTTCAATCGTATTTTTGAACTGGGCCGTGGGGCCGTTAAAAAATGACCGGCGGGCCGCAAATGGCCCCCGGACCGCACTTTGGACACCCCTGATTTACAAAGTGTTGTCATTGTAAACATTTCATAAGGTGGCGCCATTAATCCACTATTATTGTTATGGATTTTCCTTCGACTAATAAACTGGTTCGATAGAATTCTGACATAAAAAAAAATTCACGTGGTAATAACATGTATATCTAAAACATACAATCCCCAAATAAGACAAGACAAAAATGTAAGACCCTACCTGCTGTCTGTATATTTAAACTACCTTGGGTATTCACATATTCAAGGTGTTTAATACTAACATTGTGTTATATAAATTGGCTTTTGAGGGTCCAAAATAATCAAGTACTTGCCCAAACTAAAACATTTTAATTGTCAAAATAAAAGGCATTTACATTGTGTTGTGATGTTACTTCTGTCAATTTGTCTATTTCAAAAGTAACAGTAACTAGTAAGAATTTATTCGAAATGATTTAACTATACTGCTAATTTCAGTAGGATTCCTATTGATTGAGACAGTTTTACCCCTGGATTCAAAAATATAAATACTTGCTTTAGTACACATGCTTTGAGTAAAAACTACTCTGTTAAAGTAGCAACAACATTCATTTCATGGTATTTGCATTTTTCCATAATATAATCCTGATTTACTTTAATATCTAACCTTTGTTGCCTACTACTCTGCAGTCTGTAGCTTAGTTGTGGGCCTAAATGAGACACAAAGATGTAAATGTATGTTTTATCTTTTCCGGACACAAATACAAATCTACATTAAGGAACGTCAAATTCACACTTGCAAAAAGTCATCATGTTTGAAAAGGAGTAGAAGAACCGAGAGTTTATATAATCATTAACTTGAGTGTCTCCTTTTCTAATAGTATTGTCTATATACTGGTTATTCTTGCACATGTGGACACTGATATTTCACGTAGATACATTTTGTCTTGAAAGAGTTTCTTCACTAACCGTGCTTTGATGTCAACATTTTTTATTTGCTGGAGAAAAGATCATACAATGTGTAACTATTGTACAGTGGTGAAAATAATAAGGGAACATGCTGCGTTAAAGACATTAATGATGAATGATGTAAGGTAATAAATGTATACGCTGGATGTAAATCAAGCAAGAAACAGTTCATAATCTATTAATTAAATACATTATTATAAATATCATACATGCTGCTGCTGCTGTTGAGATGAATGGTTGAAAATGTATTGTTGAATGTAATATCACTATATGAAGTACTGAAAAATAAAAGTGTTGTCAACAACAATGAATGCAATGTGTTGTTCATCTTTATCACCTTTTATATGAATACAGTGCAAACAGTTTCTAAAGTTCATAGTTTAATGTTATCTAAAAATACATTGAAGTATTATTAGTGTTGCACATGCAATATGTGAGTATTTAGGCAATAATGGACATGTGTTGAATTATTTTAGTAGATAATAGTAGTCATTCATGCTGTACACTGACTACTCTATATCCTCTCTCTATATATGTTTATACAAATTTATATTGTCAACATATTTATGTCTATAGTCTTGTCCTGTGAGAAGTTATATTGTTATAAAAGTGTTCAAGTGTAAGGAGAGTAGGCCTCTCCACTTTTGTGTCACATGTACTTCTTGTTTAATACCAATTGGAACATAAAACTATGGTTCTAATACAAGATAGAAAGACAAACAAATGTCTTTAATTGCACAAAGAGAATAGAATGATGTATTAAAGACGTGAGAGGTGATATCAGATGATAACAGACACCAGCCTGACACCAACAGTGGTCATTGTGTTTGCTGCGTCACTAAAACCTTGTCTTGTTTCAGAGCGGCCATAAATGTTTGTCTTTTTGGGCTGGGAGTTTCTGAGTGAACATGTTTTGTAACCCGTAGGGCAGTTTTTGTTGCATTTTGAGGGACTTTTAAGTGTTTAATTGTAGAAATGAGTGAGGAAAGTCGTCCAGCTTTGCTGCTGATGTCGGGGAAGAAGTCAGCTTTGGAGGGTTGTTCGATCCAAATGTCACAAATGTGCACACTCTAAACGTCATAAATGTGAGGAGACACTAGTCTACTACAGAATGAGACCGTTTTTGCTTTCTAAAATCATTTCTTTCGCGTTTTTTAATCGTTTTAAATGTGCGGAGAAAACACAAGTGAGGCCAGTTTGACAGCGCGCCGAGGAGAGAGCCAGTCGCTTGAGTCTCCACGGTTCTCATCCTGCCTTTAAGTTCCGCCCCTTGCGACGTACTGACCAGTTGAGTCTCACCTCAGTCCCTGTCAACAACCACCCGAGTCAAACCAAGCCATCATGGCAGAAGTAGCACCAGCCGCACCCGCTCCGTCCAAGGCGGTCAAGAAGAAGAAGACCACCAAGACCGCGAAGGGCGGACCCAGCGTGTCCCAGCTGATCACCGAGGCTGTCGCCAAGTCCAAGGAGCGCAAAGGAGTCTCTCTAGCCTCCCTCAAGAACTCCCTAAGCGCCGCCGGTTACGATGTGGAGAAGAACAAGGCTCGCATCAAGATTGCTGTCAGGAAACTTGTGGCCAAGGACGTCTTGGTGCAGACCAAGGGCACCGGCGCTTCCGGCTCCTTCAAGATGAACAAGGCGTCCGAAGCCAAGCCCAAGAAAGCTCCCGCTAAGGCTCAGAGCGCCGCCAAGAAGCCCGCAGCCAAGAAATCACCAGTGAAGAAAGTCGCAGCCAAGAAGTCTGTCAAGGCCACAACTAAGAAGCCTGCAAAGAAGGCGACAACCCCGAAGAAGAAGGCAAAGACGGCGGCTAAGAAGAGCACCAAAAGCCCCGCCAAAGCTGCCAAGCCGGCGGCGAGGAAAGCCCCAGCGGCAAGGAAGAGTCCTGCTGCCAAGAAGAGCCCCGCTAAGAAGGCGAGCAAGCCTAAAGCCAAGACTGCAGCCAAGAAGAAGTAATTCCATTTACTCATCAAACAAAGGCTCTTTTAAGAGCCACCACTTTCTCTTTTAAGAGCAAATTTTCCTCGATGTTAAATCATTGTATAATAGCATTAACAGAATGTTCATTCTGTAGTTTTTGTTCCTTGGCAACCACCTAATTTATCACAAACCAACACAGAAAAAAACATTATTTTTCAAAATCTCAAGCGAGTATTCCAAATTGTAAACTGTAGGAATAAGTAATATATATATATATATATATATATATATATATACATGTGTGTGTGTATATATATATATATATATATATATATATATATATATATATATATATATATATATATGTGTATATATATATATGTGTGTATATATATATATGTGTATATATATGTGTATATATATATATATGTGTATATATATATATATATGTGTATTTTTATATATATTTGTATATATATATATATATGTGTATATGTATATATATATGTGTATGTATATATATATATATATATATATATATATGTATGTGTATATGTATGTACACATACGAGAGACGAATTTCAGATTCATCTATTGATTAATAGCTTTGTATTTATTTTTAATCTCTTTCAGTTGGAAACAAGGCTATATTTTACCCCAAAATGTTTCGACTCCTTGAATAGGTCAATAAAATATAAGACTTATTCCCTTTTGGGGCCGCGGGGGGCGCTGGTGCCTATCTCAGCTACAATCGGGCGGGGCTCACCGCTGCCCCGCCCGTCGTAGACGGAGATCTTTCCCGTGGTTTTCTCCGAGCAGGCCACCGTGGAAATGGCGTCGCCGGGATTGTAGATCCACTCGCTCTGCCCGGGGTGGAAGCTACACACAAATTAGGGACCCAACGCAAATGGAATGTTTTAGTGGATGCTTGAAAATGAGAAAAACATGATTATTTTAACTATTATCTGTGGGTCCTCCTCTGATATATTTAGGTGTATCCACTAGCCTTGAACGGTACATAGGTACTAGTATAGTACCGCCATACTAATGAATCATATTCAGTACTACACCACCACCTCTAAAAAAATACAGGTCCCCGCCCCCCCTTTTTTAATGGACATGGCGCCGGGTCAAACTCGTTCCATCCATCCATTTTCTACCGCTTATTCCGTTTCGGGGTCGCGGGGGGCGCTGGCGCCTATCTCAGCTACAATCGGGCGGAAGGCGGGGTACACCCTGGACAAGTCGCCACCTCATCGGAGGGCCAACACAGATAGACAGACAACATTCACACTCACATTCACACTCTAGGGACCATTTAGTGTTGCCAATCAACCTATCCCCAGGTGCATGTCTTTGGAAGTGGGAGGAAGCCGGAGTACCCGGAGGGAACCCACGTATTCACGGGGAGAACATGCAAACTCCACACAGAAAGATCCCGAGCCTGGGATTGAACCCAGGACTGCAGGACCTTCGTATTGTGAGGCAGACGCACCAACCCCTCAACCCCTTATCATTCTTTAATCAGATATTTAAAAAAATCAAAATAAAAGTCTTAAGGATGTAGGAAAAGAACAGCTCATAAAATTGTAAAATGTAATTGTAAAATTTTGATTTTGATTTTAATTTCAATGCTTGAATATTTACATCAAATGTCACATAAATAGTTTTTAATCATTGTGTTTCTGAATTGTTGTATTTTATGCCCTTTGGGTCAAACAAACCTTAGTTTTTATATGGAGAAAACATTTATTGAAAATGTTTTATTGTATTTTCTCAAATTAACTGTGTGTTAAACATATTGGCCAATAAAACCATTGGAAAAAACATTTATTTTGAACCAATAAGTTATGATTGACACATAGCATCCTGCATACTGTTGCAGTACATTACATAGATAGAATTACATAATCTCAATTTCAATGAATGATTATTAAAATATCAAACTTCACTCAAAATGCATATCTGTTTCATCATCTTGCTCAAGACATGTTCACTATTGTTGTTTTTCAAGTTAATTTTTCATCGGCAATAAATCCGAAATTGTTTTCCTTCTTTTTCCCTCAATGTTCCGTTTATTTATTTTTTACTGACTGGTCCAATAAATATGCTGACCGCCATCAACTAAACACTCAGGTTCCAAATAGGTCGGCCTGCGCCATTTTCTGCGATATGTCATTTTACCGACAGGTGACAGCAGAGTCCACATTGTAACAGAAACAAAACCACAACATTTCCTTCAAATTAGAAACACATTAAGTGAGTGTTGTTTTGCAAACATAGTCAAATATATTACCTTATTAACACCATACACCAGATATTAACATGATAATAGTCAACATAAGTCCTTAGTTTTAATTTTCCTAAAGGAACTCTCCTGAAATAATCAATAAAGTACTATCTATCCATATATCTATAGTACTTATATTTCACATTCCTGAATACATAATTCATGACATGCTCAAACATGTATTTATTTGTACATTACTCTTGCAACGTTGACATCTGATGCCAAACTACATTCTGCAGAGAGTCCAGGGCTTCAGAAGCTGCTGGGCAGTTCTTGTCGATGATTGGTTCATTTCAAAGTGCTCTTGTCCAATGGTTGATCAGCCTTTGCGCCGGCCTCCTGCCATACGGACCAATCAGCGCTGACTTGTCTTTATAAAACGCACAGCTTGCGGAGTTGGACTTATTATACTTTCACGAAGTCAAGACGTAGTGAACAATGGCAAGAACCAAGCAGACAGCCCGCAAGTCCACCGGCGGCAAAGCCCCCAGGAAGCAGCTGGCCACAAAGGCTGCTCGCAAGAGCGCACCCGCCACCGGCGGCGTTAAGAAACCTCACCGTTACAGGCCCGGTACCGTGGCCCTCCGTGAGATCCGCCGCTACCAGAAGTCCACCGAGCTGCTCATCCGCAAACTGCCCTTCCAGCGCCTGGTCAGGGAAATCGCCCAAGATTTCAAGACCGACCTCCGCTTCCAGAGCTCCGCGGTGATGGCTCTCCAGGAGTCCAGCGAGGCTTACCTGGTCGGTCTGTTTGAGGACACCAACCTGTGCGCCATCCACGCCAAGAGAGTCACCATCATGCCCAAAGACATCCAGCTGGCCCGCCGTATCCGCGGAGAGAGAGCATAAATTTCTATCTCCTCTACCACAACGGCTCTTTTAAGAGCCACCACAACCTCCAAAAGAAGTCATTCCTGCAACAATATAAGCACTGACAACATATTAAGTTGCCGTTATATTCCTTTCTACACATCCACTGATATCCATACTTAAATCATTCCCGATCTTACATTAACATTAAAACTAAATAGTTGAACTTTTCACTAGTCTTTACCGCCACTTGAAAAAATGTTGAATCTATTGATCATTAATCTGACATTTGGCAGCTGAGACATGCACCCCTGACCCCAAAATAATAAGCGGTAGTAAATGGATGGATGGAGATGCATTTTGTGAATAGAAAGGGATGTGATATTACGGTTCGCTTAGAGCAGGGGTAGGGAACCAATGGCTCAAGAGCCAGATGTTGCTCTTTTGATGAATGCATCTGGCTCTCAGATAAATATGAGCTGACATTGCTTAACACGATAAGTAGTTAATAATTCCGCTGGCAATCACAGTGTTAAAAATAACCTTCAAATTATAAAACATTCTCATGCTTTTTAACCCAGCTATCCGTTTTCTATCGCACCTTATCAAGATGTCGCATTAATGGCAAGAAGTATTATACTTATTATTGGTTAACTTTTAGAATAACAATTTCATTAAAAAGAATAAGAAACTTACTATACTCTAAAAATGTTGGTCTTACTTAAAAATGCACGCATTTAGTTGTATTCAGTGTTAAAAAATATTATATGGCTCTCACGGAAATACATTTTTAAATATTTGGCTTTCATGGCTCTCTCAGCCAAAAAGGTTCCCGACCCCTGACTTAGAGCCTTAGATATCCAAACCACTGCACATATAAACAACATATTTCTAAAGTGATGCACAATAATACTAAAAACAAGATCCAAATAATATCCTGAGCTCCACCAATGACTGAATAAAAAATAAAAAATAATTAATAAATACATATAAAGTCAATGTAAAAAGATATATAAAATAAATTTCGATTTTAAGGGTGAAACTAATCAAATTTTACAACACAGAGGGCAACAGAGGACCATACAACTCATGTTGTGTTAAAAGCCAGAGAATAAAAATGTAAAAAAAATACAAGTAGTGTAAGTGTATATATTTAATGAACAGCTGGTGCTCTCCTATATGATGCTAACAACACCATTTTTAAATCCATATGGGTTTCATTTTTTCAGCAATCTTATTTGTGTTATTTGTATTTATTGATTGATGATTGATGAATAGTCGTCATATTTCTTCCTCTTGCCTTTATTCTATCAATATTTTCTTATTGCTGATATTGTATTTATCTTTTGTAATTATCACTATTCTGATTATGTATTTACTTTATTATTATCTGAATTATGTTTTATTAGTATTGTTAATGTTCTTATTCTATTTTCTTTTCTTTGTATTTAATCCATTATTTTAACATTTAGACTTGTTTTCTTTAATAGTGTTATCTATATACTTATTGTTTTGTTTCTTTCTCATTATTTTCTAGCAAAAAATATTTGAATGTTTTTTATTCCTTTTAAAATTTGTATTGTGCTTGTTTTTGATTTTCTTAAATGATAAATGGGTTGTACTTGTATAGCGCTTTTCTACCTTCAAGGTACTCAAAGCGCTTTGACACTACTTCCACATACCCATTCACACACACATTCACACACTGATGGAGGGAGCTGCCATGCAAGGCGCCAACCAGGACCCATCAGGAGCAAGGGTGAAGTGTCTTGCTCAGGACACAACGGACGTGACGAAGTTGGTACTAGGTGGGAATTGAACCAGGGACCCTCGGGTTGTGTCTTAAGTTATTTTAAAAACTGTTAATAAAAATGTGTAACTGAGGAAATATAGCATTTAAGGTAACGTGTTTAACTATGTGTGGTAATCTATAGTACAGATATAAAACAGATATGCACAGATATTATTGGAGTAAAACATGCTTTATTCAATGGAAAGCAAAATACTACATGTGTCCTAAAGCAGGGGTTCTCAAATGGGGGTACGCATACCCCTGGGTGTACTTGAAGGTATGCCAAGGGGTATGTGAGATTTTTTAAAAATATTCTAAAAATAGCAACAATTCAAAAATCCTTTATAAATATATTTATTGAATAATATTTCTACAAAATGTGAATGTAAGTCCATAAACCATGAAAAGAAATGCAACATTCAATGTTGACAGCTAGGTAATGTTTGAATGGTTGTACTTGTAGAGTACTTTTCTACCCCTTTTTAAGGAGCCCAAAGCGCTTTGACAGTATTTTCACATTCACCCATTCTCACACACATTCACACACTGATGGCGGGAGCTGCCATGCAAGGCGCTAACCAGGGCCCATCAGGAGCAAGGATGGTAGAAGGTGGGGATTGAACCAGTAACCCTCAGATTGCTGGCACAGCCACTCTACCAACTTCGCCGACCCGTCCCCACGTGTGGACATGTTCCATAAATATTGATGTCATAGATTCCTATTTTTGTGAATAAATGTTTGGAATTGAGTTAATGAATCCAGATGGATCTCTATTACAATCCCCAAAGAGGGCACTTTAAATTGATGATGACTTTTATGTGTAGACATCTTTATTTATAATTGAATCACTTGTTTATTTTTCAACAAGTTTTTAGTTATTTTTATATCTTTTTTTTTCCAAATAGTTCAAGAAAGACCACTACAAATGAGCAACATTTTGCACTGTTACACAATTTAATAAATCAGAAACTGATGACATAGTGCTGTATTTTACTTCTTTATCTCTTTTTTTCAACCAAAAATGCTTTGCTCTGTTTAGGGGGTACTTGAATTATAAAAAAATTCACAGGGGGTACATCACTGAAAAAAAGTTGACAACCACTGCCCTAAAGTACCAGAACACCTTGTTTTATTAATGTATTTGTATATAATTTTGCACATTGATGCTAAGTAATGGTGTTTTGTTGAGGTCAATTACTATTTCTATTGTGTTTTTGAAAGGACTCAAAGTGGAAGCAGCACTCAAACAAGAGCCCCGCGTATTTACTTACCCTGCGCTGATTGGACAACCGTTCCCCGACGCAGTCAGCCAATCACAAAGCAGCATGGGAGTGTATAAATATCCAGTAGAGCACTGCTGTATTGACACATACTAGCATTTCATATCATAAAAGTAATCATGTCTGGACGTGGCAAAACCGGCGGCAAGGCAAGAGCTAAGGCCAAGACCAGGTCTTCTCGTGCCGGACTGCAGTTCCCAGTGGGTCGCGTTCACCGTCTGCTCCGCAAAGGCAATTACGGCGAGCGTATCGGCGCCGGTGCTCCTGTCTACCTGGCAGCAGTGCTGGAGTATCTGACCGCTGAGATCTTGGAGTTGGCGGGGAACGCAGCCCGTGATAACAAGAAGACCAGAATTATCCCCCGTCATCTTCAGCTGGCTGTCCGCAACGACGAGGAGCTCAACAAACTCCTGGGAGGTGTCACCATCGCCCAGGGCGGTGTGTTGCCTAACATCCAGGCTGTTCTGCTGCCCAAGAAGACCGAGAAGGCCGCCAAGAAGTAAATTTCTTAACATCCTCATCCCACAAAGGCTCTTTTAAGAGCCACACACTTCTATCAAAGGTTGTTTCCTTTCTGAATATTATTATATCCTACAGGTTTGTGACACAATTTCCAATAATGAGGGTTCATTCAAAAGTAAACAGTTTTTGCCTTAACTGATTGTGGGCAGCACAGTGCTTTCTCCTGATAGAGACATGCAGACTCGAAACTTATAGTGATGAGATCGACAGTCCTTTTGACTATACTGAATCACTAGAATCAGTTCTTTGAGTTGATTCGTTCAAAAAATTCGCTCATCGAATCACTTCTGCAGCAGCTATTCTGTGTTCAGGTTGGCGAATCATGAGTCAGTCAGTAACAGCTTCCCCAGCGGCAGACCTCGTTGTGTGAATCTGACAAGATAACAATTTTAAAATCTGCTACAATATAATTTTCTATTTTTTCCTTCTTTTTTGTTGTGTCGTCTCCATGAAGCGTCCATGACATTTTTAAATGGATCCGAAAACAAAGTTTTTTTTATAGTGGTAAAAATTACATACAAATTAACAAATGGTATTATTTTTACATTTTAACATTTTATTCGACGACAAAATTGAAATGTATTCTTAAATGTATATGAAATGCAATTATTTTCTACATTATTATATTACATTTATTTTAACAATTCATAGTGGATTTGACAAGATAGAAAAAATTATTCTAAAATGTGTTACAAGTTTTCTTTTTTCACATTACATTTTATTATTTTAACATGTAATGTTTCTAACAAAACATACATGTATTAAAAATGTTATAAAAATCACTCTTCCTTTTATATCACATCCAATGTGTTTATTTTTTTATTTTTTAAACTATTATGATCACTCTAAAAGCGGTATATAATAAACACGATATGAAAAATAGAATAAAAAAATGTGTGCAGGTCTGCGAATGAGTCCGTCAGTAACAGCTTCCCCCGCGGCAGATCCCGATATGTCAGTTGGCGAACGACACAAGCCCTCAGCACCCAATGAACGACACAAGCCCTCAGGACCCAATTAAGGACACAAGCCCTCAGGACCCAATTAAGGACACAAGCCCTCAGCACCCAATGAACAACACAAGCCCTCAGCACCCAATGAACGACACAAGCCCTCAGCACCCAATGAACGACACAAGCCCTAAGCACCCAATGAACGACACAAGCCCTCAGCACCCAATGAACAACACAAGCCCTCAGCACCCAATGGACGACACAAGCCCTCAGCACCCAATGAACGACGCGCAGTGACTGA
Source organism: Nerophis ophidion (assembly GCF_033978795.1). Classification (NCBI taxonomy): domain Eukaryota; kingdom Metazoa; phylum Chordata; class Actinopteri; order Syngnathiformes; family Syngnathidae; genus Nerophis; species Nerophis ophidion. Next base: position 14,589,322 of record NC_084618.1, on the reverse strand, counting down.
ACGAGATCTTCAATGTGACGTCCTCCTCCGCGACACAGTCAGTTCTCTGCGCCAGTACGTTTGCGAACGTGATTCACGTCGCAACAGAGTCAGTTACCTGCGTCAGTACATTTGCGAACGTGATTCACGTCACAACAGAATCAGTTCCCTGTGTCAGTACGTTAGCGAACGTGATTCACGTCGCAACACAGTCAGTTCCCTGCATCAGTACGTTCGCGAACGTGAATCACGTGATTCGCGCCAGTTCCACTCATACCGGCATGGTCGCGGCAGAGCTTACCTGAACTGAGAAAGGAACGAATCAGTTCAGGAAGTGATTCGGTTCAGTACGTTCACTCAAAAGATTCGTTCGCAAACGACACCACATTAATACGCAGTAGAAGCAGCAAATAGGGTGAACGTGAGTCCCTACACAGCTCTGTGCATGTAGTACACCAGGCAGTGAGTGACTGACACAGCGCCACAGTTGGCACAGTTCAGTACGTGAACCTGAATCACTTCTGCAGCAGCAGTTCTGTGTGCAGGTCAGCGAATCATGAGTAACAGCTTCCCCAGCGGCAGATCTCCGTGTGTCAGTTGGCGAACGACACAAGCCCTCAGCACCCAATGAACAACGCACAGTGATTGAACGAGATCCTCAATGTGACGTCCTCCTCCGCGACACAGTAGGTTCGCGAGTCCTGATTCTGAATGAGTGAGTGAGTGCAATGCGAACCTGAACCACGTCCTCAGCGACAACCAGTCAGTTCTTGTAGGTTCGTGAAGCGAACCTGAATCACTCAGCCGCAGTTCTGTGGGCCAGAGGGCGACAGACGTGAATCGCTCTCTGCCCTGACAGACTCCACTTGACGTTCGCAAACAGACATTGCAGCTGTAGTAGAGATTCTGTTACTTCTAAAAACACTGTGCGTTTCCGGCCTGTCCAGTGAACAAAGTGTGTCTAAATGTCTTGGTTGTAAAATATATTTTATTGCACTGAAATGAAAATATTAAACAAATAAAAGTTGGAAAAAAAATAGTAATAGCAATCAACAGTTAAATAAATAGGCCTTGTTTGTTTAATGCAAAAAAGAAAATGTAAACTTAAATATGCAAACAAAAAGGTAAAGAAATACCATAAAAATAAAACAAATAAATTAAGAGCCAGAAATGCCAACATAAAAACTAAATGTTCTGTAGCTTACGTTTAAAAATATAACGAAAAAACTATCAACTTAAATGTGCAAACAAGAAGAAAAGAAATAGGCTACCTTAAATAAAACAAAACAAATATTAAACCAACTGCAAGAAATGCCAACATTAAAACAAAAATGTCTGTAGCGTACATTCAAAAATATAAAAATGGAAATATCAACTTAAATATGCAATACAAAATAAAATAAATAGCTTGTTTTTATTTGGCTTGAGTCAACATTAGCCGTTAGCTTGGAGAATTAATGGAAAACGGATGCCAATGGCATGAAACATATCCCGGCGACGGGAGGAGAATCACTCGCGGTATTGGGGCAAGCAGAGCAGAGAGCGAGAGGGTTGTCATTCACTGAGTGATTCATTTCGTTAATCCGCGGTGAACGAAACGTTCGCTCAGTCCCTCCCCCGCCCCCATGATGAGGAGCTGGCTGCGTTGTTCGCCGACGTCGAGGGTTCAGTGAGTCACAGAATGCGCCAGTTCCACTCATACCGGCATGTTCGCGGCGGAGCTCAACTGAACTGAGAAAGGAACGAATCAGTTCATGAAGTGTTTCGGTTCAGTACCTTCACTCAAAAGATTCGTTCGTGAACGACACAACACTATCTGACACCATTTCCACATTCACACACTGATGGCGGGAGCTGCCATGCAAGGCCTTAATCCCGACCCATCAGGATAGAGGGTGAAGTATCTTACTCAAGGACACAACGGACATGACGAGGTTGGTAGAAGGTGTTGATTAAACCAGGAACCCTCAGGTTGCTGGCCCGACCACTCTCCCAACTGCGCCACGTCGTCTAATAGCCAGTTCCAGTCTACCTTGGAACAAAATGTATGTTGTGAGAATATAATACAATGGTTATGTTTATTTCTAATCACTGTACATGACAATAAGAATGTACAGTTAATATCCAAATATGAAAAAATCTTGAGAAAATAACATGGAGGAATCATTTGAACCAATATTTGAGTTCTCAGACCACCATGTAATGGCCAACTGTAGCTTTTTCCCGATGCATTACATAATTGAGTTGGCCCTGTGATGAGTTGGCGACTTGTCCAGGGTGTACACTGCCTTCTGCCTGGATGCAATTTCAGATAGGCTCCAGCACCCCCTGTGACCCCTAATCAGACAAGCGGTAGAAAGTGGATGAATTACATATTTGAGTCTCTGTAGTACTTGGAAATGATGATGTATTTTCCCACCGTGGTAGTATTATGCTTTTGTGACATTTTTGACACTATAAGCAGGAATAGGGCACTGAATATGCGAGTGCAATTTGACACTGATGATGTACAGGCCAGGATATTTTTTTATATTATTCCATTTATTTCAATAGTTGTTGGTTTTAAGCCAGTCCTTTTTGACTCGGCCTCTCCCTCATCAGAATAGTCCTTATTGTCATTGAGCAGCAAATGAACGAAATTGACTACTCCCTCCGCAGTGCAGTCATGAAAAATTGTAATAAATCGTAATAAACCTAATTGTTTTTTGAACATTGTTCGTTAAATAAAAAGCTCACATATTGAAGCAATAATAATAATAATATAAGACTGTAATAAACATATAATAAATAATGGGTTCAGCCTTAACTAAAGTCCATAGTTTAGTGAAGGTAATACAACATAGAATGCTTTACAGTACTGCATATCAACAAAGGGGTGATATTAATATTGTTGGTTTACATAACACAGAGAGTCAACATTCTTATAGTCATGTACAGTGATTAGAAATAAACATAATAATTGTATTATGTTCTCACGACATATATTTTTTTCCAAGTTAGACTGGCTGAAGGCCAAAAAGAGAGCTTAACGGGCGATAAAGCTAACAAAACAGATTAAAAGTAGAGTGTACTTGGATGTTTATTTGCTACACACATTGGTAACATATATATGTCATGAGTTCTGTGACACACCTTCGAAATCATTCAAGATTGTTTGACTTAATCCTTAAAATCCCCAAAGATCAATTTACCTTTTTGACAAACTGTGAAGTGAAGTGAATTATATAGCGCTTTTCTTTAGTGACTCAAAGCGCTTTACATAGTGAAACCCAATATCGAATTTTTACATTTAAACCGGTGTGGGTGGCACTGGGAGCAGGTGGGTAAAGTGTCTTGCCCAAGGACACAGCGGCAATGACTGGGATGACAGAAGCGGGAATTGAACCTGCAACCCTCAAGTTGCTGGCACAGCCACTCTACTCCCGGGACAATGACCTCCCCAATTTTAAAATGGATTATCTTCAAAATTAGACAATCTTCAAAATGAACATTCTGAGTGTTGTCTCGACAACAATTATACAACAACAATGTTATAGAATTGAACAACACAGCATATATTACGTATTTGAATTTTTCAAAATACTGTAATATTGTATTTTTTTTAATAAACTATAGCACTTTGAGGTTGTTTGATCAATGTAAAGTGCTTTTTTAGAAATAAAATGTAGTATTATTATTATTATTATGATAATTGTCACAGTAAGAGCAAAAGTAATGTTTGAAAAAAATATATATATTATTATTAATATAATAATTAGATTAGATTGATTAGATAGTACTTTAATTATTCCGTCAGGAGAGTTCCTCCAGGAAAATATATATTTTTTTTAACCTTTTTGCATGTGTTGTTTAGAAGTTATGTTTGAATACATTTTTATTGGTTTTTCGCATTTTCTCAGGATTCTAAGAACATTGTCATATTGAATAAAAAATACTTTTTGCATTTACAAGATTTAAAAAAGTTGTCACAGTAAGAGCAAAAGTAATGTTTTAAAATTGTGTAAGTATTTTGTAACTACTATTTCTATTTTGTGGCAGCAAAAAAACCCCCACTATTGTGGCTTTATGTTTGATAAAGTTATGTCCAAAGACAATTTATTTCTGTAATCCACATTAATAATGTGTGAAATGAATGACAAAGAACAAAGTAGCATTGGCCATTGAGTAAAGGGGAGGTGCTTCTGATTAAAGCTCCTCCTCCCCAAGATTGCATCAGGTGTCTTCTTTCAGGTCCGCTTTCATGTAATAAGGTCGGCCGCCTTTCTTGTTAACAGACATTGGTCAACTCGATTTACTAATAGCTAACATGTCTGGACGCGGCAAGGGAGGTAAAGGACTTGGGAAAGGTGGCGCCAAGCGTCACCGCAAAGTTCTCCGTGATAACATCCAGGGAATCACCAAACCCGCCATCCGTCGTCTGGCTCGCCGCGGCGGAGTGAAGCGCATCTCCGGCCTGATCTACGAGGAGACCCGCGGTGTCCTGAAGGTGTTCCTTGAGAACGTCATCCGCGATGCCGTCACTTACACCGAGCACGCCAAGAGGAAGACTGTGACCGCCATGGATGTTGTCTACGCCCTCAAGAGGCAGGGACGCACTCTGTACGGTTTCGGAGGTTAAAAATTTCCATTCCCTGTTCCTAAACACAAAAGGTCCTTTTAAGGACCACTCACATACTTGCAAAGAGCTATTATTCCCAAAATAATTACCTCGCTATCAATTAAGTGTAATAAAAATTTGTAGATAAATTGATCTCCTGACATCCAAATCTACAAATATTTGGCAGTGCAGGTGACACAAATAACCAATGTATGAATGTGCACAATTGCAAATCTCTATCCCTTGCAATTAACTATGTATAATTTCACTTGTATCAATTAGCCAGTATCACAATGAAATAGACATCTCTATCAAGTTATGTCAATAAATATGAACACACAAGTGAAGACATTAATAAGGGAACTTAAAACACTCTTGAAATCCAAGAATACTTATTTCAACTGAATATATGATAGTAGTTTAATGTCCCTGCTAAATGGCATCTTTGACCACTAATTAAACTCGGAAAATCATTGAATAATGCTGGAAATTAAAGTGCTCACTGCTCTACAAAGTGCTCACTGGGTAATTTGGATTTAATCAAGGCTTGAACATTTCTGTTCTATCAAAAATACCCTTTTGAGGACCACTCACTATTGCATAAAGGGCTTTCACTCCGTGTGTACATGATATATATTATTATTAATTTCAGAATGACATGTCCAATCAAAAATCAGTTTGATATAATTCCAATTGTCTCTTTTTGTAACTCTTTTTAAATTCAAAGATATTTTTGCAACTTTTAAGTCTTTCTTTAGAGAATTTATATTCTTTGAAACCAGCAAGAGACAAGCACATTTGTTTCAAATTTGTTTGTATACTTTGATGTATAAATCATACGGCCATCTGTGGTTCTCACCTTCAGACGTGAACACAAATAACATTTGTATGTCCTACGGAAGAACTTTATTTCTAGCTTTGAACATCACTATTAGAGTATGCAATTCTACTATGTATTTTAGTTTTAATAATACTGACCGAATGAAGAGTGGATTTGTCTCTATATCCTACTGTAAAGATGATTCAAATTACTCGTTTCTGTGAAAGAAATAAAGGCATTATGTTGCTGTGATATGTATTTCCCCATATTTCTGCACAAAAAAAAAGGTTTTATGCAGAGATTAAACAAAATATGTATGCTATGTTTTCCATATAACAAGTCAGCTATAACAATATATAAAATATAGTTAGATTTTTTTCAATGTAATAAATAAGATTTAAGTTTAAAATATGTTATCGTTCCAAAACTTAAAAAAAATACAGAGTCGTGTCAAAGTGTACTAAAGAAGGCACTTCACTGTTCAAAACAAGAGGTATGACGTCAAGATTAGGTGGTAGCCAATCAGAAAAAAGCGTTGCCACAGTCTAATTTGCATGTAAGCGTCAATAAATACGTTGTCTTGCACTTGATGACACAGACTCGTTTTCCTTCAACACGATGCCTGAGCCAGCCAAGTCCGCGCCCAAGAAGGGCTCCAAGAAAGCCGTCACCAAGGCTGCCGGAAAAGGCAAAGGCAAGCGCAGAAAGACAAGGAAGGAGAGCTACGCCATCTACGTGTACAAGGTCCTGAAGCAGGTCCACCCCGACACCGGCATTTCGTCCAAGGCCATGAGCATCATGAACTCCTTCGTCAACGACATCTTCGAGCGCATCGCCTCCGAGGCGTCTCGTCTGGCTCACTACAACAAGAGATCCACCATCTCTTCCAGGGAGATCCAGACCGCCGTCCGCCTCCTGCTGCCAGGTGAGCTGGCCAAGCACGCCGTGTCTGAGGGCACCAAGGCTGTCACCAAATACACCAGCTCCAAGTAAAATGCTCCACTAAAGACTTTGTGGCGCCAATCAAACGGCTCTTTTAAGAGCCACCTAAATCTGCAAAAGAGTAAATTGCCTTAAATAACAACTGTAATATAATAGAAGTATGAATGATTGCCAATCTTGATCTGCTCTGTTCATGAAATCGTCTCAGTGACACAGTTGATGGGTAACACGATTCAATCAGTATCGTGTTAATTGAATATACATATGATTTGAATGAAATAGGTTTATCCCGGACATGTAATCAACCATCAACCCTGTAGTGTGATTTGATTAAGAGTTCAGATTATAAATATTTGACAAAAAGAAAAAATAGAATAAACTGAAGCCAAAATGTATTTCTGCCTATCCTATAACCAAGCCTGGGCAATTAATTTGAACTGGGGGGGCAAATATCTGATATTTAAGAAAAACTAATACAATAATGTCTGAATGCTAAAAAGATTATGACACACAGCCTTAAAAAACGGAAAGGAATTTTATTTATTTTTTACTGGAAGAAATGTCCACCGTGTACATGGAAAAAAAAGAATGTGGGATTGACTAACTATGAAGGATAAAATAAATATCGACAACATATAAATGTCACACCCCCTCTTGACTGATATTTTACAATCTAGCAAAACACAACAAAAATGCAACAAACACAGCGAAATATGAACGCAAGGTAAAAAAATAAAAATAAAAAACACCTACAATCTGATGTATCTGTTATATCACCAAGCTCTAGAACTCTGTTGTAAAAATCTCCTTCCACGTCTGTCCCTGACGCCCACATTTCAGGCTCCCCACCTACACTGCTTGGTGCCTCGTCAAAGCTGCTGTGACTTATAAGACCATAGTAACTAATTAGATGACCATATTAACTAGTATATCATGCAAAAGTGTAGATTCTAACCATTGAAATAATTTGTATAGTTCAAGACTTACTGTCGTTTGTAAACATCACTGCACATCATCGTAATGGCAGCTACAGTTTCCTTCTTGAACATCTAAAATAATTATTGTGGAATGTCCGGCGGGCCGGATTGAAAAGTTTAACGGGCCGCATGTGCCCCCCCCGGGCCTTAATGTGCCCAAAACTGTCCTATATCTTCACTGAAAATAAGATGTGATCAATATTTAGTTCAGGCTGTTGAGCCTACTAGAGATATTTATTCATCTAGTTTGTTAGTAATAGTACGTATATTTGTGTCAATATATAAATATATGTTCTAAAAACATTTCCTTTTACAGTAATAGATCATTTTGAAGAGTGCAGTATTTGGGTCTTACACATGAACTACTTAGAGAAACATCATCGCTGATTGGACAACAGTTTCCCCGACAAATCAGCCAATCACAGAGCAGCATGGGAGTGAGTATATACGCTGCTGGCAGGGCTTCGATATTCACTTGTCAAGAGGCATTGAACTACACAGTACAAATTTAAATCATGTCTGGACGTGGCAAAACCGGCGGCAAGGCAAGAGCCAAGGCCAAGACCAGGTCCTCCCGTGCCGGACTGCAGTTCCCAGTGGGTCGCGTCCACCGTCTGCTCCGCAAAGGCAACTACGGCGAGCGTATCGGCGCCGGTGCTCCTGTCTACCTGGCAGCAGTGCTGGAGTATCTGACCGCTGAGATCTTGGAGTTGGCGGGGAACGCAGCCCGTGACAACAAGAAGACCAGAATCATCCCCCGTCATCTTCAGCTGGCTGTCCGCAACGACGAGGAGCTCAACAAACTCCTGGGAGGTGTCACTATCGCCCAGGGCGGTGTGTTGCCTAACATCCAGGCTGTTCTGCTGCCCAAGAAGACCGAGAAGGCTGCCAAGAAGTAAAATACATCTCACTTATAATACCACAAAGGCTCTTTTAAGAGCCACCCACTCCTCCAGTAAAGAGCATGAAGTTTGTCAACCAATATGCAATGGTAGAGTAAAAATATAGTAAGGGATTTTAACTCATGATCAAATTTAGGAAAAATGCTACAATGCAACTTCTATTATGATCTTTTTCAACATGAGCCAGTTCACTAACTTTTCAAATGGTCACTCCCCCCCCCCCCCTATAAATGAGCTAATCCAGGGGTAGGTAAACTTTTTGACTCGGAGAGCCAGGAAATCCACATATTTTAAAATGTATTTCCGTCAGAGCCGTAAAATATTTTATCACACTAAATATAATTAAATGCATGCATTAACGGACAAGTGGTAGAAAATGAATGGTTCGCTTTTTAAGTAACACCATTAATTTAGTATAATAAGTCTCTTATTCTTTTAATAACATAATTCAAAAGCTAACTATCTGTTTTCTACTGCTTGTCCCGTACCCGGAGGGAACCTGCACAGTTACGGGGGCACACTCAAACGCCACACAGAAAGATCTCCAGCCCAGGATTGAACTCAGGACCTTGGTATTGCGAGGCACACGCACTAACCCCTGTTTTACCGTGCTGCCCATAGTAGTGTGTGTGTGTGAAATGTACTTATTGAAATATTGATGGAGTGCAGGTCTTGTTGTGAATTCAGTTTTTGAGATGCTCTGCATAGTAATTAATAAAAGTCCTTTCAAAACCAATGTTTAGGAATTTCGTCGACTAAAACTAAATTAGATGACTAACACATGACTAAAAACACATATTGGTCAAAAGACTATAACTGAAACTAAATTAAAAAGCTGTCAGAGTTAACATTGGTGAACATTGTTTTACACTCGATGTTTTTTCCTTTTAAAGACACTTTTTTTTTTTATATAATATTTGTTTGATTCAGTGGATGTCCCTGCACAATTTTTTGCACTTAAAAATGAATGTTTGTTGTAATAAATATGATTAGAACATTTTAACAAAATGTTTGTGTTCAATTACAATACAAAAAATATCTAATACTTCTTGAACAGGTGCGGTGGTAAACGGATGGATGGATTAAAAATGCATGAGAATGTTTTATATTTTGAACGTTATTTTTAACACTGTGCTTACCAGCGGAGTTATTCATTACTTATTGTGTTAAGGAATGTCAGCTGGGATTTATCTGAGCGCCAGGTGCAGTCATCAAAAGAGAACCATAGGTTCTGTACCACAGAGCTAATGTCAAACTATGTGAAGGTGACTTAGCTTGTACATGTATGGAAATATACGTACAAATATATGTATGTATTATATGGTTATGCATACACCCAATAATATAAAAATATTCACAAATGTTGTGAAAATAAAATAGAGGAATCACTTGTGGCAAAATTTAACCACTTAAACAACACCACTTACTGGCCAACTGTAGCTCTTTCTGATGCATCACATTATTCACTCTATGGTTCTTGGAAATAAATAATCATGGATGACAAATGTATGACCAGGTAAGCATGCTACATAAAACAATACCTATGAAAACAGATGTTTATGTGTTTTCCCATCATGGTAGTAAAATGGCAGGATGTGTGACATTTTTGTGGAACTTGACACTGATGATGTACAGACCAGGATCTTTTTTTACATTTTTATTTTGTTTATTTCAATAGTTTTTGGTTTCAAGCCGATCCTTTTCAACACAAACTCTCTTCAGAATAGTCCTTATTGTCATTGACCAGTAAATGAAGAACAACATTGACTACTCCCTCCCCAAGGCAGTCAGGAAAAAATTAAATGATACATAATTAGTTTTTGAACATTGGGGACGGCGTGGCGAGGTTGAGAGTGTGGCTGTGCTAGCAACCAAAGGGTTCCTGGTTCAATCCCCACCTTCTACCAACTTCATCACGTCCGTTGTATCCTTGAGCAAGACACTTCACCCTTGCTCCTGATGGGTCCTGGTTAGGGCCTTGCATGGAAGCTCCCACCATCAGTGTGTGAAAGGGTGAATGTGGAAATAGGTAGAAAAACGCTATACTAGAATAACTCATTGTTAATTTATTGAAAAGTTCACATATTGAAGCAATGATAAGACTATAATAAACAATATACAATTAAATGATGGGTTCAGCCTCAACACAGAGTCAACATTCTTATAGTGATGTACAGTGATTAGAAATAAACATAACAGTTTTATTATGTTCTCACATCATATATTTTGTTCCATGTCAGACTGGCTAATGATCCAAAAGACAGCTAAACGGGCGACAATCTAACAAAACAGTTTAAAAGTAGAGTTTACTTCAACGTGTATTTGCTACTCACATTGGTAACATGAATGAATGAATGAATGAATGAATGAAATAAGTTTATTTCGGTCATATAATCAATCAAATCAAATCAATCAACCATTGTGTGTGATCAGTTTTACAGTACATGTTATATGTATACAATAATGCACATTTACACATAAAAGAAAAGAAAAAGAATGACCAAAAAAGGAATAGGCTGAAGCCAAAGCTTATATTTGCCTATCCTATACCTTCACAGAAAATTAGATTGCCTGGAACATCAACATAAAAAAATAAATAAATCAAAAATCAATGGGATGAAAGTAATTGTGACTATATTTTATAATTTTCAATTATTTCACCTTCCAATGTTTTCTTAAACCTTACCAAAGAATTGCATGTCTTCAGCTCATCACTGAGCTTGTTCCACCATTTAACTCCTAAAACTGTAATAAATTTGTATTTTATATTTGTTCTCGCTTTACCCATTTCAAAAATCGATATCCCCAGTAAATGATAGTTTTCTCCTCTTAAATGAAATAGCCTGCGAATACAAGCTGGAAGGCTGTTGTTCTTTACTCGAAACATAATTTCCATTGTTTTTAAAAACACAATGTCGGAAAATTTTAACACATTTGAACTCATAAATAAGGGATTGGTATGTTCATAGTAGCACACTTTGTGTATTATTCTAATGACCCTTTTTTGAAGTTTTATGATTGGGTCTATGTTTGTTTTATAAACATTTCCCCAAATTTCAACACAATACGTTAAATATGGAAAAATAAAAGAATAATACAACATGCAGGCATGTCTTATTCAGCATGTGTCTTACTTTGTAAAGAATAGCAATAGATTTGGATATTTTTCCTTTTATATATTCAATATGCGGTTTCCAACACAGTTTATGATCAATTATTATTCCCAAGAATTTAGTTTCATATACTCTATCAATTTCCACATGTGTCCTGTGACACACCTTCAAAATCATTCAAGGTTTTTTGACTTCATCTTTAAAATCCCGAAAGATCAATTTACCTTTGTGTCAAACTGTAACAATGACCTCAGAAATTTTAGGATGGATTATTTCCAAAATTAGATGACCTTGAAAATGAACATTCGGAGTATTGTCTTGACAACGATTAACATTGTTATAGATTTGAACAACACAGCACAAATGACATGTTTGACTTTTTTTAATACTGTATTACTCAATTTGACCTAATGTCATAATGTAAATTGTTACATTGAGAGGCAGTAAGGTTTTAAAATTGTGGTTGTATTTTGTAACTGCTATTTCTATATTGTGGCAGCAAAAGCAGATATTGTGGCTTTATGTTTGATAAAGTTATGTCCAAAGACAATTTATCTCTGTAATCCACATTAAAGGCCTACTGAAAGCCACTACTAGCGACCACACAGTCTGATAGTTTATATATCAATGATGAAATATTAACATTGCAACACATGCCAATACGGCCTCTTTAATTTACTAAATTGCAATTTTAAATTTCCCGGGAGTTTGTTGTTGAAAACGTCGCATAATGATGACGTGTACGCGTGACTGCACACACACACACAGCTAAAAGTCGTCTGCTTTAACCGCATAATTACACAGGATTTTGGAGATCTGTGTTGCTGAATCTTTTGCAATTTTTTCAATTAATAATGGAGGAGTCAAAGTAAAAAGATGGAGTTGGGAAGCATTAGCCACACAAACACACGGTGATTCATTGTTTAAAATTCCCGGAGGTGAAACTTTACTATGGATCAGAGCGCGGTTAAGCGAACATGGATCCCGACCGAATGTCAACCAGCAGGTTGCGGTGAGAAAATTGTGGTAAAAAGTCGCTTCTTACCAAAGATAAACTGAGCTTGCGCCATCCATAAAGCTGCCGTCGACTTACTTGAGACACTGCGCGTCAAGATACCCGTGGACACACACCTCCGACTATCAGGTACTGTTAAACTCACTAAAACACTAGCAACGCAATAGAAAGATAAGGGATTCCCCAGAATTATCCTAATAAATGTGTCTAAAAACATCTGAATCTGTCCCAATGAAATCACCTTTTTTTTAAACTTTTTTTTTTTTTTCTAGTCCGTCGCTATCAATATCCTCAAACATAAATCTTTCATCCTCGCTCAAATTAATGTGGAAATTGTCGTTTTCTCGGTCCAAATAGCTCTTTTTGTCGGAGGCTCCCATTAAAAACAATGTGAACATGTGAGGAGCCATTAACATGTGACGTCATCATCTGCTACTTCCGGTACAGGCAACTCTTTTCTGTTAGCGACCATAAGTTGTGAAGTTTATCGTGGATGTTCTCTACTAAATCCTTTCAGCAAAAATATAGCAATATCACAAAATGATGATGTATGACACATGGAATGGACCTGCTATCCCCGTTTAAATAAGAAAATCTCATTTCAGTAGGACTTTAAGAATGTGTGATATGAATGGCATTTGACAAAGAACCAAGTAGCATTGTCCATTGAGTAAAGGGGAGGTGCTTCTGATTAAAGCTCCTCCTCCCCAAGATTGTATCAGATGTCTTCTTTCAGGTCCGCTTTTGTGTAATAAGACCGGCCGCCTTTCTTGTAAGGAAGCATTGTTCAACTTCATAGCTAACATGTCTGGACGCGGCAAGGGAGGCAAAGGACTGGGGAAAGGAGGCGCCAAGCGTCACCGCAAAGTTCTCCGTGATAACATCCAGGGAATCACCAAACCCGCCATCCGCCGTCTGGCTCGCCGCGGCGGAGTGAAGCGTATCTCCGGCCTGATCTACGAGGAGACCCGCGGCGTGCTGAAGGTGTTCCTTGAGAACGTCATCCGCGATGCCGTCACTTACACCGAGCACGCCAAGAGGAAGACTGTGACCGCCATGGATGTTGTCTACGCCCTCAAGAGGCAGGGACGCACTCTGTACGGTTTCGGAGGTTAAACAATTCCTGGATTTTCCCCCATCAAAGTTTAAACGGTCCTTTTAAGGACCACCACCACATCTATAAAGAGCTCTATTACCTAAATGTTTAATCGTTACATTAACGGACACTAAGTTAGAATTCATAGAGATGGTCATGAAAACAACCATTATATAAAATATTTAGGATTGTCAAGGAATGGATAAACTCATATTAATTGACCAGTTAATTTAACCAAACGTTCAGTAATGAGTAGAAATCAGAAATTATTGATATCCAAGACAGTTTCAATTGATTAAATCAACTTTTATATATTTATATCATGCCTCAATATACCTTTTATATATCTAGGGCAGGGGGGTAGGGAACCTATGGCTCTACAGCCAGATGTGGCTCTTCTGTTGACTGCATCTGGCTCTCAGATACATTTTAGCTGACATTGCTTAACGATAAGTAATGAATAATTCCGCTGGTAATCACGATGTTAAAAATAACGTTCAAAATATAAAAACATTCTCATGCATTTTAATCCATCCATCCGTTTCAACCGCACCTGTTCAAAAAATAATGTTATTAAAAATAATTAGAGACTTATTATACTCTAAAAATGTCAGTTTTACTCAAAAAATGCACGCATTTAGTTGTATTCAATGTTAAAAAAATATGATGTGGCTCTCACGGAAATACATTTTAAACAATTTGGCTTTCATGGCTCTCTCAGCCAAAAAGGTTCCCGACCCCTGATCTAGGGCAATGGTTCTCAACCTTTTTTCAGTTATGTGCCCCTGTGAACATTTTTTTTTTTCATTCAAGTACCCCCTAATCAGAGCAAAAAAAAAGTTGGTTGAAAAAAAGAGGTAAAGTAAAATACAACACTATGTCATCAGTTTCTGATTTAATAAATTGTATAACAGTGCAACATATTTTTCATTTGTTGTGGTCTTTTTTGAACTTTTTTGAAAAAAAAAAAACTAATAACTTTGTGAAAAATAAACAAGTGATTCAATTATAAATAAAGATTTCTACACCTAGAAGTAATCATCAACTTAAAGTCCCCTCTTTGGGGATTGTAATAGAGATCCATCTGGATTCATCAACTTCATTCTAAACATTTCTTCACAAAAAAAATCTTTAACATCAATATTTATGGAACATGTCCACAAAGAATCTAGCTGTCAACTCTGAATATTGCATTGTTGCATTTCTTTTCACACTTTATGGACTTACATTCATATTTTGTTGAAGTTGTATTCAATAAATATATTTATAAAGGATTTTTGAATTGTGTTTTTTTTAGAATATGTTTAAAAAGTCTCACGTACCCCTTGGCATACCTTCAAGTACCCCCAGGGGTCCGCGTACCCCCATTTGATAACCACTGATCTAGGGTATTATACCCTTTCAGTGTTTATTTTTATTTTTTATGATGGTCTTTTCAACTGTTACCATTAAGAATAGGTTAATCTACCTGCAACATTGCATCTTTGACCACCAGAATCAAACAAAGCTGGAAATAACTTTCACTTTTAGAAATTGCTCCCTGGATATTCAGGATTTAGAGAGGCCTGTCAGGGCTCTGGTTTAGTTTTGGAGTAGTTCCTTTGCTTTGCAGCTCAGCATTTATGTTTTGGGTGCACATATTTTAAGTGCTTATAGAGGTTGGTAGTAGTAGTAGTAGTGTTACCTCTGGAACGTATACTTTTACTGCATATGTCACAACTATCAGTTTCTCGTCTGAAACTGTAAAATAGCTCCACAAAACATTCTACTTCCCTTCCGCCATCTCACCAGCAGGAGAGAGGAGGGAAGGGGCCTAGTGGACCTGAGCAAGATGATCAACCGGAGAACTTTTTAAATAAATATAAGTGAGTTGCTGAATTTACAGAAGAGAAACTACGGGTACAACATACATATCGATCTCATCACTCTAGTATCACAGCCACCTTGGTATTGATACTATTCACATCTGGATTTAGCCATCCATAATAATTAATACTCCTTCAAAAAATATGAATGTTGAAGAACTGAATGATCAATAATGCGCTCAAAAGTCTGGCTCATTGGTTTGGTGTCTCTGCATATCTACAATACGTTATTTTACTCTGTTTTACTGAGAAAACAGCATCTGGCGGTGGTTATAAACACACACACACACACATTTATATATTGTATATAATTTTATACAATATTGGTGTGAATTATTCTTTCTTGTTTTAGTTTATTTCGAACGTGAACACACTATAAGTATAATACATCATAAAATGTCATATTATTTTGTATCATTGTCAGAATCAGTGGGAAGAAGCAGAGCTTATTAAATCCTACACCTTTCCCACTTCAGAGCGTTTACAAAACATAACTTCGTTTAGTCTTCTTTTTGTAACACAGTGACATCGGGGAATGATTAATACATCTGTTCTTGTAATAGATAATTAAGTCAGTCATGATTAATATACTGAGATGTCAAATATCCAATTTTCAAGGAGGTTGAAGGTGTTTCTCATTCTTCTTTGTACTTTTTAAGCACATTTTAACTGGAACAACCTCTTAAACTGGATCATACCACTACATTGATTAACTTTACTTAATCCATTCCATAATTTAATTCCACAAACTGATATGCTACAGGTTTTTAGTGTTGTACGAGCATACACATGTTTTGAATTAGATTTTCCTCTAAGATTATATTGCTCCTGTTTAGTTGAGAAGAATTGTTGTACATTCTTGGGTAGCAGGTTATAATTTGCTTTGTGCATCATTTTAGCTGTTTGCAATTTTACCATATCATTGAACTTCAATATTTTTGACTCAATAAATAAAGGGTTTTTATGTTTTCTATATCCAACATTATGTATCAGTCTAATTATTCTTTTCGGTGAATGAAATGTACTTTTGTAGTTGTTTCCCATATTTCTCCACAAACACTCAGATATGTAACACTAGTGAGCAGAAGAGAATATGAAGGCATTTTCAAGCCAGGACATATTTTGATTTGTTCATTATTGAAATGTTTCCTTCCACCTTATAATGGCAATTGTTTTATGAGATTTCCAATACATTTTATCATCTATTATTGCTCCCAAAACATCCAGTTTATTTTACCCTTTCAGTGTCTACTCTGTCTATTTCTATTTTTGTATGATGGTCTTTTCTACCAAATTTTACCAAATAGCATTATTTGAGTTTTACTGAGGTTTAAGGAAAATCTGTTGATTTATTGAATTATTCTGAAACAGTTTAATGTAGCTAAAGTTTCAATGGTAAACATTCTATAAGGACTATTAAGGTTATTTAAAAAAAAACATTTTTCCAGTTTAAAAAACGATTAACACAGCAGTTACGTGCACCAGAATGTTTTTTTTTTTTTTTTTTTTTTTTTTTTTTTTTACTGATATACCAATATTACTCTTATTTATTGGAATTATTTTTGACGTATTGATCATTTTTGTAAATATTCCTTAAGGTGGTTTCACATCACTTTGACAGTGACATCACTATATTTCAAGGGGTTTGCTAATACGGAAAACTATACAAAAAATACATAAGAATAAACTGTATATACAAGTATAAAAAGTAAGCCATTGTAAAGATGTACATTTAAAAAATATATATATAATATATATGCTATTCTGAATAACAAAAATACTGCTGAATCTTCTAGTGTATTCTTTTTTATCTTGAAGATTAGATGTAGTATTCAGACAAAGATCACACACAGCAAAAAACTATAGCACAAAATATGTTATGCTGCTTTTTCATGAAACACTAATAAACATTACAGCCTAGTTTTTTTTACAAATGTGTCAAAAATATGTCAGAAGTGTTGATAGTATTTTCTGAAATTCTTCCAAAACCGAATAAACAATTTTAAGGACGGTTCTACGTCAGAAAACGCTTATTTATACTTTGTTATTTTCTTCCAATAGAGAAAAGGAGGTATGGCATCGTCATTAGTAATGTCAGCCAATCAAAAGAAAGCGTTGGTGCATAGTAAATTTACATAAAACTGGTTATTTACAGCGCTGCCTCGCCATCAGTCCACAGGAAATATCTCCAAGAGACATACGGTCAACAGTACGATGCCTGAGCCAG
Source organism: Nerophis ophidion (assembly GCF_033978795.1). Classification (NCBI taxonomy): domain Eukaryota; kingdom Metazoa; phylum Chordata; class Actinopteri; order Syngnathiformes; family Syngnathidae; genus Nerophis; species Nerophis ophidion. The sequence continues at coordinate 14,571,789 of NC_084618.1, read as the reverse complement.
CCAAGTCCGCGCCCAAGAAGGGCTCCAAGAAAGCCGTCACCAAGGCTGCCGGAAAAGGCAAAGGCAAGCGCAGAAAGACAAGGAAGGAGAGCTACGCCATCTACGTGTACAAGGTCCTGAAACAGGTCCACCCCGACACCGGCATCTCGTCCAAGGCCATGAGCATCATGAACTCCTTCGTCAACGACATCTTCGAGCGCATCGCCTCCGAGGCGTCTCGTCTGGCTCACTACAACAAGAGATCCACCATCTCTTCCAGGGAGATCCAGACCGCCGTCCGCCTCCTGCTGCCGGGTGAGCTGGCCAAGCACGCCGTGTCTGAGGGCACCAAGGCCGTCACCAAGTACACCAGCTCCAAGTAAAGATGCTCTAGTAGATTCACTCGAGCTCCATCAAAACGGCTCTTTTAAGAGCCACTTAATTCTTCTGAAGAGCAACACACTTTGAATTCGGAATATGGTTTTATTGTACCTTAACCTGCTGCCAGTAAATATTGTTATTTATCAGAGTTTGGACATTTCTCTAATGCAATTTACAGTTCAAACATCGGGCTAAAATAGTATAATTTGAGCATAATATTTGATATTACATATATATACATTGATTAGTGTCATGAAGTACGGGTCGATTAAATATTTTTTTTATAATTTTTTCAGAAATATTCTTCATTTATACTCTTGTTCTGTTAACGTTCAATTAGGTGGTGCCATTAATCCACTATTTTGGATTATACTTCAACTAGAATGATAGCATTCTAGCAAATCAGGAAAAAAAACAAAATGTATGCAAAGTATACAACCCAAAGAAACAGGACATAACAAAAATGTAAGACTGATTTTTGTGTACTTAAAGTACTGTCAAGTTTTCAGCGGGTGTGGTACTTATCTTTTACACATGACGTATTTTAACATGACGTTAAAGGTGTTCAATACAAATATTGTATTATATATGTATTGGCTTTTGATGGTCTAGGACAGGGTCGCTCACACTTTTTCTGCAGGTGAGCTACTTTTCAATTGACCAAGTCGAGGAGATCTACCTCATTCCAATTTATATTTATTTATTTATGAAAGATACTTTTTTGTTAACAGGTTAATGGTGTTTAATGATAATACAAGCATGTTTAATACACATAGATTCCTTTCTTTCATGAAGACAAGAATATAAGTTGGTGTATTTGATTCTGATGACTTGCATTCATTGGAATTAGACAGTGGTGCTGATAACGTCCGCATTTTCAAATGGAGGAAAAAAAAAAGTCCTCCTTTCTGTCCAATACCACATGAAAGTGGTTGGATTTGGCATCTCATTTGTCCAACTTGCATACTCGTTTTTAAACACTTTGTTATGAGAGTAGCATATGTGTGTGGCCCTTTAATGTCTGGCAGCAGGTGAGTGACGTCAGTGAGTGTGCGGGTGGGCAAGCAAGGGAGAAAGCGGTCGCTGAGGGCGGGGGAGAAATACATTGGCATCAAACTCCGTAGCCTGCTAGCTTGTGCACGCTAGCTTTCTGAGACTCTTATTTTGTTAGCACAGGCAGGATGAAACAGGTCTTTTATGGTGAAGACAGGAACTGTGCTGTCGGTCTTTAGAGTTTTGACAGTAGGTACGGAGTCTCTAGAAATAAAATGTGTTTCTCAGCGTCCGCCCTGTTAGTGATTTTTTTCTTAAATATGAGCTCGCAGCAGCCAGCGTCATCTCACAAGATCCTCGGGTGCCGAGAATGTCAAACAACTGACAAAAGTGATGTCTTGGTATGATTGATGATTGCTCATTTTTATGTCTATTTTTTAATGCCTGGCTTGAGATCGACTGACACACCCTCCGAGATCGACCAGTCGATCGCGATCGACGTAATGGGCAACCCTGGTCTAAGATAATCAAGTACTTGCCCAAACTAAAACATTTTAATTGTCGAAATAAAAGGCATTTAAATTTAATTGCGATGTTACTTCTGTCAATTAGTCTGTTTAAAAAGTAATAGTAATTAGAATGTATTCAAAGTATGTTTTAACTATACTACACATTTCAGTAGGATTCCTATTGATGGAGAGCGTTTTACCCCTGGATTCAACAATATAAATAATTGCATTAATACACATGCCATGAGTAAAAACTAGCCAGTCAAAGTAGCAACATCATTCCTTTCATGGTATTTGCCTTTTTCCCTAATATAATCCTGATTTACTTTGATATCTAACCTTTGCTGCCTACTACTTTGCAGTCTATAGCTTAAATGTGGGCCTAAATGAGACACAAAGATTTAAATGTATGGTTTATCTGTTGCGGACTAAAATAAAAAGCTACATCAAGGAATATCAAATTCACATTTCCAAAAATTCCACGTTTGAAAAAAAGGAGAAGAACCGAGAGTTTATATGATCCTTACTTTGTGTGTCAACTTGTCTAATAGTATTGTCTATATACTGGTCATTATTGTACATGTTGACACTGATATTTCCTGTATGTTGAAATAATTTCTACACTTCCTGTGCTTTGATGTCATTATTGTCTATTTGTTGGAGAAAAGATCATGGAATGTGTAACTAGTGTGCAGTGGTGAAAGTAAGAAATTAATAAGGGAAAATGCTGCGTTAAAGACATTAACGATGAATGATGTAAAGTAATAAATGTATACGTTAGATGTAAATCAAGCAACAAACAGTTCATGATCAATAAATTAAATACATTATTATAGTTATCATACATGCTGCTGCTGTTAAGATGAATGGTTGAAAATGTTTTGTGGAATGTAATATCACTCTATAAAGTATTGAAAAATAAAAGTGTTGTCAACTACAATGAATGCATTGTGTTGTTCATCTTTATCACCTTTTATATGAATACAGTGCAAACAGTTTCTAAAGTTCATTGTTTAATGTTATCTAAAAATACATTGAAGTATTATTAGTGTTGCACATGCAATACATGAGTATTTAGGCAATAATGGACATGTGTTGAATTATTTTAGTAGATAATAGTAGTCAGTCATGCTGTACACTGACTACTCTTTATCCTCTCTTTATATGTGTATAAAAATCTATTTTCTATAGTCAACATATTTATTTCAATACTCTTTATCCTCTCTCTATATATGTATATACAAACCTATATAGTCAACATATTAATGTCTATAGTGTTGTCCTGTGAGAAGATATATTGTGATAAAAGTGTTCTAGTGTAAGGAGAGTGGGTCTCCACTTTTGTTTGTTTAGTAGCATTTGGAACATAAAACTATGGTTCTAATACAAGATGGACTGACACAAGTCTTTAATTGCACAAAGAGAATAGAATGATGTATTAAAGACGTGAGAGGTGATATTAGATGATAACAGACACCAGCCTGACCCCAACAGTGGTCATTGTGTTTGCTGCGTCACTAAAACCTTGTCTTGTTTCACAGCGGCCATCAATGTTTGTCTATTTGGGCTGGGAGTTTCTGAGTGAACATGTTTTGTAACCTGTAGGGCAGTTTTTTTTGCATTGTGAGGGACTTTTAAGTGTTTAATTGTAGAAATGAGTGAGGAAAGTCGTCCAGCTTTGCTGCTGATGTCGGGGAAGAAGTCAGCTTTGGAGGGTAGTTCGATCCAAATGTCACAAATGTGCACACTCTAAACGTCATAAATGTGAGGAGACACTAGTCTACTACAAAATGAGATCATTTTTACTTTCTAAAATCATTTATTTCGCGTCTTTTAATCGTTTTAAATGTGCGGAGAAAACACAAGTGAGGCCAGTTTGACAGCGCGCCGAGGAGAGAGCCAGTCGCTTGAGTCTCCACGGTTCTCATCCTGCCTTTAAGTTCCGCCCCTTGCGACGTACTGACCAGTTGAGTCTCACCTCAGTCCCTGTCAACAACCACCCGAGTCAAACCAAGCCATCATGGCAGAAGTAGCACCAGCCGCACCCGCTCCGTCCAAGACGGTAAAGAAGAAGAAGACCACCAAGACCGCGAAGGCCGGACCCAGCGTGTCCCAGCTGATCACCGAGGCTGTCGCCAAGTCCAAGGAGCGCAAAGGAGTCTCTCTAGCCTCCCTCAAGAACTCCTTGAACGCCGCCGGTTACGATGTGGAGAAGAACAAGGCTCGCATCAAGATTGCTGTCAGGAAACTGGTGGCCAAGGACATCTTAGTGCAGACCAAGGGCACCGGCGCTTCCGGCTCCTTCAAGATGAACAAGGCGTCCGAAGCCAAGCCCAAGAAAGCTCCCGCTAAGGCTAAGAGCGCCGCCAAGAAGCCCGCAGCCAAGAAATCACCAGTGAAGAAAGTCGCAGTCAAGAAGTCTGTCAAGGCCACAACTAAGAAGCCTGCAAAGAAGGCGACAACCCCGAAGAAGAAGGCAAAGACGGCGGCTAAGAAGAGCACCAAAAGCCCCGCCAAAGCCGCCAAGCCGGCGGCGAGGAAAGCCCCAGCGGCCAGGAAGAGTCCTGCTGCCAAGAAGAGCCCCGCTAAGAAGGCGAGCAAGCCTAAAGCCAAGACTGCAGCCAAGAAGAAGTGAATCTTCTCTTCTTACATTAAACCAAACGGCTCTTTTAAGAGCCACCACTTCTTTTTAAAGAGCAATATTCGATTGTGACATGATTGTTTTACCATGTTACAGCCTCTACAACGTTCTTTGCAAACTTCAATTGGGGTTTGTTGAACTGATATATATACATTGGTCAATGCGGTTGTCAGATGATGTGAAGTCTCAGATGTTTACATTGCAAACTCGAAACTAGATCCATCATTTCACCCTCTTAAAGTGAACATTAAAGGCCCTTAGAATGTTTTAATACCGGTTCGGGGATCTGATTGATTAATATATTTTTATGTTTCACACCTGGGTCAAATGAAATGCTTTTTTTGCAGTAAAATAAAAAATATATATTTTCCCCAGAAATATTTTGAAGATCATTATTGGAAGTAATTGGATTCTTTAAACAGGTCAATTTAAAACATTGACTTTGATTCACTTTTTTTAAAAACATAGTTTTTTTTAGCAGTTGGGCTGTTTTTATTTAATTCTAATGCTTGAACCTCAAAACCAAATTTCAGATTATAAAAGGTTTTATTTTTAAATTATCTTCGTTTCATGTTTTTTGAAAAACAAACCTTAGGTTTCAAACGACAAACAGCACATTTGTAGATTTCACCCCAAAATATTTCAAAGCGGAAGATTCCATTCAATTTGAGTCTTGAATAATTAATAATAGCATGGCAGCTTGTTCTGGTATTAGAGTCAACATTTCAACTTTTTATAATTATAATTCTATTTTTAGTAAATGAGCAGCAGGAGACAATTGCCATGGTACTGTTCTCCCTCTCTCGCTGTTATGTTTTTTTTTTTTTCTTGTTTCTTGCATTAAACAAAGAGAACACTGTCTACCAAGTCAAATTCACCATGTGTTAAACATATTTGGCCAATAAAACCATTGGAAAAGAAAAACATCCATCTTCTTCCGCTTATCTGAGGTCAGGTCGCGGGGGCAGCAGCTTAAGCAATCAATAAACTCAAAAAGGTATGATTGACACATAACCCCCAGTATGCTGCTGCAATACATTATATATGGATATAATAATCTAATACAGGAGACTACGGTCCATCCAGACCCGCCACCTGAACAGGTTTTTCCCCCACGGCCATCAGGCACTTAAACAATAACAAGATCTGATCGCTCAGTTACAGCTCTTTTTATTACCTATTATTGGTTTTATGTTGCACGATTGCACCACAATTGTGAACCCGTTCTCAAATAATGGCAATAAAAAACAATTCTGATTCTAATTTCTGGTGCCAAACTACATTCTGCAAATAGTCCGGGGCTTCAGAGGCTGTTGGGCAGTTCTTGTCGATGATTGGTTCATATCAAAGTGCTCTTGTCCAATGGTTGATCAGCCTTTGCGCCGAACTCCTCCCATATGGACCAATCAGCGCTGACTTGTCTTTATAAAAGGCACAGCTTGCAGTGGTTTTGATTCATCGTACTTTCCCCAGAGTCGAGACGTAACCAACCATGGCAAGAACCAAGCAGACAGCCCGTAAGTCCACCGGTGGCAAAGCCCCCAGGAAGCAGCTTGCCACCAAGGCCGCTCGCAAGAGCGCACCCGCCACCGGCGGCGTCAAGAAACCTCACCGTTACAGGCCCGGCACCGTGGCCCTCCGTGAGATCCGTCGCTACCAGAAGTCCACCGAGCTGCTCATCCGCAAACTGCCCTTCCAGCGCCTGGTCAGGGAAATCGCCCAGGATTTCAAGACCGACCTCCGCTTCCAGAGCTCCGCAGTGATGGCTCTCCAGGAGTCTAGCGAGGCATACCTGGTCGGTCTGTTTGAGGACACCAACCTGTGCGCCATCCACGCCAAGAGAGTCACCATCATGCCTAAAGACATCCAGCTGGCCCGCCGAATCCGCGGAGAGAGAGCATAAGCTTCTAACTCTTCTACCACAACGGCTCTTTTAAGAGCCACCACACCTTCAACTAAAGTCATTCTTGCTACAATGTAACCATAGACAACTTGGTATTACTATTCTGACTGTATTCTTTAATAGTTGTAGTTGATGTCATATATACCTTAATTCTATCATTAATATCCATACTCAAATAGTCTAGGTAATTTTATGGTATGTAATTGAAAGAATTAAGGGTGTTTCATACTGATCCTTACCTTCAATATATCTGTCATTATTTTTTAAAATTGTATCTCTAATATATTCCAATAGTTTGATTTGCATTCAATTAATCTCTAATACTAATCTTAATCTTGTATGTTCATCCATATACTCAAAATTATTCTTTAATGGTTAAATTACTTTTTTAAAATGTTTTTTGTCAGTTTTCTCATTTTCTTATTTGATTTTGAATTTTATTTTTTCTGCTTTTTTATTCCTATTAGTGTTAGTTGTGATCGGTCATCACATTATAAGCTTTGTTTCTTCTTGCTTCTATTCAGACCTTTTTTTAACTTTTTCTTTTATTTTTTTTAAAACTAATTTAAGTATTGAATTTGAGATGTTTTATTGTTAAGCAGCTAATATTGTGGTATTGGTACCAAGAAGGATTTGGATACTTTTCTAAATAAATGGGGACCACAAAAAATTGCACAATTGGTTTTATTTTAACAAAAAAATCTTTGGCACATCAAAACGTGTTTATTATTGCAATCGGAAAAAATGTTCTTCCTTAAATAAAATGTTGAACATACTAGACACATTGTCTTTTAGTAGTAAGTAAGCAATTTAAGGCTCCTAATTAGTTTGCTAATGTATGCAGTAACATATTGTGTCATTTATCATTCTTTTATTTTGTCAAAATTATAAATGACAAGCAGTAAAAAATGGATAATTATTTCACTTGTTCGTTTACTGTTAAAATCTGCTTTTTTTCTGTTTCAACATGTTCTATCTACACTTCTGTTAAAATGCAATAATCACTTATTCTTCTCTTCTTTGATACTTTACATTAGTTTTGGATGACACCTCGCATTTAGGTATCAATCCAATATCAAGTAGTTACAGGATCATACATAGGTCATATTCAAAGTCCTCATGTGTCCTACGGTGTTAAGAGAAGCATGTCCTATTCCTCCTCGTGCAGGGATGACACTACTGAGAAACGTACTTTATGTGTCACCATGGAGGCCAGGATTAGTGATTTAGAAGTAGCTAAAACACGGCCGACTGCGGATGGACATTAGCCTCTAAGTAGTTAGCCATGTTTTAAAGCCCCTTTTGCTGAGCGGTATTTCAGTGTTTTAGCTTCACCATCATCGTTAGTTTTTAAGCTACAATGCATCCATTCTCCCTTTTCTGTCCACATACTTTGTCTCCTTGTAAGTACTCTGTGTGTGTGCCATGGCGAACATGCTCCTCTGCTCTAAAACCATCAATGTGACGACGATGCGGCATCATGCCCGGTAAAAAAAGAAACGGACAAAAAAGGGGCAACCGGTACTTTTCAGATAGTATCGTTTTTTTATTTTGATTCATTAGTACCGCGATACTATACTATACTATACTTCATTGCTCAGTATTTTAGTTTTTTGTCCGAAATTAATTTTAAAACTGATCATAAAATGTGTATCTGAGGAAATACAGCATATGAGGTAATTGTAAAACGTATAAATATTTCTGGTATCTACAGCACAGTTATAAAACATTAAATACTGGAGTAAAACATGCTCTATTCCAGGGGTCGGGAACTTTTTTGTCTGAGAGAGCCATACAAGCCAAATATTTGAAAAAGTACTTCCGTGAGAGCCATATAATATTTTTTTAAGGCTGAACACAACTAAATGCGTGTATTTTTAAGTAAAATCAACATTTTTAGAGTATAATAAAATAAGTCTCTTATTCTTTTTAATAACACTGTTATTCTGAAGCGAACCAATAATAAATAAAATACTTCTTAGCATTAATACGACTTCTTGAACAGGTGCGGTAGAAACCAGTTGGATGGATTAAAATGCATGAGAATGTTTTATATTTTGAACGTTATTTTTGACACTGTGACTACCAGCAGAATTGTTCATTACTTATCGTGTTAAACAATGTCAGCTAAGATTTATCTGAGAGCCAGGTGCAATATTCAAAAGAGCCACATCTGGCTCTAGAGCCATAGGTTCCCTACCCCTGCTTTATTCCAGTGGTTCTCAAATGGGGGCACCCGTACCCCGGGGGGTACTTAAAGGTATGCCAAAGGGTATGTGAGATTTTTTTTAAATATTCTAAAAATAGCAACAATTCAAAAATCCTTTATAAATATATTTATTGAATAATACTTCAACATAATATGAATGTAAGTTCATAAACTGTGAAAAGAAATTCAACAATGCAATATTCATTGTTGACAGCTAGATTTCTTTGGACGACATGTTCCATAAATATTGATGTTAAAGATTTCTTTTTTGTGAAGAAATGATTAGGATTAAGATCATGAATCAATTAAAATCCCCTAATTAAGGCACTTTTAGTTGATGATTACTTCTATGTGTATAAATCTTTATTTATAATTGAATCACTTGTTTATTTTTCAACACGTTTTTAGTCATTTAAATATATATTTTCCCAAATAGTTCAAGAAAGACCACTACAAATGAGCAATATTTTGCACTGTTATACAATTTAATAAATCAGAAACTGATGACGGTATTTTACTTCTTTATCAATTTTTTTCAACCAAAAATGCTTTGCTCTGATTAGGGGGTACTTGAATTAAAAAAATGTTCACTGAAAAAAGGTTGAGGACCACTGCTCTATTCAGCGTTAAGCAAAATAACACATGTGCCTTAAAGTACCAGAACACCTTGCTGTATTTGTGTATTTGTATATAATATCACACATTGATGCCTAGTAATAGTGCGTTGTTGAGGTCAATTACTGTTTCTATTGTGTTTTTGAAAGGACTCAAAGTGGAAGCAGCACTCAAACGAGAGCCCCGCGCTGATTGGACAACCGTTCCCCGACACAGTCAGCCAATCACAGAGCAGCATGGAAGTGTATAAATATCCTATTCGCAGGGCAATGTGGAACTGTCTTTCAGTTAAACGTTAAGGGTTAATACCAAATTAATTAGCTATGTCTGGACGTGGCAAAACCGGCGGCAAGGCAAGAGCCAAGGCCAAGACCAGGTCCTCCCGTGCCGGACTACAGTTCCCAGTGGGTCGCGTCCACCGTCTGCTCCGCAAAGGCAACTACGGCGAGCGTATCGGCGCCGGTGCTCCTGTCTACTTGGCAGCAGTGCTGGAGTATCTGACCGCTGAGATCTTGGAGTTGGCGGGGAACGCAGCCCGTGACAACAAGAAGACCAGAATCATCCCTCGTCATCTTCAGCTGGCTGTCCGCAACGACGAGGAGCTCAACAAACTCCTGGGAGGTGTCACCATCGCCCAGGGCGGTGTGTTGCCTAACATCCAGGCTGTTCTGCTGCCCAAGAAGACCGAGAAGGCTGCCAAGAAGTAAAATACTTCTCACTTATAATCCCACAAAGGCTCTTTTAAGAGCCACCCACTTCTATCAAAGATTGATTCCTATCTCAATATTATATCATCAAATTGTGACAAGTCATATGTGTCTTTTAGAGCTAAAATATGATTAGTTGAGTAATCATTCCAATTGTATTGTGTTCAACTTGACTGTCAGAGGGCAGCATAGGGCTTATTCCTAATAGAAAGTTGTTATTTGCAGGCCGGAAGCTTCTTCATTCTGAGAGTGACTAGTCTGTAAACTCAACTAATCAACATGGTCTTGACTCTACGCTGTTAACTAGATCCACTATGGACTGGACCCACTATTACATTAGATCCACTGTGGACTGGACTAGGGGTGGGCAATATCGCAAATTTGGGTATCGATACCGATCCGATGCCGGCCAGTATCGCCAATACCGATAACGGAAGTGTCTGATGGCGGGAGGGGGGCATCTCGGGGTATCGATACGAATACAAATTTGTACTTTTGCCTTTATTATTTGATTATGGTAATAATACAACACAGGACAACGATTTAAGTCGGGGTATCGATACGAATTTGTACTTTTGCCTTTATTAATTGATTATCAATCAATCAATCAATGTTTACTTATATAGCCCTAAATCACTAGTGTCTCAAAGGGCTGCACAAACCACCACGACATCCTCATTATGATGATAATACAACACAGGACAACGATTTAAGTCCAAAAATAAAATATTTATTACAAAAGTAATATCAATAGCAATAAAGTAATGCAAATAAGGTGCAAACAACTACTGAACCTGGCTTGTCGCCTCAAAACACACAAACACTTAAGGTAAATAACAAAACTCTAGTTATTGAACAAAGTTGTAAACATGAACACAAAACAAAAGTACTGAGAAATTCAAATAAAAAAGTAATAATATCAATTACAATAAAGTAGTGCAAAGGTGAAAACAAATACTGAACTTGGCTAGTCGCATCACAACACACAAGAACTTAAGTAAAAAAGAAAACACCAGTTATTAAGCAGTTGTAAAAATGAACACAAAACCAAAGAACTGAGAAATTCTAATCTTTATTTTAGTGCAATAAAATACTTTACAGTTTACAACCAAGACATTAAGTCGCACTGGAAACGCACGTGTGTGTGTGTGTGTGTGTGTGTGTGTGTGTGTGTGTGTGTGTGTGTGTGTGTGTGTGTGTGTGTGTGTGTGTGTGTGTGTGTGTGTGTGTGTGTGTGTGTGTGTGTGTGTGTGTGTGTGCGAGTCCGAGTGAACCTCGGAGCGAATTATACTGATGTGTGTGCGCGAACGCACCAAGCGTCATGTTAATTGTATTTATTTTATTTTTTTTTGGGTTGAAGATGAATTTTTCTCGTTCTCGTTCGCGACCCATCACTAGGGAGGAGGGTGAAGTGGTGAGGAGCGCTGCCTGCGCTGCGCTCACATTTTTTTTTAAATCGGAATGATTCGCTTAATTTGGTGAAGTATCGATACCATCATGCCAGTATCAATACGATACCAATACTCACCAAGTATCGACACTATCGATACTTGGTATCGATAGTATCTTACTATTACATTAGATCCACTACGGACTGGACTATTTCACTATTACATTAGATCGACTATGGACTGGACTCTCACTATTATGTTGGATCCACTATGGACGGGACTCTCACACTATTATGTTAGATCCACTATGGACTGGACTCTCACACTATTATGTTAGATCCACTATGGACTGGACTCTCACACTATTATGTTAGATCCACTATGGACTGGACTTTCACTATTATGTTGGATCCACTATGGACTGGACTCTCACACTATTATGTTAAATCCACTATAGACTGGACTCTCACTATTATGTTAGATCCACTATGGACTGGGCTCTCACTTTTATGTTAGATCCACTATGGACTGGACTCTCACACTATTATGTTAGATCCACTATGGACTGGACTATTTCACTATGACATTAGATCCACTATGGACTGGACTCTCTCACTATTATGTTCGATCCACTATGGACTGGACTCTCACACTATTATGTTGGATCCACTATGGACTGGAATCTCATTATTATGTTAGATCCACTATGGACTGGACTCTCACACTATTATGTTAGATCCACTATGGACTGGACTCTCACAATGTTATGATAGATCCACTATGGACTGGACTCTCACTATTATGTTAGAGCCATCATGGACTGGACTCTCACACTATTATGTTAGATCCACTATGGACTGGACTCTCTCACTATTATGTTAGATCCACTATGGACTGGACTCTCACACTATTATGTTAGATCCACTATGGACTGGACTCTCACACTATTATGTTAGATCCACTATGGACTGGACTCTCACTATTATGTTAGATCCACTATGGACTGGACTCTCACACTATTATGTTAGATCCACTATGGATTGGACTCTCACACTATTATGTTAGATCCACTATGGACTGGACTTTCACTATTATGTTAGATCCACTATGGACTGGACTCTCACACTATTATGTTAGATCCACTATGAACTGGACTCTCTCATTATTATGTTAGATCCACTATGGACTGGACTCTTTCACTATTATGTTAGATCCACTATGGAATGGACTCTCACACTATTATGTCAGATCCACTATGGACTGGACTCTCACAATATTATGTTAGATCCACTATGGACTGGACTCTCACACTATTATGTTGGATCCACTATGGACTGGAATCTCATTATTATGTTAGATCCACTATGGACTGGACTCTTTCACTATTATGTTAGATCCACTATGGACTGGACTCTCACAATATTATGTTAGATCCACTATGGACTGGACTCTCACACTATTATGTTAGATCCACTATGGACTGGACTATTTCACTATTACATTAGATCCACTATGGACTGGACTCTCTCACTATTATGTTCGATCCACTATGGACTGGACTCTCACACTATTATGTTGGATCCACTATGGACTGGAATCTCACAATGTTATGATAGATCCACTATGGACTGGACTCTCACTATTATGTTAGAGCCATCATGGACTGGACTCTCACACTATTATGTTAGATCCACTATGGACTGGACTCTCTCACTATTATGTTAGATCCACTATGGACTGGACTCTCACACTATTATGTTAGATCCACTATGGACTGGACTCTCACACTATTATGTTAGATCCGCTATGGACTGGACTCTCACACTATTATGTTAGATCCACTATGGACTGGACTTTCACAATATTATGATAGACCCACATGACGTCCATTGCGTTCGGTCTCCCCTAGAAGGGGGGGTTGGGGGGGGGGGGTGCCCACATATGCGGTCCTCTCCAAGGTTTCTCATAGTCATTCACATTGACTTCCCACTGGGTTGAGTTTTTCCTTACCCTTATGTAGGCTCTGTTCCGCGGATGTCGTGGCCTGTGCAGCCCTTTGAGACACTTGTGTTTTAGGTCTATATAAACAAACATTGATTGATTGATTGATTGAACTCCTGTGATAAAGTGATGGTTTATTGAGTGTTTTGACAAAAACAAAGTTGAAGATAAAGTAAAAGACATTGACACGATGATACAAAGTGACAAAAGATATGGGTAATTAAGTGAATTGTTGATTTGTAATTTCTGTTCAAAGAATTCTGATGAGGCAATTTAAAATAAATAAATAAAGAATAGTGAACAAGAGGCTGAATAAGTGTACTTTATATGAGGAAAAAATAACCAACTGAGAAGGTGCCTGCTATGTTAACCTAACATATTATGGTAAGAGTCATTCAAAGAACTATAACATATAGAACATGCTATACCTTTACCAAACTATCTCTCACTCCTAATCCATAAATCCCATGAAAACTTCTTCCTCGATGTCGTTTCTAAACAACTCTGCCAACTCCAAAGGTATGCGCCGCTTCCTCTTGCCCTTTTTTCTGTTGCATATTTCACTACGTCCAGCTTGTAATCTGCAGTACATGATTTCCTTTTCGCTGCCATTTTTGTTCTCAGTTTTTATAAGTTACCGCCAACGATGAAATGATCCATTTTAATAGATATGCCAGTAGCATATAGCAGTTAGCGTCCCATGACCCACAATGCACTTCTGCCATGACCCTCCCCCGCCGAATTCTTATTGGTTGGCATGAGTGTGATGATAACTGACATTTTCTGCGTCTCTTCCGCGAATGAGATAAATAATATTATTTGATATTTTACGGTAATGTGTTAATAATTTTACACAGAAGTCGCTCCGGAGTATAGGTCGGACACCCGGCCAAACTATGAAAAAACTGCGACTTAGTCTGAAAAATATGGTAAATATGAACTTTATTTATACATTGTGTTTATTTATTCTAGTCAACAATGAAATTATATGACAAATATAGAATGTGCTTATGTCAGCAGCTACACATGACTATCAATGTGTACTGCATGTATTCAACTTAATACAGGGGTGTCCAAACTTTTTCCACTGAGGGCCGCACACTGAAAAATCAAAGCAAGCGGGCGCCATTTTCATCATTTTTATTTTAAAAACCATCCATCCATCCATCCATTTTCTACCGCTTATTCCCTTTTGGGGTCACGGGGGGCGCTGGCGCCTATCTCAGCTACAATCGGGCGGAAGGCGGGGTACACCCTGGACAAGTCGCCACCTCATCGCAGGGCCAACACAGATAGACAGACAACATTCACACTCACATTCACACACTAGGGCCAATTTAGTGTTGCCAATCAACCTATCCCCAGGTGCATGTCTTTGGAAGTGGGAGGAAGCCGGAGTACCCGGAGGGAACCCACGCATTCACGGGGAGAACATGAAAACTCCACACAGAAAGATACCGAGCCTGGATTTGAACCCAGGACTGCAGGACCTTCGTATTGTGAGGCAGACGCACTAACCCCTCTTCCACCGTGAAAAAATATACATTTTGGCCTCCACTTAGTTATGATCCCGGGGACCCCATAGAGTTTTAGGCCCCAAAAAATATTACAAATGTGACATTATTCATTATTCAAGTTTTAAATCTGTAGATCAATATTAGGAAAAAAATATTTTCACCCAATAACATTTTTTAGGTGGAATATTTGAGATTATATAATAATTGGAGCCTTGATTTTGGATTTTGATTCATTATTTTTTGAGCCATGACACTTAAAAACACATCACACTAAAATAATTGGGGATCCAAAAGTGTCCTACTCATTAAAGTGTTAAAAAATAAATTATATAATTATTTTTTACTGTTAGCACAATAATCTAGTGATCACCTTCAGATATATCTGTCAATTATTAGTTTCATTGTTTATGTTTTTGTTTGTTTTAGGCCCCTTAAAAAAAAACATCTCAGTTTTTTAAATGTCAAAACACAAAATATTGAACATTAACCCTCAAAAATATTTTAAAGTGGAATATTTAATGTGACGTAATCAGAGCCTTGAATAGGTCAATTATTCAAAATGACATTGATTTAGATTTTTTATTTTTTTAAAGAAAGAAAAAGCCTGCATGGCAGGTTTGTGTTTTAAGACTAAAGCATTGCAACAATTTATTGTTGCATTTTTCCTGTTTGCTCTTTTATACCACTTTGTTTTTAAATGTTTTCAATTGTTTACCTAAAAGGAGCAATTTGGCCATTTAAAAATAATCCACGTGCCACAAATGGCAGCCGGGCCAACCTATGGACACCCCTGGTTTACTAGTTTAATATAATATTTCTCAATGAGGCAGGGCTTTTTTTTGAAATTTTGAGTGTATCACATTTGGGTTGCACATGTGTTTGATCTATGACGAATCAAAATGATTCATGCAGACCAAAGTAAGGTTAAGAGTCTCTTTTGATAGATGTGGGTGGCTCTTAAAAGAGCCTTTGTGGGGATGAGGATGAGAAGTAATTTACTTCTTGGCGGCCTTCTCGGTCTTCTTGGGCAGCAGAACAGCCTGGATGTTAGGCAACACACCGCCCTGGGCGATGGTGACACCTCCCAGGAGTTTGTTGAGCTCCTCGTCGTTGCGGACAGCCAGCTGAAGATGACGGGGGATGATTCTGGTCTTCTTGTTGTCACGGGCTGCGTTCCCCGCCAACTCCAAGATCTCAGCGGTCAGATACTCCAGCACTGCTGCCAGGTAGACAGGAGCACCGGCGCCGATACGCTCGCCGTAGTTGCCTTTGCGGAGCAGACGGTGGACGCGACCCACTGGGAACTGCAGTCCGGCACGGGAAGACCTGGTCTTGGCCTTGGCTCTTGCCTTGCCGCCGGTTTTGCCACGTCCAGACATGACTAATTATTATGGTACTAGCCTTTGTCGTTTTACTGAGAGACTGTTCCACGTTGCCCTGCGAATAGGATATTTATGCACTTCCATGCTGCTCTGTGATTGGCTGACTGTGTCGGAACGGTTGTCCAATCAGCGCGGGGCTCTCGTTTGAGTGCTGCTTCCACTTTGAGTCCTTTCAAAAACACAATAGAAACAGTAATTGACCTCAACAACGCACTATTACTAGGCATCAATGTGTAATATTATATACAAATACACAAATAAAGCAAGGTGTTCTGGTATTTTAAGGCACATGTGTTATTTTGCTTAACACTGAATATAAATGATAAATGGGTTGTACTTGTATAGCGCTTTTCTACCTTCAAGGTACTCAAAGCGCTTTGACACTACTTCCACATTTACCCATTCACACACACATTCACACACTGATGGAGGGAGCTGCCAGGCAAGGCGCCAACCAGCAACCATCAGGAGCAAGGGTGAAGTGTCTTGCTCAGGACACAACGGACGTGACGAGGTTGGTTCTAGGTGGGATTTGAACCAGTGACCGTCGGGTTGCGCACTGCGCCATGCCGTCCCTAATAGAGCAGTGGTCCTCAACCTTTTTTCAGTGATGTACCCCCTGTGAACATTTTTTTAACTCAAGTACCCCCTAATCAGAACAAAGCATTTTTAGTTGGAAAAAAAGAGATAAAGGAATAAAACACCGTCATCAGTTTCTGATTTATTAAATTGTATAACAGTGCAAAATATTGCTCGTTTGTAGTGGTCTTTCTTGAACTATTTGGAAAAAAATATATTTAAATGACTTGTTGAAAAATAAACAAGTGATTCAATTATAAATAAAGATTTCTACACATGGAAGTAATCATCAACTAAAAGTGCCTTAATTAGGGGATTTTAATTGATTCATGATCTTAATTCTAATCATTCCTTCACAAAAAAGAAATCTTTAACATCAATATTTATGGAACATGTCGTCCAAAAAAATGTAGCTGTCAACAATGAATATTGCATTGTTGCATTTATTTTCACAGTTTATGAACTTACATTCATATAATATAAATATATTTATAAAGGATTTTTGAATTGTTGCTATTTTTAGAATATTTAAAAAAAATCTCACGTACCCTTTGGCATACCTTCAAGTACCCCCAGGGGTACAGGTGCCCCCATTTGAGAACCACTGGAATAAAGCAGGGGTAGGGAACCTATTGCTCTAGAGCCAGATGTGGCTCTTTTGAAATCTTAGCTGACATTGTTTAACACGATAAGTAATTAATAATTCCGCTGGTAGTCACAGTGTCAAAAATAACGTTCAAAATTATAAAACATTCTCATGCATTTCAATCCATCCAAGTGGTTTGTACCGCACCTGTTCAAGAAGTCGCATTAATGCTAAGAAGTATTGTATTTATTATTGGTTCGCTTCAGAATAACAGTGTTATTAAAAAGAATAAGAGACTTATTTTATTATACTCTAAAAATGTTGGTTTTACTTAAAAATGCACGCATTTAGTTGTGTTCCGTCTTAAAAAAAAATATTGTATGGCTCTCACGGAAGTACTTTTTCAAATATTTGGCTTGTATGGCTCTCTCAGACAAAAAAGTTCCCGACCCCTGGAATAGAGCATGTTTTACTCCAGTATTTAATGTTTTATAACTGTGCTGGAGATGCCAGAAATATTTATACGTTTTACAATTACCTCATATGCTGTATTTCCTCAGATACACATTTTATGATCAGTTTTAAAATCAATTTCAGACAAAAAACTAAAATATTGAGCAATGAAGTATAGTATAGCATAGTATCGCGGTACTAATGAATCAAAATAAAACGATACTATCTGAAAAGTACCGGTTGCCCCTTTTTTGTCCGTTTCTTTTTTTACCGGGCATGATGCCGCATCGTCGTCACATTGATGGTTTTAAAGCAGAGGAGCATGTTCGGCATGGCACACACACAGAGTACTTACAAGGAGACAAAGTATGTGGACAGAAAAGGGAGAATGGATGCATTGTAGCTTAAAAACTAACGATGATGGTGAAGCTAAAACACTGAAACACCGCTCAGCAAAAGGGGGTTTAAAACATGGCTAGCTACTTAGAGGCTAATGTCCATCCGCAGTCGGCCGTGTTTTAGCTACTTCTAAATCACTAATCCTGGCCTCCATGGCGACAAATAAAGTACGTTTCTCAGTAGTGTCATCCCTGCACGAGGAGGAATAGGACATGCTTCTCTTAACACCGTAGGACACATGAGGACTTTGAATATGACCAATGTATGATCCTGTAACTACTTGATATTGGATTGATACCTAAATGCAAGGTGTCATCCAAAACCAATGTAAAGTATCAAAAGAAGAGAAGAATAAGTGATTGAATTTTAACAGAAGTGTAGATAGAACATGTTGAAACAGAAAAAAAGCAGATTTTAACAGTAAACGAACAAGTTAATTAATTATCCATTTTTTACTGCTTGTCCTTTATAATTTTGACAAAATAAAAGAATGATAAATGACACAATATGTTACTGTATACATTAGCAAACTAATTAGGAGCCTTAAATTGCTTACTTACTACTAAAAGACAATGTGTCTAGTATGTTCAACATTTTATTTAAGGAAGAACATTTTTTCCGATTGCAATAATAAACACGTTTTAATGTGCCAAAGATTTTTTTGTTAAAATAAAACCAATTGTGCAATTTTTTGTGGTCCCCTTTTATTTAGAAAAGTATCCAAATCCTTCTTGGTACCAGTACCACAATATTAGCTGCTTAATAATAATATTAAAAATTACAAAAAACATCTCAAATTCAATACTTAAATAGGTTTAAAAAAAGTTAAAGGTCTGAATAGAAGCAGGAAGAAACAAAGCTTATAATGTGATGACCAATCACTTACAACCAACACTAGTAGGAATAAAGAAGCAAAAACAAAATAAATTACAAAAATAATTAAGAAAAATAAGAGAAAACTAACAAAAAACATATTTGAATACAGTAATTTAACTATTAAAGAATAATTTTAAATATATGGATGAATAAACAAGAATAAGTACATGCACCTGGGGATAGGTTGATTGGCAACAATAAATTGGCCCTAGTGTGTGAATGTTGTCTGTGTTGGCCCTGCGATGAGGTGGCGACTTGTCCAGCGTGTACCCCGCCTTCCACCCGATTGTAGCTGATAGGCGCCAGTGCCCCCGAAAGGGAATAAGGGGTAGGAAATGGATGGATGGAAGTATAGTATTAATAGGAATGAAGTGAATCGAAAAACACAAACTGTTGGGATACAGAATAAAATTTGCAAAATTAATAACTAGTATATTGAGGTATAACCCCCTTAATCCTGTCAATTACATACTATTAGATTATTCAAGGACTATTTGAGTATGGATATTGAAGATAATTAAGGGGAATATGACACCAACAATTTGTTGAAGAATAAATGTTTACATTGTAGCGGAAAATGTCATTAGTTGAAAGTTTGGTGGCTCTTAAAAGAGCCGTTGTGGTACAAGAGTTAGAAGCTTATGCTCTCTCTCCGCGGATACGGCGGGCCAGCTGGATGTCCTTGGGCATGATGGTGACTCTCTTGGCGTGGATGGCGCACAGGTTGGTGTCCTCAAACAGACCTACCAGGTAAGCCTCGCTGGACTCCTGGAGAGCCATCACCGCGGAGCTCTGGAAGCGGAGGTCGGTCTTGAAATCTTGGGCGATTTCCCTGACCAGGCGCTGGAAGGGCAGTTTGCGGATGAGCAGCTCGGTGGACTTCTGGTAGCGACGGATCTCACGGAGGGCCACGGTACCGGGCCTGTAACGGTGAGGTTTCTTGACGCCGCCGGTGGCGGGTGCGCTCTTGCGAGCAGCCTTGGTGGCCAGCTGCTTCCTGGGGGCTTTGCCGCCGGTGGACTTACGGGCTGTCTGCTTGGTTCTTGCCATGTTTAGTTACGTCTCGACTCTGGGGAAAGTACGATGAATCAAAACCACTGCAAGCTGTGCGTTTTATAAAGACAAGTCAGCGCTGATTGGTCCATATGGGAGGAGGCCGGCGCAAAGGCTGATCAACCATTGGACAAGAGCACTTTGAAATGAACCAATCATCGACAAGAACTGCCCAACAGCTTCTGAAGCCCCGGACTATTTGCAGAATGTAGGTTGGCATCAGAAATTAGAATCAGAATAGTTTTTTTATTGCCATTGTTTGAGAACGGGTTCACAATTGTGGTGCAATCGTGCAACATAAAACCAATAATAGGTAATAAAAAGAGCTGTAACTGAGCGATCAGATCTTGTTATTGTTCATGTGCCTGATGGCCGTGGGGAAAAACCTGTTCAGGTAGCGGGAGGTGTGGGTCTGGATGGACCGTAGTCTCGTGTAATAGATTATTATATCCATATATAATGTATTGCAGCAGCATACTGGGGGTTATTGATTGCTTAGGCTGCTGCCCCCGTGACCTGACCTCGGATAAGCAGAAGAAGATGGATGTTTTTCTTTTCCAATAGTTTTATTGGTCAGATATGTTTAACACACGATTAATTTGACTTGGTAGACAGTGTTCTCTTTGTTTAATGCAAGAAACAAGAAAAAAAAAAACAGCAAAAAACATAACAGCGAGAGAGGGAGAACAGTACCATGGCAATTGTCTCCTGCTGCTCATTTACAAAAAATATAATTATGTTATAAAAAGTTGAAATGTTGACTCTAATACCAAAAACAGCTGCCATGCTATTATTAATTATTCAAGACTCAAATTGAATGGAACCTTCCGCTTTGAAGTATTTTTGGGGGAAATCTGCAAATGTGCTGTTTGTCGTTTGAAACCTAAGGTTTGTTTTTCAAAAAAACATGAAACAAAGATAATTTAAAAATAAAACCTTTTATAATCTGAAATTTGGTTTTGAGGTTGAAGCATTGGAATTAAATAAAAACAGTCCAACAGCTAAAGAAACTATGTTTAAAAAAAAAAGCGAATCATAGTCAATGTTTTAAATTGACCTGTTTAAAGCATCAGATTACTTCCAATAATCATCTTCAAAATATTTCTGGGGAAAATATATATTTTTTATTTTACTGCAAAAAAAGTATTTCATTTGACACACAGGTGTGAAACATAAAAATATATTAATCAATCAGATCCCTGAGCCGGTATTGAAAAGTTCTAAGGGCTTTTAATGTTCACTTTAAGAGGGTGAAATAATGGATCTAGTTTCGAGTTTGCCATGTAAACATCTGAGACTTCACATCATCTGACAACCGCATTGACTAATATATCAGTTCAACAAACCCCAATTGAAGTTTGTGAAGAACATTGTAGAGGCTGTAACATGGTAACACAATTATGTCACAATTGATTATTGCTCTTTAAAAAGAAGTGGTGGCTCTTAAAAGAGCCGTTTGGTTTAATGTAAGAAGAGAAGAATCACTTCTTCTTGGCTGCAGTCTTGGCTTTAGGCTTGCTCGCCTTCTTAGCGGGGCTCTTCTTGGCAGCAGGACTCTTCCTGGCCGCTGGGGCTTTCCTCGCCGCCGGCTTGGCAGCTTTGGCGGGGCTTTTGGTGCTCTTCTTAGCCGCCGTCTTTGCCTTCTTCTTCGGGGTTGTCGCCTTCTTTGCAGGCTTCTTAGTTATGGCCTTGACAGACTTCTTGGCTGCGACTTTCTTCACTGGTGATTTCTTGGCTGCGGGCTTCTTGGCGGCGCTCTTAGCCTTAGCGGGAGCTTTCTTGGGCTTGGCTTCGGACGCCTTGTTCATCTTGAAGGAGCCGGAAGCGCCGGTGCCCTTGGTCTGCACTAAGATGTCCTTGGCCACCAGTTTCCTGACAGCAATCTTGATGCGAGCCTTGTTCTTCTCCACATCGTAACCGGCGGCGTTCAAGGAGTTCTTGAGGGAGGCTAGGGAGACTCCTTTGCGCTCCTTAGACTTGGCGACAGCCTCGGTGATCAGCTGGGACACGCTGGGTCCGCCCTTCGCGGTCTTGGTGGTCTTCTTCTTCTTGACCGTCTTGGACGGAGCGGGTGCGGCTGGTGCTACTTCTGCCATGATGGCTTGGTTTGACTCGGATGGTTGTTGACAGGGACTGAGGTGAGACTCAACTGGTCAGTACGTCGCAAGGGGCGGAACTTAAAGGCAGGATGAGAACCGTGGAGACTCAAGCGACTGGCTCTCTCCTCGGCGCGCTGTCAAACTGGCCTCACTTGTGTTTTCTCCGCACATTTAAAACGATTAAAAGACGCGAAATAAATGATTTTAGAAAGTAAAAATGATCTCATTTTGTAGTAGACTAGTGTCTCCTCACATTTATGACGTTTAGAGTGTGCACATTTGTGACATTTGGATCGAACTACCCTCCAAAGCTGACTTCTTCCCCGACATCAGCAGCAAAGCTGGACGACTTTCCTCACTCATTTCTACAATTAAACACTTAAAAGTCCCTCAAAATGCAACAAAAACTGCCCTACAGGTTACAAAACATGTTAACTCAGAAACTTTCAGCCCAAAAAGACAAACATTGATGGCCGCTCTGAAACAAGACAAGGTTTTAGTGACGCAGCAAACACAATGACCACTGTTGGTGTCAGGCTGGTGTCTGTTATCATCTAATATCACCTCTCACGTCTTTAATACATAATTATATTCTCTTTGTGCAATTAAAGACTTGTGTCTGTCTATCTTGTATTAGAACCATAGTTTTATGTTCCAAATGCTACTAAACAAACTAAAGTGGAGAGACCTACTCTCCTTACACTTGAACACTTTTATCACAATATATCTTCTCACAGGACAACACTATAGACATAAATATGTTGACTATATAGGTTTGTATATACATATATAGAGAGAGGATAAAGAGTATAGAAATAAATATGTTGACTATAGAAAATAGATTTTTATACACATATAAAGAGAGGATAAAGAGTAGTCAGTGTACAGCATGACTGACTACTATTATCTACTAAAATAATTCAACACATGTCCATTATTGCCTAAATACTCATGTATTGCATGTGCAACACTAATAATACTTCAATGTATTTTTAGATAACAATAAACTATGAACTTTAGAAACTGTTTGCACTGTATTCATATAAAAGGTGAAAGATGAACAACACAATGTTGACAACACTTTTGTTTTTCAGTACTTTATATAGTGATATTACATTCCACAAAACATTTTCAACCATTCATCTCAACAGCAGCAGCATGTATGATAACTATAATAATGTATTTAATTTATTGATCATGCACTGTTTGTTGCTTGATTTACATCTAACGTATACATTTATTACTTTACATCATTCATCGTTAATATCTTTAACGCAGCATTTTCCCTTATTAATTTCTTACTTTCACCACTGCACAATAGTTACACATTCCATGATCTTTTCTCCAACAAATAGACAATAATGACATCAAAGCACAGGAAGTGTAGAAATTATTTCAACACACAGGAAATATCAGTGTCAACATGTGCAAGAATGACCAGTATATAGACAATACTAATAGACAAGGAGACACACAAAGTAAGGATCATATAAACTCTCGGTTCTTCTCCTTTTTTTCAAACGTGAAATTTTTGCAAATGTGAATTTGATATTCCTTTATGTAGCTTTTTATTTTTGTCCGCAACAGATAAACCATACATTTACATCTTTGTGTCTCATTTAGGCCCACAATTAAGCTATTGACTGCAAAGTAGTAGGCAGCAAAGGTTAGATATCAAAGTAAATCAGGATTATATGAGGGGAAAAAGGCAAATACCATGAAAGGAATGATGTTGCTACTTTGACTAGTTTTTACTCATGGCATGTGTATTAATGCAATTATTGATATTGTTGAATCCAGGGGTAAAACTTTCTCAATCAATAGGAATCCTACTGAAATGTGTAGTATAGTTAAAACATACTTTGAATACATTCTAATTACTATTACTTTTTAAACAGACTAATTGACAGAAGTAACATCGCAATTAAATTTAAATGCCTTTTATTTTGACAATTAAAATGTTTTAGTTTGGGCAAGTACTTGATTATCTTAGACCATCAAAAGCCAATACGTATGTAATACAATATTTGTTTTAAACACCTTTAATGTCATGTTAAAATACATCATGTGTAAAAGATAAGTAGCACACCCGCTGAAAACTTGACAGTACTTTAGGTACACAAAAAGCAGTCTTACTTTTGCATACATTTTATTGTGTTTTTTTTTTTCAGATTTGCTAGAATGCTATCATTCTAGTTGAAGTATAATCCAAAATAGTGGATTAACGGCAACACCTAATTGAACGTTAACAGAAGAGTGTAAAGGAACAATATTTCAGAAAAAATAATAAAAACATATTTAATCAACCCATACTTCATGACACTAATCAATATATATATATATATATATATATAATATCAAATTTTATGCTCAAATTATACTAATATTTTAGCCAGATGTTTGAACTATAAATTGCATTAGAAATGTCCAAACTCAGATAAATAATAACACTATTAAATGGCAGCAGGTTAAGGTACATTAAACCATATTTCAAATGCAAAGTGTATTGCTCTTCAGAAGAATTAAGTGGCTCTTAAAAGAGCCGTTTTGGTGGAGCTCAAGTGTTTCTACTAGAGCATCTTTACTTGGAGCTGGTGTACTTGGTGACGGCCTTGGTGCCCTCAGACACGGCGTGCTTGGCCAGCTCACCCGGCAGCAGGAGGCGGACGGCGGTCTGGATCTCCCTGGAAGAGATGGTGGATCTCTTGTTGTAGTGAGCCAGACGAGACGCCTCGGAGGCGATGCGCTCGAAGATGTCGTTGACGAAGGAGTTCATGATGCTCATGGCCTTGGACGAGATGCCGGTGTCGGGGTGGACCTGCTTCAGGACCTTGTACACGTAGATGGCGTAGCTCTCCTTCCTTGTCTTTCTGCGCTTCCCTTTGCCTTTTCCGGCAGCCTTGGTGACGGCTTTCTTGGAGCCCTTCTTGGGCGCGGACTTGGCTGGCTCTGGCATCGTGCTATTGCTCGTACGTCTTTGGGCGATACTTCCTGTGGACTGATTGTGAGGCAGCGCAGTAAATAACCAGTTTTATGTAAATTTAGTATGCGCCAACGCTTTCTTTTGATTGGCTGACAGTACTAATGATGACGCCACACCTCCTTTTGTCTATTGTAAGTAAATACCGAAGTATAAATGAACGTTTTCTGACATAAAACCGTCCTTAAAACTATTTGTTTGGTTTTGGAAGAATTTTAGAAAATACTATCAACACTTCTGACATATTTTAGACACATTTGTAAAAAAAATAGGCTGCAATGTTTATTAGAGCTTTGTCATAGCAGCGTTTCATGAAAAAGCAGCATAACATATTTTGTGCTATAGTTTTTCGCTGTGTGTGATCTTTGTCTGAATACTATATCTAATTTTCAAGATAAAGAAGAATGCACTAGAAGATTCAGCAATATTTTTGTTATTCAGAATAGCATATATATTATAATATTGTTTTTAATTTACATATTTACAATGGCTTACTTTTTATACTTGTATATACAGTTTATTCTTATGTATTTGTGTATAGTTTTCTGTATTAGCAATCAATCAGTCTGTCGAAGTGATGGGAAACCACCTTAAGGAATATTTACAAAACTTATCAATAAGTCATAAATAATTCCAGTAAATAAGAGTAATATTGGTATATCTGTAAAAAAAAAAAAAAAAAAAAAGCATTCTGGTGCACTTATCTTGTAACTGCTGTGTAAATCGTTTTTTAAACTGGAAAAATGTTTTTTTTAAATAACTTTAATATTCCTTATAGAATCTTTACCATTGAAACTTTAGCTACATTAAACTGTTTCAGAATAATTCAAACAATAAATCAACAGATTATTCTTAAACCTCAGTAAAATTCAAATAATGCTATTTGGTAAAATTTTGTAGAAAAGACCGTCATACAAAAATACAAATAGACAGAGTAGACACTGAAAGGGTAAAATAAACTAGATGTTTTTGGGAGCAATAATAGATGATAAAATGTACTGGAAATCTCATAAAACAATTGCCATTATAAGGTGGAAGGAAACATTTCAATAATGAACAAATCAAAATATGTCCTGGCTTAAAAATGCCCTCATATTTTCTTCTGCTCACTAGTGTTACATATCTGAGTGTTTGTGGAGAAATATTGGTAACAACTACAAAAGTACACTTCATTCACCGAAAATAATAATTAGACTGATACGTAATGTTGGATATAGAGAACATAAAAACCCTTTATTTATTGAGTCGAAAATATTGAAGTTCAATGATATGGTAAAATTGCAAACAGCTAAAATGATGCACAAAGTAAATCATAACCTGCTACCCAAGAATGTACAACAATTATTCTCAACTAAAGAGGAGAAATATAACCTTAGAGGAAAATCTAATTCAAAACATGTGTATGCTCGTACAACACTAAAAACCTTTAGTTTGTGGAATTAAATTATGGAATGGATTAAATAAAGTTAAACAATGTAGTGGTAAGATCCATTTTAAAAGGTTGTTCAAGTTAAAATGGGTTTAAAAAGTACAAAGAAGAATTATGAGAAACATCTTCAACCTCCTTGAAAATTGGATATTTGACATCTCAGTATGTTAATCATGACTGACTTAATTATCTATTACAAGAACAGATGTATTAATCATTCCCCGATGTCACTGTGTTACAAAAAGAAGACTAAACGAAGTTATGTTTTGTAAACGCTCTGAAGTGGGAAAGGGGTAGGATTTAATAAGCTTTGCTTCTTCCCACTGATATGATGACAATGATACGAATTTATGTAAAATTTTATAATGTATTATACTTATAGTGTGTTCATGTTTGAAATAAACTAAAACAAGAAAGAATAATTCGCACCAATATTGTATAAAATTATATACAATATATAAATGTGTGTTCGTGTGTGTGTGTTTATAACCGCCGCCAGATGCTGTTTTCTCAGTAAAACAGAGTAAAATAACGTATTGTAGATATGCAGAGACACCAAACCAATGAGCCAGACTTTTAAGCGCATTATTGATTATTCAGTTCTTCAACATTCATATTCTTTGAAGGGGTCATAATTATTATGGATGGATAAATCCAGATGTGAATAGCATCAATACCAAGGTGGCTGTGATACCAGAGTGATGATGTTTGTGGTAGTTTCTCTTCTGTAAATTCAGCAACTCACTTATATTTATTTAAAAAGTTCTCCGGTTGATCATCTTGCTCAAGTCCACTAGGCCCCTTCCCTCCTCTCTCCTGCTGGTGAGATGGCGGAAGGGAAGTAGAATGTTGTGTGGAGCTATTTTACAGTTTCAGACGAGAAACCCGCTAGTTGTGTCATATGCAGTAAAAGTATATGTTCCAGAGGTAACACTACTACTACTACTAACCTCTATAAGCACTTAAAATATGTGCACCCAAACATAAATGCTGAGCTGCAAAGCAAAGGAACTACTCCACAACCAAACCAGAGCCCTGACAGGCCTTTCTAAATCCTGAATATCCAGGGAGCAATTTCTAAAAGTGAAAGTTATTTCCAGCTTTGTTTGTTTTTGGTGGTCAAAGATGCAATGTTGCAGGTAGATTAACCTATTTTTAATGGTAACAGTTGAAAAGACCATCATAAAAAAAATAAAAATAGACACTGAAAGGGTATAATACCCCTAGATCAGTGGTTATCAAATGGGGGTACTTGAAGGTATGCCAAGGGGTACGTGATACTTTTTAAACCTATTCTAAAAAAAACACAATTCAAAAATCCTTTATAAATATGTTTATTGAATACAACTTCAACAAAATATGAATGTAAGTCCATAAAGTGTGAAAAGAAATGCAACAATGCATAAGTATTGATGTTAAAGATGTCTATTTTGTGAATAATTAAGTTGATGAATCCAGATGGATCTCTATTACAATCCCCAAAAAGGACACTTTAAGTTGATTACTTCTATGTGTAGAAATCTTTATAATTGAATCACTTGTTTATTTTTCAAAAAGTTATGTTATTTTTAAAATCTTTTTTCCAAATAGTTCAAGAAAGACCACGACAAATGACAGATGTTGCACTGTTATACAATTTATTAAATCAGAAACTGATGAAACAGTGCTGTATTTTACTTTATCTCTTTTTTTCAACCAAAAATGCTTTGCTCTGGTTAGTGGGTACTTGAATTAAAAGAAATGTTCACAGGGGGTACATCACTGAAAAAAGGCTGAGAACCACTGGCCTACATGTATAAAAGGTATATTGACATATAACGTATCTATACAGCATCAATAATAAAATAGTCCAGTGTAACAAGAAATTCAAATTTACTTTCATTACTGACCTTTTGGTTTTTGTTAACTGGTCAATTAATGCAAGTTTAAGCATACTTTAGCAATCCTAATTATATTGGTTGATGTCATGACCATCTTTACATTATAATCTTGAGTACACTCCATTGTAGTAATTTTTTAAGAATTTGGTAATATAACTCTTTGCAGATGAGTGGTGGTCCTTAAAAGGACCGTTTAAGTTTTGATGGTGGAATCCAATAATTATTTAACCTCCGAAACCATACAGAGTGCGTCCCTGCCTCTTGAGGGCGTAGACAACATCCATGGCGGTCACAGTCTTCCTCTTGGCGTGCTCGGTGTAAGTGACGGCATCGCGGATGACGTTCTCAAGGAACACCTTCAGCACGCCGCGGGTCTCCTCGTAGATCAGGCCGGAGATACGCTTCACTCCGCCGCGGCGAGCCAGACGGCGGATGGCGGGTTTGGTGATTCCCTGGATGTTATCACGGAGAACTTTGCGGTGACGCTTGGCGCCTCCTTTCCCCAGTCCTTTGCCTCCCTTGCCGCGTCCAGACATGATAGCTATTGGTTAATCAAATTGATCAATGTCTCCTTACATGAAAGGCGGCCGTACTTGTTACACAAAAGCGGACCTGAAAGAAGACATCTGATGCAGTCTTGGGGAGGAGGAGCTTTAATCAGAAGCACCTCCCCTTTACTCAATGGACTATGCTACTTTGTTCTTTGTAAAATGCCATTCATTTCACACATTCTTAAAGGCCTACTGAAATGAGATTGTCTTATTTAAACGGGGATAGCAGGTCCATTCTATGTGTCATACATCATCATTTTGTGAAATTGCTATATTTTTGCTGAAAGGATTTAGTAGAGAACATCCACGATAAACTTTGCAACTTTTGGTCTCTAACAGAAAAGCGATGCCTGTACCGGAAGTAGCAAATGATGACGTCACATGTTGATGGCTCCTCACTTATTCACATTGTTTTTAATGGGAGACTCCAACAAAAAGAGCTATTTGGACTGAGAAAATGACAATTTTCCCATTAATTTGAGCGAGGATGAAAGATTTGTGTTTGAGGATATTGATAGTGACGGACTAGAAAAAAAAAAGTAAAAAAAAAAGGCGATTGCATTGGGACAGATTCAGATGTTTTTAGACACATTTATTAGGATAACTCTGGGAAATCCCTTATATTTCTATTGTGTTGCTAGTGTTTTACTGAGTTTAACAGTACCTGATAGTCGGAGGTGTGTGTCCATGGGTGTGTTGAGGCGCAGTGTCTCAGGGAAGTCGACGGCAGCTTTATGGACGGCGCAAGCTCAGCTTATCTTCGGTAAGAAGCGATTTTTTACCACAATTTTCTCACCGAAACCTGCTGGTTGACATTCGTTCGGGATCCATGTTCACTTAACCGCGCTCTGATCCATAGTAAAGTTTCACCTGTGGGAATTTTAGACAAGGAATCACCGTGTGTTTTTTGTGGCTAAAGGCTAACGCTTCCCAACTCCATCTTTCTACTTTGACTTCTCCATTATTAATTGAACAAATTGCAAAAGATTCAGCAACACAGATCTCCAAAATACTGTGTAATTATGCGGTTAAAGCAAACGACTTTTAGCTGTGTGTGTGTGTGCAGTGCTCATATTTGCTAACAGTCCGTGACGTCAAGCGTACACGTCATCATTACGCGACGTTTTCAACAAGAAACTCCCGGGAAATTTAAAATTGCAATTTAGTAAACTAAAAAGGCCGTATTGGCATGTGTTGCAATGTTAATATTTCATCATTGATATATAATCTATCAGACTGCGTGGTCGCTAGTAGTGGCTTTCAGTAGGCCTTTGATGTGGATTACAGAGATAAATTGTCTTTGGACATAACTTTATCAAACATAAAGCCACAATATCTGCTTTTGCTGCCACAATATAGAAATAGCAGTTACAAAATACAACCACAATTTTAAAACCTTACTGCCTCTCAATGTAACAATTTACATTATGACATTAGGTCAAATTAAGTAATACAGTATTAAAAAAAGTCAAATATGTCATTTGTGCTGTGTTGTTCAAATCTATAACAATGGTAATTGTTGTCAAGACAAAACTCCGAATGTTAATTTTCAAGGTCATCTAATTTTGAAAATAATCCATCCTAAAATTGCTGAGGTCATTGTTACAGTTTGACACAAAGGTAAATTGATATTTCGGTATTTTAATGATGAAGTCAAAAAACCTTGAATGATTTTGAAGGTGTGTCACAGGACACATGACATATAAATGTTACCAACTTGTGTAGCAAATACACATTCAAGTACACTCTACTTTTAAACTGTTTTGTTAGATTGTCGCCCGTTTAGCTGTCTTTTGGATCATTAGCCAGTCTAACATGGAACAAAATATATGTTGTGAGAACATAATAAAACTGTTATGTTTATTTCTAATCACTGTACATCACTATAAGAATGTTGAGTCTGTGTTGAGGCTGAACCCATCATTTAATTGTATATTGTTTATTATAGTCTTATCATTGGGTTATTCTTGTATAGCGTTTTTCTACCTATTTCCACATTCACACATACATTCACACACTGATAGCGGGAGCTGCCATGCAAGGCCCTAACCAGGACCCATCAGGAGCAAGGGTGAAGTGTCTTGCTCAAGGACACAACGGACGTGATGAAGTTGGTAGAAGATGGGGATTGAACCAGGAACATTTTGGTTGCTAGCACAGCCACTCTCTCAACAGCGCCACACCGTCCCAAATGTTCAAAAACTAATTATGTATCATTTAATTTTTTCCTGACTGCCTTGGGGAGAGAGTAGTCAATTTTGTTCTTCATTTACTGGTCAATGACAATAAGGACTGTTCTGAAGAGAGGTTGTGTCAAAAAGGATCGGCTTGAAACCAAAAACTATTGAAATAAATGAAATAAATTTCATCTGACATTGCTTAACATGATAAGTAATTAATAACTCCGCTGGTAAGCACAGTGTTAAAACTAACGTTTAAAATATAAAACATTCTCATGCATTTTTAATCCATCCATCCGTTTCCCACCGCACCTGTTCAAGAATTCGCATTATCGGTAAGAAGTATTTGATTTTTTTTATTGTAATTGAACACAAACATTATGTTAAAATGTTCTAATCATATTTATTACAACACACATACATTTTTAAGTGCAAATAATTGTGCGGGGACATCCACTGAATCAAACAAATATATTTAAAAAAAAGTGTCTTTCAAAGGAAAAAAACATCGATTGTAAAACAATGTTCACCAATGTTAATTTTGACAGCTTTTTAAATTAGTTTCAATTTAGTCTTTTGACCAAAATTGGTTTTTAGTCATGTGTTAGTCATCTAATTTAGTTTTAGTTGACGAAATTCCTGAACATTGGTCTTGAAAGGACTTTTATTAATTACTATGCAGCGCATCTCAAAAACTGAATTCACAACAAGACCTGCACTCCATCAATATTTCAATAAGAACATTTCACACAAACACACTGCTATGGGCAGCACGGCAGACCAGGGGTTAGTGCGTGTGCCTCGCAATACCAAGGTCCTGAGTTCAATCCTGGGCTCGAGATCTTTCTGTGTGGAGTTTGCATGTGCCCCCGTAACTGTGCAGGTTCCCTCCAGGTACGGGACAAGCAGTAGAAAACGGATAGTATGCTTTTGATTAATAATGTTATTAAAAGAATAAGAGACTTATTATACTAAATTAATGGTGTTACTTAAAAAGCGAACCATTCATTTTCTACCACTTGTCCGTTAATGCATGCATTTAATTGTATTTAGTGTTATAAAATATTTTACGGCTCTGACGGAAATACATTTTAAAATATGTGGATTTCATGGCTCTCCCAGTCAAAAAGGTTACCGACCCCTGCATTAGCTCATTTATGGGGGGAATGACCATTTGAAAAGTTAGTGAACCAGCTGATGTTAATAAAGATGTAGTCATAATAGAAGTTGTATTGTAGCATTATTCCTAAATTTGATCATGAGTTAAAATCCCTTTCTGTATTTTTTTACTCCACCATTGCATTATTAACACCCATTGATTAAATAATTATTGGTTGACAAACTTCATGCTCTTTACTTGAGAAGTGGGTGGCTCTTAAAAGAGCCTTTGTGGGATTAGAAGTGAGATGTATTTTACTTCTTGGCAGCCTTCTCGGTCTTCTTGGGCAGCAGAACAGCCTGGATGTTAGGCAACACACCGCCCTGGGCGATGGTGACACCTCCCAGGAGTTTGTTGAGCTCCTCGTCGTTGCGGACAGCCAGCTGAAGATGACGGGGGATGATTCTGGTCTTCTTGTTGTCACGGGCTGCGTTACCCGCCAACTCCAAGATCTCAGCGGTCAGATACTCCAGCACTGCTGCCAGGTAGACAGGAGCACCGGCGCCGATACGCTCGCCGTAGTTGCCTTTGCGGAGCAGACGGTGGACACGACCCACTGGGAA
The DNA here is from genome assembly GCF_033978795.1 of Nerophis ophidion. Lineage (NCBI taxonomy): Eukaryota > Metazoa > Chordata > Actinopteri > Syngnathiformes > Syngnathidae > Nerophis > Nerophis ophidion. The sequence continues at coordinate 14,538,774 of NC_084618.1, read as the reverse complement.
CTGCAGTCCGGCACGGGAAGACCTGGTCTTTGCCTTGGCTCTTGCCTTGCCGCCGGTTTTGCCACGTCCAGACATGATTTTAATTCGTACTGTGTAGTGCAATGCCTCTTGACAAGTGAATATCGAAGCCCTGCCAGCAGCGTATATACTCACTCCCATGCTGCTCTGTGATTGGCTGATTTGTCGGGGAAACTGGTGTCCAATCAGCGATGAAGTTCCTCTAAGTAGCTCGTGTGGAAGACCTGCATACTGCACTCTTCAAAAATATATATTACTGTAAAAGGAAATGTGTGTAGAACATATATTTATACAGAAGTAAACATGGAGATTAAGCACAGTAAAGAAGAAGTGAAGAGCATAATTAAGATAGAACACAATAAAAAGTGGCAGGATAATTGGAAAAAGTAAATAGAAGGTAGAGAGTTTTACAAAGTCCGGAGGAGAGTAGGTGTCATGAGAGGAGGGGGTAGAAATAAGAAAGAAGAAGACATTATTAATAGAATGAGATTAGGACATACATATCTAAATAGTTCACTAAAATTGATAGGAAAACATACTACAGGGCTGTGTGATTTTTGCCATCAAATAGAGAATGTTGACCATGTTTTAATACAATGTAGGAAATACAATAGAGAAAGAGAAATACTGGAAAATAAGTTAGCAAAAGAAAATATTAGGTTAGAAGTGGGAAGTATATTAGGATTGCATTCAGAAAACATAGGATACAAAGCAATATACACATATTTAAAAAACACTGGGTTAATAAATAAAAGAATATAGAGTAGGGATCCACCTCGGTCCACACTCCATTACAGTAGGTGGCGGTAATGCACACCAGAAGGTTGCTTGCCAACCGCCATAAAAACAAAAGAAGAAGAAGAAGACATATATTTATATATTGACACAGATATCCGTACTATTACTAACAAACTAGATGAATCAATATCTCTAGTAGGCTCAACAGCATAAACTAAATCTTGATGACATCTTATTTTCAGTGAAAGTATAGGACAGCCTTGGGCACATTAAGGCCCGGGGGGCCACATGCGGCCCGTTAAACTTTTCAATCCGGCCCGCCGGACATTCTCAAATAATTATTTTAGATGTTCAAGAAGGAAACTGTAGCTGCCATTACGATGATGTGCAGTGATGTTTACAAACGACAGTAAGTCTTGAACTATACAAATTATTTCAATGGTTAGAATCTACGCTTTTGCATGATATTCTAGTTAAAACGGTCATCTAATTAGTTACTATGGTCATATAAGTCACAGCAGCTTTGACGAGGCACCAAGCAGTGTAGGTGGGGAGCGTTTCCACAGAGTGTTTCCAGAACCTGAAATGTGGGTGTCAGGGACAGAAGCGGAAAGAGATTTTTACAACAAAGTTCTAGAGCTTGGTGATATATCAGATACATCGGATTGTAGGTGTTTGTTTTTTTGTTTTTTTTACCCTGGCGTTCCTATTTTGCTGTGTTTGTTGCATTTTTGTTGTGTTTTGCTAGATTGTAAAATATCAGTCAAGAGGGGGTGTGACATTTATATGTTGTCGATATTTACTATTTTATCCTTCATAGTTAGTCAATCCCACATTCTTATTTTTCATGTACATAGTGGACATTTCATTCAGTAAAAAATATTAAAATTCCTTTCCGTTTTTTAAGGCGGTGTGTCATAATCTTTTTAGCATTCAGACATTATTGTTTTAGTTTTTCTTAAAAATCAGATATACCGACCCCCAGACACATTGGTTCCGCTAAATTTGGCACCCCCAGTTCAAATTAATTGCCCAGGCCTGGTATAGGATAGGCAGAAATACATTTTGGCTCCAGTTTATTCTATTGTTTTTCTTTTTTGTCAAATATGTATAATCTGAACTCTTAATCTGATCACACTAAAGCAGGGGTGTCAAACTCAAATACAGAGTGGGCCAAAATTTAAAATTGAACAACGCAGCGGGCCAAGGTTGAACAAATGAACCTTTTAATAGGGACACAAACAAGTTTTGCATTGAATATTGTAAAAGCGATGCTTATATCAAAATAAACTTTCCACAGGCTAATAATACATTTGTAAATAAAATAATAATTAATGAATCAAACATTCAAGCCTTGAAGTAGTAAGAGAAACTGCATGAATAAAACGTCAAATATTGCTCAGTTTGCTACACTGATTTGCTTTAACACTGAATATGGAACAAGCAACGCTTATACAACTTAATGGTACAAAATCAACTTTCAAAAAACAAACAAAAAACATTGATGCTATATTAAATAAAATTGAAATGCAAAAATGTAATGCCTCTTTTCTATTTGCAGTCTTCTAAGGTAAATATCAACATTAACTTTTTCCACACTGTTTGAAGAGAACGTTAAAGGCAGTGCCTTTAGAGAACGCCCCCAATATTGGGAGAATCGGGAGAAATTCAGGAGAATGGTTGCCCTGGGAGATTTTTGGGTAAGGCATTGAACTTCCCCGATCTGCCAATCCAGAGGTACCGCCCCCGATGTCCACGCGATGCTGCAAAGTCTTGTCAACTAAGACAGCCCCACAGCATCCAGAGCCTTAAGGAACTCCGGGCGGATCTCGTCCACCCCTGGGGCCTTGCCACCGAGGAGCTTTTTAACTACCTCAGCGACTTCAGCCCCAGAAATAGGTTCCTCTCTTTAAGAAGGGGGACCGGAGGGTGTGTTCCAACTATCGTGGGATCACACTCCTCAGCCTTCCCGGTAAGGTTTATTCAGGTGTACTGGAGAGGAGGCTACGTCGGATAGTCGAACCTCGGATTCAGGAGGAACAGTGTGGTTTTCGTCCTGGTCGTGGAACTGTGGACCATCTCTATACTCTCGGCAGGGTTCTTGAGGGTGAATGGGAGTTTGCCCAACCAGTCTACATGTGCTTTGTGGACTTGGAGAAGGCATTCGACCGTGTCCCTCGGGAAGTCCTGTGGGGAGTGCTCAGAGAATATGGGGTATCGGACTGTCTTATTGTGGCGGTCCGTTCCCTGTACGATCAGTGCCAGAGCTTGGTCCGCATTGCTGGCAGTAAGTCGGACACATTTCCAGTGAGGGTTGGACTCCGCCAAGGCTGTCCTTTGTCACCGATTCTGTTCATAACTTTTATGGACAGAATTTCTAGGCGCAGTCAAGGCGTTGAGGGGTTCCGGTTTGGTAACCGCAGGATTAGGTCTCTGCTTTTTGCAGATGATGTGGTCCTGATGGCTTCATCTGACCGGGATCTTCAGCTCTCGCTGGATCGGTTTGCAGCCGAGTGTGAAGCGACCGGAATGAGAATCAGCACCTCCAAGTCCGAGTCCATGGTTCTCGCCCGGAAAAGGGTGAAGTGCCATCTCCGGGTTGGGGAGGAGACCCTGCCCCAAGTGGAGGAGTTCAAGTACCTAGGAGTCTTGTTCACGAGTGGGGGAAGAGTGGATCGTGAGATCGACAGGCGGATCGGTGCGGCATCTTCAGTAATGCGGACGTTGTACCGATCCGTTGTGGTGAAGAAGGAGCTGAGCCGGAAGGCAAAACTCTCAATTTACCGGTCGATCTACGTTCCCATCCTCACCTATGGTCATGAGCTTTGGGTCATGACCGAAAGGATAAGATCACGGGTACAAGCGGCCGAAATGAGTTTCCTCCGCCGTGTGGCGGGGCTCTCCCTTAGAGATAGGGTGAGAAGCTCTGCCATCCGGGAGGGACTCAAAGTAAAGCCGCTGCTCCTTCACATCGAGAGGAGCCAGATGAGGTGGTTCGGGCATCTGGTCAGGATGCCACCCGAACGCCTCCCTAGGGAGGTGTTTAGGGCACGTCCAACCGGTAGGAGGCCACGGGGAAGACCCAGGACACGTTGGGAAGACTATGTCTCCCGGCTGGCCTGGGAACGCCTCGGGATCCCCCGGGAAGAGCTAGACGAAGTGGCTGGGGAGAGGGAAGTCTGGGTTTCCCTGCTTAGGCTGTTGCCCCCGCGACCCGACCTCGGATAAGCGGAAGATGATGGATGGATGGATGGCATTGAACTTCAGGAGTCTCCCGGGAAAATCTGGATGGTTGGCAAGTACGAGTATTAGTGGTAAATGCAGTGTTAAAGCGGTTCTACCGCTGTATAGTACCGGCGGGCCAGATCTAATGTTAATTTGATATTGCCTCAAGGGCCAAATTAACGGGCCAGAGTTTGACACCCGTGCACTAAAGGGTTGATGGTTGATTATATGACCGGGATAAACCTATTTCATTCATATATGTATATCCAATGGACCCAATACGGAATGGGTCGTATTTCCTGTCAACTGTATCACTGAGACGATCTCATGGTGCATAGCAATGGTCCCCAACCTTTTTGTATCCGCGGACCAGTCAACGCTTAATAATTTGTCCCGCGGCCATAAAAAAGGGACGTTTTTGTCATGAAAAAGGGAGGTTTTTGTGGTAAGTGCACTAATTGTAAGTGTAAATTGTAATTTTATGTTGATTTTATTATATATTTTTTTTTTAATAAAAATTTATTTAAAAAAAAGTTCTACGCCGGTACGAATCGGTGTTTGGGGACCACTGGTGTATAGGACCTAATTTAAGTATATCAAGGAGGTGTGCTCTCAAGGAGGAGTGAGTGGCTCTTAAAAGAGCCTTTTTATGTTGAGTTCACATGGATGTTTGATTTTTACTTGGAGCTGGTGTACTTGGTGACGGCCTTGGTGCCCTCAGACACGGCGTGCTTGGCCAGCTCACCCGGCAGCAGGAGGCGGACGGCGGTCTGGATCTCCCTGGAAGAGATGGTGGATCTCTTGTTGTAGTGAGCCAGACGAGACGCCTCGGAGGCGATGCGCTCGAAGATGTCGTTGACGAAGGAGTTCATGATGCTCATGGCCTTGGACGAGATGCCGGTGTCGGGGTGGACCTGTTTCAGGACCTTGTACACATAGATGGCGTAGCTCTCCTTCCTTGTCTTTCTGCGCTTGCCTTTGCCGGCAGCCTTGGTGACGGCTTTCTTGGAGCCCTTCTTGGGCGCGGACTTAGCTGGCTCAGGCATAGTGTTGGAGGACAACGAGTCTGTACCATCAAGTGCAAGACAACGTACTTATCGACGCTTACATGCAAATTTGACTGCGGCAACGCTATTTTCTGATTAGCTACCACCTAATCTTGACGTCATACCTCTTGTTTTGAACAGTGAAGTGCCTTCTTTAGTACACTTTGACACGACTCTGTATTTTTTTTGTAAGTTTCGGAACAATAACATATTTTAAACTGAAATCGTATTTATTACATTGAAAAAAAATCAACTCTATTTTATATATTGTCATAGCTGACTTGTTATATGGACAACATAGCATACATATTTTGTTTTATCTCTGCATAATACCTTATTTTTTTATTATTGTGCAGAAATATGGGGAACTACATATCACAGCAAAATAATGCCATTATTTCTTTCACAGAAAATAGTAATTTGTATCATATTTACAGTAGGATATAGAGACAAATCCACTCTTCATTCGGTCAGGATTATTAAATCTAAAATACATTGTAGAATTGCATACTCTATTAGTGATGTTCAAAGCTAGAAATAAAGTTCTTCTGAAGGACATACAAATGTTATTTGTGTTCACGTCTGAAGGCGAGAACCACAGATAGCCGTATGATTTTAAACATCCTTGTGTACAAACAAATTTGAAACAAATGTGCTTGTCTCTTGCTGGTTTCAAGGAATAGAAATTCTCTAAAGAAAGACTTAAAAAGTTGCAAAAATATCTTCGAATTTAAAAAGAGTTACAAAAAGATTGATTTTTGATTGGACATGTCATTGTGAAAATGCTTAAAAATTATCATTAAAAAGCATGTTGGAGTTGGTGGAGGGAACAGTTATAGAGTCATCTAAAATAATTATAATATATATCATGTACACAGGAAGTGAAAGCTCTTTACGCAATAGTGAGTGGTCCTTAAAATTGTATTTTTGATAGGACAGAAATGTTCGAGCCTTGATTAAACCCTAATTACCCAGTGTGTAACGATCTGTCACTTACTTTCTGATAGTTTTTCGTGTTTTGTACTTTATTTCCTGTTCAGTGCTCTTATTTTGTCATACTTCCTGTTTACTCCGCTGAGCACTGTTTTTGTCACACTCGCCGTTGATTGGCAGCGGTCCTCAGCTGCTGCCAATCAACATAGGTCTATTTATGTTTCACTCGAGCACTCCTCAGTGCTCGAAGTTAAAACCATGTTGGGAACATCTCCATGCAAGACTGCTTTCTGTTTATATCTTTTACTTTGATGAAATTAAAATCATCTTACCGGCTTTCTGCTCGCCTGGATTTTTGCATACTTGAGGTCACACAACTGCAGCCATGCGACATCCCAACAGTAACTTCGAGCCAGAAAATTGTGACCTCGCGAGAATCCCTGTCGGCAATCCTCAGCCGACGTTCTGGACCGCACAATTCCTGGAGGACTTGAAGGCCAGGTTTGTGCGGTCCCAGCCTACAGACGCGGACCCTCTCCCCGCGGCAACGCCACCGGCTTCGGCTCTCCGACCGGCGCGTCCCCCGCCGCCATCTTTCCTCTCGGCTCAACGGCTGGCTACGGCTCTCCGACCAGCACGTCCGCCACTTCCTGCATGCCTCGCGGCTCCCGCGGCAACGCTACCGGCTACGGCTCTCCGACCGGCGCGTCCTCCGCCGCCATCCTTCCTCTCGGCAACGCTGCCGGCTACGGCTCACCGACCGGCGCGCCCGCCTCCTCCTTCACGTCTCGCGGCTCCTGCGGCTCCGTCGCCGACTGCGGCTCTCCGACCGGCACGTCCGCCGCTGTCATCCCCGCCAGCGTCTCCTTCCACGGAGACATCTACGTCCCTAGCGGGCTTTCGCACAGCTCCAACGCCGGCTCCACGCCTAGCCCCAACGCCGGCTCCACGCCGAGCCCCAACGCCGGCTCCACGCCGAGCCCCAACGCCGGCTCCACGCCGAGCCCCAACGCCGGCTCCACGCCGAGCCCCAACGCCGGCTCCACGCCGAGCCCCAACGCCGGCTCCACGCCGAGCCCCAACGCCGGCTCCACGCCGAGCCCCAACGCCGGCTCCACGCCGAGCCCCAACGCCGGCTCCACGCCGAGCCCCAACGCCGCCAAGAGCAGCACCACGCCGGGCTTCGTCACCGCCGGCATCCGCTATTCCTCGGCCAGCATTTGCTGCTCCTCGCCCGGCGTCATCTGCCGCTTTCACGCCGCCGATGACATCTGCAACAATCACGCCGCCGATGACGTCTGCCGCTTTCACGCCGCCGATGACGTCTGCCGCTTTCACGCCGCCGATGACGTCTGCCGCTTTCACGCCGCCGATGACGTCTGCCGCTTTCACGCCGCCGATGACGTCTGCCGCTTTCACGCCGCCGATGACGTCTGCCGCTTTCACGCCGCCGATGACGTCTGCCGCTTTCACGCCGCCGATGACGTCTGCCGCTTTCACGCCGCCGATGACGTCTGCCGCTTTCACGCCGCCGATGACGTCTGCCGCTTCGACGCCGCCGATGACGTCTGCCGCTTCGACGCCGCCGATGACGTCTGCCGCTTCGACGCCGCCGATGACGTCTGCCGCTTCGACGCCGCCGATGACGTCTGCCGCTTCCACGCCGCCGATGACGTCTGCCGCTTCCACGCCGTTGATGACGTCTGCCGCTTCCACGCCGGCACCAACATCGGCTCCTCAGCCGCCTCCTGCAGAGGTATCTGTTTTGGCTGCAGCCCCCGCCGCTTTGTCTGCTGTCTCCGGGCCTGCTCCAGCGCGCCCGCCTCCACGTCAGCCGCGGATGTGGCCGTGCCCTGGGCGTCCTCCTCGCGGGATGCACTCGTCTCTTTTTCGGCCAATGATGTGGCTGTTCCGTGGCCGCCCGCCCCGCCAGTTCCAGCGGCGCTCTACGCGCCGTCGCCACCTGACTTTCCCTCGCTGGCTGCGGGGACACGAGGTTTGGCGACCTTCCACCAAATCCTCCTTCCATCCTCCCTTACTTTGTGGACATTTTTTTCCATTTTTCTTTTCCAGGGAACATCTGGTATCTGTTCCTTGAGGGGGAGGTCCTGTAACGATCTGTCACTTACTTTCTGATAGTTTTTCGTGTTTTGTACTTTATTTCCTGTTCAGTGCTCTTATTTTGTCATACTTCCTGTTTACTCCGCTGAGCACTGTTTTTGTCACACTCGCCGTTGATTGGCAGCGGTCCTCAGCTGCTGCCAATCAACATAGGTCTATTTATGTTTCACTCGAGCACTCCTCAGTGCTCGAAGTTAAAACCATGTTGGGAACATCTCCATGCAAGACTGCTTTCTGTTTATATCTTTTACTTTGATGAAATTAAAATCATCTTACCGGCTTTCTGCTCGCCTGGATTTTTGCATACTTGAGGTCACACAACTGCAGCCATGCGACAACCCAACACAGTGAGCACTTTGTAGAGCAGTGAGCACTTTAATTTTCAGCATTATTAAATGATTTTCCAAGTGTAATTGGTGGTCAAAGATGCCATTTAGCAGGGATATTAAGCTATCATATATTCAGTTGAAATAAGTATTGTTGGATTTCGAGTTTTTTTAAAATTCCCTTTCTAATATCTTCACTTGTGTGTTCATATTTAACACAACCTAATCCGGATGTCTATTCAATATGATACTGGCTAATTGATTAAAGTGTAATTATAAATAGTTAATTGCAAGGGATATATATGTACATATATGTACATGTATGTACATGTATGTACATTTATATATGGTTATTTGGATCACCCACACTCTTGTCAAATTTGGTTGTCTGATAAGAGTGTTTTTTAGATTAGGTATAACGGCTCTTTTCAGGTAAGTGAGTGGTCCTTAAAAGGACCGTTTGTGTTTTGATTGGGAAATGCAGATATTTATTTTAACCTCCGAAACCGTACAGAGTGCGTCCCTGCCTCTTCAGGGCGTAGACAACATCCATGGCGGTCACAGTCTTCCTCTTGGCGTGCTCGGTGTAAGTGACGGCATCGCGGATGACGTTCTCAAGGAACACCTTCAGGACGCCGCGGGTCTCCTCGTAGATCAGGCCGGAGATGCGCTTCACCCCACCGCGGCGAGCCAGACGACGGATGGCGGGCTTGGTGATTCCCTGGATGTTATCACGGAGAACTTTGCGGTGACGCTTGGCGCCTCCTTTCCCCAGTCCTTTGCCTCCCTTGCCGCGTCCAGACATGATAGCTGTTGGTGAATCAAATTGATCAATGTCTCCTTACATGAAAGGCGGCCGTACTTATTACATGAAAGCGGACCTGAAAGAAGACATCTCATGCAATCTTGGGGAGGAGGAGCTTTAATCAGAAGCACCTCCCCTTTACTCAATGGACAATGCTACTTTGTTCTTCGTCATTCATTTCACACATTATTAATGTGGATTACAGAAATAAATTGTCTTTGGACATAACTTTATCAAACATAAAGCCACAATATTATTGTTGTTTTTTTGCTGCCACAATATAGAAATAGTAGTTACAAAATACATCCACAATTTTAAAACATTACTTTTGCTCTTACTGTGACAACTTTTTTGAATCTTGCAAATGCAAAAAGATTTTTTTACTCAATATGACAATATTGTTCTTAGAATCCTGAGATAATGCGAAAAAAGCAATAAAAATGTATTCAAACATAACTTCTAAACAACACATGCAAAAAAGCTAAAAAAAAATAATAATAATAATAATTTTCCTGAAGGAATGCTCCTGACGGAATAAATAAAGTACTATCTAATCAATCTAATCCAATTATTATATTAATAATAATAATAATATATTTTATTTTCAAAACATTATTTTTGCTCTTACTGTGACAATTATCATAATAATAATAGATTTTATTTGTAAAAAGCACTTTACATTGATCAAACAACCTCAAAGTGCTACAGTGTATTAAAAAAATACATTAGTACAGTATTTAAAAAAATTCAAATACGTAATATATGCTGTGTTGTTCAATTCTATAACATTGTTGTTGTATAATTGTTGTTAAGACAACACTCAGAATGTTCATTTTGAAGATTGTCTAATTTTGAAGATAATCCATCTTAAAATTGGTGAGGTCATTGTCCCGGGGGGAGAGGCATAGCTCGGTTGGTAGCGTGGCCGTGCCAGCAACTTGAGAGTTGCAGGTTCGATTCCCGCTTCTGTCATCTTAGTCACTGCCTAACCCTTGGGCAAGACACTTTACCCACCTGCTCCCGGTGCCACCCAGACCGGTTCGAATGTAAAAATTCAATATAGGGTTTCACTATGTAAAGCGCTACGAGTCACTAGAGAAAAGCGCTATATAAATATAATTCACTTCACTTCACAGTTTGTCAAAAAGGTAAATTGATCTTTGGGGAATTTAAGGATTAAGTCAAACAATCTTGAATGATTTTGAAGGTGTGTCACAGGACACATGACATATATATGTTACCAATGTGTGTAGCAAATAAACATCCAAGTACACTCTACTTCTAAAGTGTTTTGTTAGCTTTATCGCCCATTTAGCTCTCTTTTTGGCCTTCAGCCAGAATAACTTGGAACAAAATATATGTCGTGAGAACATAATACAATTATGTTTATTTCTAATCACTGTACATGACTATAAGAATGTTGACTCTGTGTTATGTAAACTAACAATATTAATATCACCCCTTTGTTGATATGTAGTACTGTAAAGCATTCTATGTTGTATTACCCTCACTAAACTATAGACTTTAGTTAAGGCTGAACCCATTATTTATTTTATGTTTATTACAGTCTTATATTATTATTATTTCTTCAATATGTGAGCTTTTTATTTAACGAACAATGTTCAAAAAAACAATTAGGTTTATTAGGGTTTATTACAATTTTTCATGACTGCACTGCGGAGGGAGTAGTTGATTTCGTTCATTTGCTGCTCAATGACAATAAGGAGTATTCTGATGAGGGAGAGGCCGTGTCAAAAAGGACTGGCTTAAAACCAACAACTATTGAAATAAATGGAATAATATAAAAAAATATCCTGGCCTGCACATCATCAGTGTCAAATTGCACTCGCATATTCAGTGCCCTATTCCTGCTTATAGTGTCAAAAATGTCACACAAGCATAATACTACCATGGTGGGAAAATACAGAAAAATACACTCGTAATTCATCATCATTTCCAAGTACTACAGAGACTCAAATATGTAATTCATCCACTTTCTACAGGGGGTGCTGGAGCCTATCTCAATTGCATCCAGGCAGAAGGCAGTGTACACCCTGGACAAGTCGCCAACTCATCACAGGGCCAACTCAAATATGTAATGCATCGGGAAAAAGCTACAGTTGGCCGTTACATGGTGGTCTGAGAACTCAGATATTGGTTCAAATGATTCCTCCATGTTATTTTCTCAAGATTTGTTCATATTTGGATATTAACTGTACATTCTTATTGTCATGTACAGTGATTAGAAATAAACATAACCATTGTATTATGTTCTCACAACATACATTTTGTTCCAAGGTAGACTGGAACTGGCTATTAGACGATGTGGCGCGGTTGGGAGAGTGGCCGGGCCAGCAACCTGAGGGTTCCTGGTTCAATTACCACCTTCTACCAACCTCGTCATGTCCGTTGTGTCCTTGAGCAAGACACTTCACCCTCTATCCTGATGGGTCGGGATTAGGGCCTTGCATGGCAGCTCCCGCCATCAGTGTGTGAATGTGGAAATGGTGTCAAATAGTGTTGTGTCGTCGCGAACGGATCTTTTGAGTGAACGTACTGAACCGAATCACTTCATTAACTGATTTGTTCCTATCTCAGTTCAGTTGAGCTCCGCTGCGAGCATGCCGGTATGAGTGGAACTGGCGCATTCTGTGACTCACTAAACCCTCGATGTCGGCGAACAACGCAGCCAGCTCCTCATCATGGGGGCGGGGGAGGGACTGAGCGAACGTTTTGTTCACCGCGGATTAACGACATGAATCACTCAGTGAATGACAACCCTCTCGCTCTCTGCTCTGCTTGCCCCAATACCGCGAGTGATTCTCCTCCCGTCGCCGGGATATGTTTCATGCCATTGGCATCCGTTTTCCATTCATTCTCCAAGCTAACGGCTAATGCTGACTCAAGCCAAATAAACAAAACAAGCTATTTATTTTATTTTTTATTGCATATTTAAGTTGATATTTCCATTTTTATATTTTTAAATGTAAGCTACAGAAATTTTAGTTTTAATATTGGCATTTCTGGCAGTTGGTTTAATATTTGTTTTGTTTTGTTTAAGGTAGCCTATTTATTTTCTTCTTGTTTGCACATTTAAGTTGATATTTTTTTCGTTATATTTTTAAACATAGGCTACAGAACCTTTAGTTTTTTAAGTTGGCATTTCTGGCTCTTAATTTATTTGTTTTATTTTGAAGGTATTTATTTACCTTTTTGATTGCATATTTAAGTTTACATTATCTTTGCTACAGAACATTTAGTTTTTATGTTGGCATTTGTTAAGGATTTCTTAATTTAATATATGTTTTTGCAATTAAACAAACAAGGCTTATTTATTTAACTGTTGATTGCTATAACTTTTATTTAATTAATATTTTCATTTCAGTGCAATAAAACATATTTTACAACCAAGACATTTAGTCACACTTTGTTTACTGGACAGGCCGGAAACGCACAGAGTTTTTAAATGTAACAGAATCTCTACTACAGCTGCAATGTCTGTTTGCGAACGTCAAGGGGAGTCTGTCAGGGCAGAGAACGATTCAGGTTCGCTTCACGAACCTACAAGAACTCACAGGTTGTCGCTGAGAACGTGATTCAGGTTCGCACTGCACTCACTCACTCATTCAGAATCAGGACTCGCGAACCTACTGACACAGAGAACTGACAGTGTCGCGGAGGAGGACGTCACATTGAGGATCTCGTTCAGTCACTGTGCGTTGTTCATTTGGGTGCTGAGGGCTTGTGTCGTTCGCGAACTGACACACGGAGATCTACCGCTGGGGAAGCTGTTACTCATGATTCGCTGACCTGCACACAGAACTGCTGCTGCAGAAGTGATTCAGGTTCACGTACTGAACTGTGCCAACTGTGGCGCTGTGTCAGTCACTCACTGCCAGGTGTACTACATGCACAGAGCTGTGTAGGGACTCACGTTCACCCTATTTCCTGCTTCTACTGCGTATTAGTGTGGTGTCGTTTGCGAACGAATCTTTTGAGTGAACGTACTGAACCAAATCACTTCCTGAACTGATTCGTTCCTTTCTCAGTTCAGTTAAGCTCCGCCGCGACCATGCCGGTATGAGTGGAACTGGCGCGAATCACGTGATTCACGTACTGATGCAAAGAACTGACTGTGTCGCGACGTGAATCATGTTCGCGAACGTACTGACGCAGGTAACTGATTCTGTGAATCAAAGAACTGACTGTATCGCGGAGGATGATGTCACATTGAGGCTCTCGTTCAGTCACTTTGCGCGTCGTACATAGGGTGCTGAGGGCACTCTCTCCTTTGAGTCACACATTAAAAGCGTTACTAAAACGGCCTTCTTTCATCTCCGTAATATCGCTAAAATTCGCTCCATTTTGTCCACTAAAGACGCCGAGATCATTATCCATGCGTTTGTTACGTCTCGTCTCGATTACTGTAACGTATTATTTTCGGGTCTCCCCATGTCTAGCATTAAAAGATTACAGTTGGTACAAAATGCGGCTGCTAGACTTTTGACAAGAACAAGAAAGTTTGATCACATTACGCCTGTACTGGCTCACCAGCACTGGCTTCCTGTGCACTTAAGATGTGACTTTAAGGTTTTACTACTTACGTATAAAATACTACACAGTCTAGCTCCAGCCTATCTTGCCGATTGTATTGTACCGTATGTCCCGGCAAGAAATCTGTGTTCAAAAGACTCCGGCTTATTAGTGATTCCTAGAGCCCAAAAAAAGTCTGCGGGCTATAGAGCGTTTTCCGTTCGGGCTCCAGTACTCTGGAATGCCCTCCCGGTAACAGTTCGAGATGCTACCTAAGTAGAAGCATTTAAGTCTCACCTTAAAACTCATCTGTATACTCTAGCCTTTAAATAGACCTCCTTTTTAGACCAGTTGATCTGCCGCTTCTTTTCTTTCTCCTATGTCCCCCCCTCCCTTGTGGAGGGGGTCCGGTCCGATGACCATGGATGAAGTACTGGCTGTCCAGAGTCGAGACCCAGGATGGACCGCTCGTCGGGACCCAGGATGGACCGCTCGCCTGTATCGGTTGGGGACATCTCTACGCTACTGATCCGCTTGAGATGGTTTCCTGTGGACGGGACTCTCGCTGCTGTCTTGGATCCGCTTGAACTGAACTCTCGCGGCTGTGTTGGAGCCACTATGGATTGAACTTTCACAGTATCATGTTAGACCCGCTCGACATCCATTGCTTTCGGTCCCCTAGAGGGTGGGGGGGGTTGCCCACATCTGAGGTCCTCTCCAAGGTTTCTCATTGTCAGCATTGTCACTGGCGTCCCACTGGATGTGAATTCTCCCTGCCCACTGGGTGTGAGTTTTCCTTGCCCTTTTGTGGGTTCTTCCGAGGATGTTGTAGTCGTAATGATTTGTGCAGTCCTTTGAGACATTTGTGATTTGGGGCTATATAAATAAACATTGATTGATTGATTGATTGATTGTGTCGTTCGCCAACTGACACACAGCGAGATCTGCAGCTGGGGAAGCTGTTACTGACGGACTCGTGATTCGCCGACCTGCACACATGTTTTTATTCTATTTTTCATATCGTGTTTATTATATACCGCTTTTAGAGTGATCATAATAGTTTAAAAATTTTAAAAAAAACCACATTGAATGTGATATAAAAGGAAGAGTGATTTTTATTACATTTTGATACATGTATGTTTTGTCAGAAACATTACATGTTAAAATAAAATGTAATGTAAAAAAAGAAAACTTGTAACACATTTTAGAATCATTTTTTCTATCTTGTCAAATCCACTATGAATTGTTAAAATAAATGTAATATAAAGTATAAAATAATTGCTTTTCAAACACATTTAAGAATACATTTCAATTTTGTCGTCGAATCAAATCTTAAAATGTAATAATAATAATATAATTTGTTAATGTGTATGTAATTTTTTACCACTTTAAATAACTTTTTTTTGTAGTGTGTTTTCAGATCCATTTTAAAATGTCATGGACGCTTCATGGAGAGGACAGAACAGAAAAGAAGGAATTAATTGAAAATTATATTGTAGCAAATTCTAAAATAAATTATCTTGTCAGATTCTCACACACCGAGGTCTGCCGCTGGGGAAGCTGTTACTGACTCATGATTCGCCGACCTGCACACAGAACTGCTGCTGCAGAAATGGTTTCGATGAGCGAATTTTTTGAACAAATCAATTTAAGGAGCTGATTCTAGTGATGCAGTAGTCATAACTGCCGATCCCATCACTTTAAGTTTCAAGTCTGCATGTCTCTATCAGGAGAAAGTACTGTGATGCCAACAATCAGTTAAGGTGAAAACTGATTCCTTTGGAATGAACCCTCATTATTGGTAAATGTGTCACTAACCCGTATAATACAATATAATGTTCAGAAAGGAAACAATCTTTGATAGAAGTGAGTGGCTCTTAAAAGAGCCTTTGTGGGATTATAAATGAGATGTATTTTACTTCTTGGCGGCCTTCTCGGTCTTCTTGGGCAGCAAAACAGCCTGGATGTTAGGCAACACACCGCCCTGGGCGATGGTGACACCTCCCAGGAGTTTGTTGAGCTCCTCGTCGTTGCGGACAGCCAGCTGAAGATGACGGGGGATGATTCTGGTCTTCTTGTTGTCACGGGCTGCGTTCCCCGCCAACTCCAAGATCTCAGCGGTCAGATACTCCAGCACTGCTGCCAGGTAGACAGGAGCACCGGCGCCGATACGCTCGCCGTAGTTGCCTTTGCGGAGCAGACGGTGGACGCGACCCACTGGGAACTGCAGTCCGGCACGGGAAGACCTGGTCTTGGCCTTTGCTCTGGCCTTGCCGCCGGTTTTGCCACGTCCAGACATTATTAATTACGAAGATATCAACGTATGTGGTCCAACTGCAATGAAGCATTCGCAGCCCTGCTAACAGGAGATTTATACACTCCTTTGCTGCTCTGTGATTGGCTGACTGTGTCACAGAACGGTTGTCCAATCAGCGAAGGGTAAGTAAAAACGCTTGTTTGAGTGCTGCTTCCACTTTGAGTCCTTTCAAAAACACAATAAAAACAGTAATTGACCTCAACAACGCACCATTACTTAGCATCAATGTGCAATATTATATACAAATATACTAATAAAGCAAGATATTCTGGTAATTTAGGGCAGTGGTTCTCAACTTATTTTCAGTGATTTTTTTATAATTCAAGTACCCCCTAATCAGAGCAAAGCATTTTTGGTTGAAAAAAAGAGATAGAGAAGCAAAATCAATTTCTGATTTATTAAATTGTATAACAGTGCAAAATAATGCTCATTTGTAGTGGTCTTTCTTGAACTATTTGGAAAAAATATATATAAATAACTAAAAACTTGTTGGAAAAAAAACCCCAGGTGATTCAATTATAAATACAGATTTCTACACATAGAAGTAATCATCAACTTAAAGTGCCCTCTTTGGGGATTGTAATAGAGATCCATCTGGATTCATCAACTTAATTCTGAACATTTCTTCACAAAAATAGGAATCTTTAACATCAATATTCAATATCTCCATGTCCACACGTGGGGATGGTGTGGCGAAGTTGGTAGAGTGGCTGTGCCACCAATTTGAGGGTTACTGGTTCAATCCCCACCTTCTACCATCCTAGTCACGTCTGTTGTGTCCTTGGGCAAGACACTTCATCTTTGCTCCTGATGGGTCCTGGTTAGGGCCTTGCATGGCAGCTCTTGCCAGTGTGTGAATGGGTAAATTTGGAAATACTGTCAAAGCGCTTTGGGCTCCTTAAAAATGGGTAGAAAGGCGCTTTACAAGTACAACAATTAAAAAATAATCTAGCTGTCAACACTGAATATTGCATTTCTTTTCACAGTTTACATCCATATTTTTTTTAAATATTATTCAATAAATATATTAATAAAGGATTTTTGAATTGTTGCTATTTTTAGAATATTTGAAAAAAATCTCACATACCCCTCGGCATACCTTCAAGTACCCCCAGGGGTACGCATACCCCCATTTGAGAACCCCTGCTTTAGGACACATGTAGTATTTTGCTTTCCATTGAATAAAGCATGTCTTTGGAAGTGGGAGGAAGCCGGAGTACCCGGAGAGAACCCGCGCATTCACGGGGAGAACATGCAAACTCCACACAGAAACAGGAACTTCGTATTGTGAGGCAGACGCACTAACCCCTCTGCCACCGTGAAGCCGGCTTCCTCCCACTTCCAAAGACATGCACCTGGGGATAGGTTGATTGACAACACTAAATTGGCCCTAGTGTGTGAATGTGAGTGTGAATGTTGTCTGTCTATCTGTGTTGGCCCTGCGATGAGATGGCGACTTGTCCAGGGTGTACCCTGCCTTCCGCCCGATTGTAGCTGAGATAGGCGCCAGCGCCCCCCGCGACCCCGAAAGGGAATAAGCGGTAGAAAATGGATGGATGAATAAAGCATGTTTTACTCCAATAATATCTGTGCATATCCGTTTTATATCTGTACTATAGATTACCACACATAGTTAAACACGTTACCTTATATGCTATATTTCCTCAGTTACACATTTTTATTAACAGTTTTTAAAATAACTTCAGAAACAAAAAAAATCAAAAACAAGCGCAATACAAATTTTAAAAGGAATAAAAAACATTCAAATATTTTTTTGCTTGAAAATGAGAAAGAAACAAAACAATAAGTATATAGATAACACTATTAAAGAAAACAAGTCTAAATGTTAAAATAATGGATCAAATACAAACAAAATAAAATAGAGTAAGAAAATTTAACAATACTAATAAAACATAATTCAGATAATAATAAAGTAAATACATAATCAGAAAACTTATAATTACAAAAGATAAATACAATATCAGCAATAAGAAAACATTGATAGAAGAAAGGGAAGAGGAAGAAATATGACTTCAATTTATCAATCAATCAATCAATCAATACAAATAACACAAATAAGATTGCTGAAAAAAGGAAAGCCATATGGATGTAAAAATGGTCATGTTAGCATCATATAGCAGAGCACCAGCTGTTCATTAAATATATTCACTTACACTACTTTTATTTTTTTTACATTTTTATTCTCTGGCTTTCAACACTACCTGAGTTGTATGGTCCTCTGTTGCCCTCTGTGTTGTAAAATTTGATTGGTTTCACCCTTAAAATAGTTTTTAATCATATTTATTTTATTAATATTTATTTTTAGGGACGGCGTGACGCAGTGGGAGAATGGCCGTGCGCAACCCGAGGGTCCTTGGTTCAATCCCCACCTAGTACCAACCTCGTCACGTCCATTGTGTCCTGAGCAAGACACTTCACCCTTGCTCCTGATGGGTGCTGGTTAGCGCCTTGCATGGCAGCTCCCTCCATCAGTGTGTGAATGTGTGTGTGTGAATGGGTAAATGTGGAAGTAGTGTCAAAGCGCTTTGAGTACCTTGTAGGTAGAAAAGCGCTATACAAGTACAACCCATTTATCATTTATTTATATATTTCTTTATATTGGTTTTATATGTATTATTATTTTTTTTTTATTCAGTCATTGGAGCTCAGGATAGTATGTGGATGTTTTTAGTAATATTGTGCAGCACTTTGGAAAGATGTTTATATGTGCTATATAAATACAGTAGATTGGATTGAATATCTAAGGCTTCTAAGGCATCCATATCCCTTTCAATTCACAAAATGCCTATAAAATGTATCTCCATCCATTCATCCATCCATTTACTACCACTTATTTGGGGGGTCACGGGTGCATATCTCAGCTGCCTAATGCCAAAATAACGTTCGGTAGATCCAACATTTTTTCAAGTGACAGAATAGAGTGGAGACAAGATCTGTTATTTACAGTTTCAATGTTAATGTAAGAACAGGAATGACTTAAAACAGGCTTCTAAAGGATGTATAGAAAGGAATATATTGGCAAATTCATGTTAACTATTAACTCGTGGTCAGTGTTACATTGTGGCAGGAATTACTTTAGTTGAAGGTGTGGTGGCTCTTAAAAGAGCCGTTGTGGTAGAAGAGTTAGATGCTTATGCTCTCTCTCCGCGGATACGGCGGGCCAGCTGGATGTCCTTGGGCATGATGGTAACTCTCTTGGCGTGGATGGCGCACAGGTTGGTGTCCTCAAACAGACCGACCAGGTAAGCCTCGCTGGACTCCTGGAGAGCCATCACCGCGGAGCTCTGGAAGCGGAGGTCGGTCTTGAAATCCTGGGCGATTTCCCTAACCAGGCGCTGGAAGGGCAGTTTGCGGATGAGCAGCTCGGTGGACTTCTGGTAGCGGCGGATCTCACGGAGGGCCACGGTACCGGGCCTGTAACGGTGAGGTTTCTTGACGCCGCCGGTGGCGGGTGCGCTCTTACGAGCGGCCTTGGTGGCAAGCTGCTTCCTGGGGGCTTTGCCGCCGGTGGATTTACGAGCTGTCTGCTTAGTTCTTGCCATTGTTTGCTACGTCTCGACTTCAGGGAAAGAACGTTAAGTCTCACCCCGCAAGCTGTGCGTTTTATAAAGACAAGTCAGCGCTGATTGGTCCGTATGGGGGGAGGCCGGCGCAAAGGCTGATCAACCATTGGACAAGAGCACTTTGAAATGAACCAATCATCGACAAGAACTGACCAACAGCTTCTGAAGCCCTGGACTCTTTGCAGAATGTAGTTTGGCATCAGATGTCAACGTTGCAAGAGTATCCATCCATTTCCATCCATCCATCCATTTTCTACCGCTTATTCCCTTCCGGGGTCGCGGGGGGCGCTGGCGCCTATCTCAGCTACAATTGGGCGGAAGGCGGCGTACACCCTGGACAAGTTGCTACCTCATGGCAGGGCCAACACAGATGGACAGACAACATTCACACTCACATTAACATGATCATGTAATGAATTATGTATTCAGGAATGTGAAATGCTGAAAAATAAGTACTATAGATAGATGGATAGATAGTACTTTGATTATTTTAGGAGAGTTCCTTCAGGAAAATTTAAACTAAGGACTTATGTTGACTATTTTCGTGTTATTATCTGGTGTGAGGTGTCGATAAGGTAATATATTTGACTGTTTGCAAAACATCCATCCATCCATTTCCTACCGCTTATTCCCTTTTGGCGCCTATCTCAGTGTGAATGTGAGTGTGAATGTTGTTTGCAAAACAACACCCACTTAATGTGTTTCTAATTTGAAGGAAATGCTGTGGTTTTGTTTCTGTTACAATGTGGACTCTGCTGCCACCTGTCGGTAAAATGACATATTGCAGAAAATGGCGCAGGCCGACCTATTTGGAACTTGAGTGTTTAGTTGATGGCTGTCAGCACATTTATTGGACCAGTCAGTAAAAAAAAAAAATAAACGGAACATTGAGGGGAAAATAAGGGGAAAATAAGGAAAACAAATGTGGATGTATTGCCGATGAAAAATGAACTTAAAAAAACAACAATAGTGAACATGTCTTGAGCAAGATGATGAAACAGATATGTATTTTGAGTGAAGTTTGTTATTTTAATAATCATTAATTGAAATTGAGATTATGTAATTCTATCCATGTAATGTACTGCAACAGTATGCAGGAAGCTATGTGTCAATCATAACTTGTATTGGTTCAAAAGAAATGATTAAGAATGTGTTTTTGCCAATGGTTTTATTGGCCAATATGTTTAACACACAGTTAATTTGAGAAAATAAAATAAAACATTTTCAATAAATGTTGTTTTATCCATATAAAAACTAAGGTTTGTTTGACCCAAAGGGCATAAAATACAACAATTCAGAAACACAATGATTAAAAAATATTTATGTGAAATTTGATGTAAAAATTCAAGTATTAAAATAAAAATAAAAATTTTACAATTAAATTTTACAACTTTATGGCTTCACGGTGGAAGAGGGGTTAGTGTGTCTGCCTCACAATACGAAGGTCCTGCAGTCGTGGGTTCAAATCCAGGCTCGGGATCTTTCTGTGTGGAGTTTGCATGTTCTCCCCGTGAATGCGTGGGTTCCCTCCGGGTACTCCGGCTTCCTCCCACTTCCAAAGACATGCACCTGGGGATAGGTTGATTGGCAACACTAAATTGGCCCTAGTGTGTGAATGTGAGTGTGAATGTTGTCTGTCTATCTGTGTTGGCCCTGTGAGGAGATGGCGACTTGTCTAGGGTGTACCCCGCCTTCCGCCCGATTGTAGCTGAGATAGGCGACAGCGCCCCCCGCGACCCCAAAAAGGGAATAAGTGGTAGAAATGGATGGATGGATGGAATAAGTCTTATATTTTATTGACCTATTTAAGGAGTCCAATTACCTCCATGTTTCCCCTTTGAAACATTTTGGGGTGAAATATAGCCTTGTTCCAACTGGAAGACATTAAAAATGAATAAAAAAACTATTAATCATTAGATTCTGAAAAGCATCTCTATTTTAAAAAAAAAAAAAATATATATATATATATATATATATATATACATATATATATATATGTATATATACATATATACACATTTATATTACTTAATCCCACGGTTTGCAATTTAGAACGCTTGCTTGATTTTGTGTTGGTTTGTATTAAATACGGTGGCTGCCAAGGAACAAAAACTATATAGTGAGCATTACATTATTGCTCAATGATTTCACGTCGAGGATATTTTACTCTTAAAGGAGAAAGTGGTGGCTCTAAAAAGAGCCTTTGTTTGATGAGTAAATGGAACTACTTCTTCTTGGCTGCAGTCTTGGCTTTAGGCTTGCTCGCCTTCTTAGCGGGGCTCTTCTTGGCAGCAGGACTCTTCCTGGCAGCTGGGGCTTTCCTCGCCGCCGGCTTGGCGGCTTTGGCGGGGCTTTTGGTGCTCTTCTTAGCCGCCGTCTTTGCCTTCTTCTTCGGGGTTGTTGCCTTCTTTGCGGGCTTCTTGATCGTGGCCTTGGCGGACTTCTTGGCTGCCACTTTCTTCACTGGTGATTTCTTGGCTGCGGGCTTCTTGGCGGCGCTCTTAGCCTTAGCGGGAGCTTTCTTGGGCTTGGCTTCAGACGCCTTGTTCATCTTGAAGGAGCCGGAAGCGCCGGTGCCCTTGGTCTGCACCAAGACGTCCTTGGCCACCAGTTTCCTGACAGCAATCTTGATGCGAGCCTTGTTCTTCTCCACATCGTAACCGGCGGCGTTCAATGAGTTCTTGAGGGAGGCTAGGGAGACTCCTTTGCGCTCCTTGGACTTGGCGACAGCCTCGGTGATCAGCTGGGACACGCTGGGTCCGGCCTTCGCGGTCTTGGTGGTCTTCTTCTTCTTGACCGTTTTGGACGGGGCGGGTGCGGCTGGTGCTACTTCTGCCATGATGGCTTGGTTTGACTCGGATGGTTGTTGACAGGGACTGAGGTGAGACTCAACTGGTCAGTACGTCGCAAGGGGCGGAACTTAAAGGCAGGATGAGAACCGTGGAGACTCAAGCGACTGGCTCTCTCCTCGGCGCGCTGTCAAACTGGCCTCACTTGTGTTTTCTCCGCACATTTAAAACGATTAAAAAACGCGAAAGAAATGATTTTAGAAAGCAAAAACGGTCTCATTCTGTAGTAGACTAGTGTCTCCTCACATTTATGACGTTTAGAGTGTGCACATTTGTGACATTTGGATCGAACTACCCTCCAAAGCTGACTTCTTCCCCGACATCAGCAGCAAAGCTGGACGACTTTCCTCACTCATTTCTACAATTAAACACTTAAAAGTCCCTCAAAATGCAACAAAAACTGCCCTACGGGTTACAAAACATGTTCACTCAGAAACTCCCAGCCCAAAAAGACAAACATTGATGGCCGCTGTGAAACAAGACAAGGTTTTAGTGACGCAGCAAACACAATGACCACTGTTGGGGTCAGGCTGGTGTCTGTTATCATCTAATATCACCTCTCACGTCTTTAATACATCATTCTATTCCCTTTGTGTAATTAAAGACATGTGTTTGTCTTTCTATCTTGTATTAGAACCATAGTTTTATGTTCCAATTGGTATTAAACAAGAAGTACATGTGACACAAAAGGGGAGAGGCCTACTCTCCTTACACTTGAACACTTTTATAACAATATATCTTCTCACAGGACAAGACTATAGACATAAATATGTTGACTATATAGGTTTGTATATACATATATAGAGAGAGGATATAGAGTAGTCAGTGTACAGCATAAATGACTACTATTATCTACTAAAAGGATTCAACACATGTCCATTATTGCCTAAATACTCATGTATTGTTTGTGCAACACTAATAATACTTCAATGTATTTTTAGATAATATTCAACTATGAAGTTTAGAGATTATTTGCACTGTATTCATATAAAAGGTGATAAAGATGAACAACACAATGCATTCTTTTATTTTTTATTTTTCAGTACTTTATATAGTGATTTTACATTCAACAATACATTTTCAACCATTCATCTCAACAGCAGCAGCATGTATGATAATAATGTATTTAATTCATTAAACATGAACTGTTTCTTGCTAGATTTACATCCAGCGTATACATTTATTACCTTACATCATTCATCGTTAATGTCTTTAACGCAGCATTTTCCCTTATTATTTTCACCACTGCACAATAGTTACACATTTTATGATCTTTTCTCCAGCAAATGAAAAATGGTGACATCAAAGCACGATGAAATATCAGTGTCCACATGTGCATGAATGACCAGTATATAGACAATACTATTAGAAAAGGAGACACACAAGGTAATGATTGTATAAACTCTCGGTTCATCTACTCCTTAGTTCCTTAATGTAGCTTTTTATTTGTGTCCGGAACAGATAAACAATACATTTCCATCTTTGTGTCTCATTTGGGCCCACAATTAAGCTATAGACTACAAAGTAGTAGGCAGCAAAGGTTGGATATCAAAGTAGATCAGGATTTTATTAGGGAAAAATGCAAATACCATGAAAGGAATGATGTTGCTACTTTAACAGAGTAGTTATTACTCATAGCATGTGTATTAAAGCAAGTATTTATATTTTTGAATCCAGGGGTAAAACTGTCTCAATCAATAGGAATCCTACTGGAATTAGCAGTATAGTTAAAACATTTTGAATAAATTCCTACTAATTATTGTTACTTTTGAAATAGACTAATTGACAGAAGTAACATCACAACACAATGTAAAAGCCTTTTATTTTGACAGTTAAAATGTTTTAGTCTGGGCAAGTACTTGATTATTTTGGACCATCAAAAGCCAATTTATATAACACAATATTAGTATTAAACACCTTGAATATGTGAATACCCAAGGTAGTTAAAATATACAGACAGCAGGTAGGGTCTTACATTTTTGTCTTGTCTTATTTGGAGATTGTATATTTTAGATATACATGTTTTGGCAACACTAAATTGGCCCTTGTCTTTGAATGTGAGTGTGAATGTTGTCTGTCTATCTGCGTTGGCCCTGCGATGAGGTGGCGACTTGTCCAGGGTGTACCCCGCCTTCCGCCCGATTGCAGCTGAGATAGGCGCCAGCGCCCCCCGCGACCCCAAAAGGGAATAAGCGGTAGAAAATGGATGGATGGATGTTATTACCACGTGATTTTTTTTTTATGTCAGAATTCTATCGTACAAGTTTAGTAGTCAAAGGAAAATCCATAACAATAATAGTAGATTAATGGTGCCACCTTATGAAATGTT
This sequence comes from Nerophis ophidion, assembly GCF_033978795.1. NCBI lineage: Eukaryota > Metazoa > Chordata > Actinopteri > Syngnathiformes > Syngnathidae > Nerophis > Nerophis ophidion. The sequence goes on along the minus strand of NC_084618.1, from coordinate 14,513,950 downwards.
TACAATGACAACACCATGTAAATCAGGGGTGTCCAAAGTGCGGCCCGGGGGCCATTTGCGGCCCGCAGGTCATTTTTCAACGGCCCCACGGCCCAGTTCAAAATCACGATTGAAAAAAAAAATAATAAAACATAAAAATTGTAATGAAAGAGCAAACAGGTGGAATGTAACAATAAAAAGTTGCAATGTTTACTCGAATAAAAAATAATAATGAATCAAAATCTATGTCATTATGAATTATTGACCTATTCAAGGCTCCAATTACGTCACATGAAATATTCCACTATGAGATATTTTGGGAGAAAATTATGCATTTTTGTGTTTGCCATATAAAAAATGGAACTGTTTTTTTTGTTTGTTTTTTTAAATAAGGGCCGAAAACCAACAAACCAAAAACATAAACAATACAACTTATAATTGATGGATGGATCTGAAGTTGATCTCGAGATTATGTTAAAAGTAAACAGTCAACTAAATGAATAATTTATTTTTTAACACTTTAATTAGTAGGACCCTTTTAGATACCAAATCATTTTGCTGTGATTTGTTTTTAAGTGTCATTGCTTAAAATCATTGAATTAAAATCAATAGTTTTTTGAGTTATTGACCTTTTTAAAGCTTCAATTATATAATCTCAAATATTCCACTTCCAAAATGTATTGGGTGAAAATATTGCATATTTTATTGCATATAGGGACAGCGTGGCGCAGTGGAAGAGTGGCCGTGCGCAACGCGAGGGTCACTGGTTCAAATCCCACCTAGAACCAACCTCGTCACGTCCGTTGTGTCCTGAGCAAGACACTTTACCCTTGCTCCTGATGGGTGCTGGTTGGCGCCTTGCATGGCAGCTTCCGCCATCAGTGTGTGAATGTGTGTGTGAATGGGTAAATGTGGAAGTAGTGTCAAAGCGCTTTGAGTACCTTGAAGGTAGAAAAGCGCTATACAAGTACAACCCATTTATCATTTATTTATTTATTTAGGGTTTTTTCCATAAAAAAACAGGGTTTTCTTTGACAAAAAGAGCATACAACTAAAATCTTTAAAAATGATATATTAACAGAATGACCCAATGTCGATCTAGAGATTTAGAAATTGAAAAATAATACAAAAAAATACTGAATTACACATTTTTAAAATATTTTTTTACCAAAATCCTATGGGGACTGAGTGTATATATTTTATACATGTATTTTTTTTTTTTAAATCAAAATGGCTCTCGCTTGCTTTGATTTTTCAGTGGCCCCAGTGGAAAAATCCCCACATTGTGAGTAATATTAATTCGAAACCCATATTTTACAGTCACCATCTTTAAGTATCTTTAATTAAATTTTGTTATATTCAATTTTTTATTAAAGTCCCTTGGACACATGTTTCAAATGTGGTGAACTTCATATACTATCTAAATCCCAAAGACTGATACAATAACTAAATCCAATGTGAGCTACTGACAAGGTAACTACAGAGTTAAACCATATTTCAAATGCAAAGTGATATGCTCTTGAGAATGATGTGGTGGCTCTTAAAAGAGCCGTTTTGGTGGGGTTGTAGAATTTACTAGAGCAACTTTACTTGGAGCTGGTGTACTTGGTGACGGCCTTGGTGCCCTCAGACACGGCGTGCTTGGCCAGCTCACCCGGCAGCAGGAGGCGGACGGCGGTCTGGATCTCCCTGGAAGAGATGGTGGATCTCTTGTTGTAGTGAGCCAGACGAGACGCCTCGGAGGCGATGCGCTCGAAGATGTCGTTGACGAAGGAGTTCATGATGCTCATGGCCTTGGACGAGATGCCGGTGTCGGGGTGGACCTGTTTCAGGACCTTGTACACATAGATGGCGTAGCTCTCCTTCCTTGTCTTTCTGCGCTTCCCTTTGCCCTTTCCGGCAGCCTTGGTGACGGCTTTCTTGGAGCCCTTCTTGGGCGCGGACTTAGCTGGCTCAGGCATTTTTCTAACACAATACGAACGTACCCTAACTGGCGAGGCAGTGATTTAATAAACACTTCTATGTAAATTTTGATGCGCCAACGCTTTCTACTGATTGGCTGAAAGTAGTAACGTTGACGCCGTGCCTCCTTTTGGCCACTGGAAGAACATAATGAAGTCCAAATAAACATTTTCTGAAATGTTCATCTCCTTCCTTAAAATGTTTTTTTTTAGTTTTGGAAGAATTTTAGAAAATACTATCAACACTTCTGACACAATATTTTTTACACACTGCAATGTTTGTATTGAAGTGTTTCGTGAAAAAACAGCATAACATATTTGGTACTATAGTTTTCCGCTGTGTGTGATGGAACATCTTTGCCTGAAAACCATCTTTAGTCTTGAAGAAATCATTCTGGTTCAGCTACATAAATTATTAAAGAACCATATAGATAAACTGATGTTGTTGTTGTGCTGGGACTCTTCACCCATGAGCGTACTCCGGTAAGAGAATAAGAACACCGTTTTTACGTTTCAACTTCTTTATCTGTAACTTTTAGCAGCAGCAGCTAAGCTGTCGTTAGGAAGGAAGGACTGAGGCACAAGGACATTAGAACAAGCCTAAGTACCAGTCTGCCAAGGAATACTGCTGGGTGTAACGTCCTGCGTTTCGTCTATCAAAATCAAAGTAATTTAGGTAAAAAAGGGGCTAAACATCAAACTTTTCACTTATTGGAGCGACACCAATAGTTATGCTGGAAACAAGTAAGAGAAGTTGTATAACATCGAATACGTAGGTTGGTCTCAAGTAAGGATATTTGATAGCTTTGGATATATGATACAACAGTTGAGCAGGTCTGGTAGATCTACACGACGGTAGACGGCAGCTCAACGGGGGTAGATCTCTCTCGGCGTCGTCTTCTGGGCTGTGAGGCTATGTGTGTAAGTTCTGCTAGGGGGTCGAGTGGGGCAGGTGGTGTGGCGATCAGTGTCAGTTGAGTCGGTTCACAGGTTGCCTGTAGGGATTTGTAATGTCAGTATTTATATTCAGTAAATTATGGGTTGTATACAGGGACGGCGTGGCGGAACGGAAGAGTGGCCGTGTGCAACCTGGTTCAATCCCCACCTAGTAACAACCTTGTCACGTCCGTTGTGTCCTTGAGCAAGACACTTCACCCTTGCTCCTGATGGGTCCTGGTTGGCGCCTTGCATGGCAGCTCCCTCCATCAGTGTGTGTGAATGTGAAGTAGTGTCAAACCGCTTTGAGTACCTTGTAGGTAGAAAAGCGCTATACAAGTACAACCCATATTTAGTGACACAGTATCGACACAGTATCATTACAGTTTTGCAATGTGTCGAAAGGCTTCATGACGCCTCATCAACCCATCACTACTAAATATGCAGGGAACAATTTGTAGAAGTGAATGTTGTTTCCAGCAATATTTAATGTTTTTCCAAGTGTAATTGGTGGTCAAAGATGCAATTTAGCAGGGATATTAAACTACTGTCATATATTCCAGTGGTTCTCAAATGGGGGTACATGTATCCCTGGGGGTACTTGAAGGTATGCCAAGGGGTACGTGAGATTTTTTTTTTAAATATTCTAAAAATAGCAACAATTAATAAATGCTTTACAAATATATACATTGAATACTACTTCAACAAAATATGAATGTAAGTTCATAAACTGTGAAATGAAATGCAACAATGCAATATTCAGTGCTGACAGCTAGATTTTTTTGTAGACATGTTCCATAGGTATTGATGTTAAAGATTTATTTTTTTGTGTAGAAATGTTTAGAATTAAGTTCATGAATCCGGATGGATATCTTTTACAATCCCCAAAGAGGGCACTTTAAGTTGATGATTACGTCTATGTGTAAAAATATTTATTTATAATTGATTCGCTTGTTTTCCAACAAGTTTTTAGTCATTTTTCATATCTTTTTTTCCAAATGGTTCAAGAAAGACCACTACAAAGGAGCAACATTTTGCACTGATGACATAGTGCTGCATTTTACTTCTTTTTCTCTTTTTTTCAACCAAAAATACTTTGTTCTGATTAGGGGGCACTTTCACAGTATCATGTTAGACCTGCTTGACATCCATTGCTTTCGGTTCCCCTATAGGGGGGGAGGGGGGGGGGTTGCCCACATATGCGGTCCTCTCCAAGGTTTCTCATAGTCATCATTGTCACCGACGTCCCACTGGGTGTGAGTTTTGCTTGCCCTTATGTGGGCTCTACCGATGATGTCATGGTTTGTGTTGTGGTTTGTGCAGCCCTTTGAGACACTAGTGATTTAGGGCTATATAAATAATGATTGAGTGATTTAGTTATCAATAGATTAACTGCAGATCTATCCATTAAAATAAAGTTAGTAAAAAAAAAAATGTTTTATGCCCTTTTTAAATGACAAAAACAGAAAATGTGGAAAATTTGATGTGAAGTTTTGGGTCATTGTAGTTTTTTGAGGAATGACTCAAATTCTCAGGGATACAAACAAGTGTTTAAAGTAAGTCATATAGCAATATATATTATTTTTACTTTCAACTATTGGACCTCAAGATCAACTTTAGATCTACGTGTGGATATAAAGTTTTTTTTTTTGTTTTTTTTTACTGTTTCATGCTTTTTGTCCTTAAAAAAAAGAAAAAAAAATGTTATCTCAAAAACACGAAATGTACAATATTTTCCCCGCGAAAAGTCTAAGGGGAATATTTAAAATGTGTTAAAACAAAATTTTGGAGCAATTACAGTGCAGCCCTTTGAGATACTAGTAATTTAGAGCTATTCAAATAATTGATTGAGTTAAAAACATGTGCGCAGGGGGTGCATGACTGACGAAAGGTTGAGAACCACTGATATATTCAATTGGAATTGTATCCTGGGTTTTCATTATTTTATTATTAATCTCCATTTCTTATATCTCCACTTTTATGTTCGTAATAATTGGCAATAATTTGTTAAAGATTTTTAATGTGATAATGGATGGAATACACATTTGTTGACTTATAGAATTTTGTTGAAATGAGGAATACAATCTCTTCATAGAGAAGTGGGTGGTCCTTAAAAGGACCGTTTGTGTTTCAATTAGAGGATCCAGGTAATTATTTAACCTCCGAAACCGTACAGAGTGCGTCCCTGCCTCTTCAGGGCGTAGACAACATCCATGGCGGTCACAGTCTTCCTCTTGGCGTGCTCGGTGTAAGTGACGGCATCGCGGATGACGTTCTCAAGGAACACCTTCAGGACGCCGCGGGTCTCCTCGTAGATCAGGCCGGAGATACGCTTTACTCCGCCGCGGCGAGCCAGACGACGGATGGCGGGTTTGGTGATTCCCTGGATGTTATCACGGAGAACTTTGCGGTGACGCTTGGCGCCTCCTTTCCCCAGCCCTTTGCCTCCCTTGCCGCGTCCAGACATTCTTCTTCTTCTTCTTTTGTTTTTATGGCGGTTGGCAAGCAACCTTCTGGTGTGCATTACCGCCACCTACTGTAATGGAGTGTGGACCGAGGTGGATCCCTACTCTATATTCTTTTACTTAACCCAGTGTTTTTTAAATATGTGTATATTGCTTTATATCCTATGTTTTCTGAATGCAATCCTAATATATCTCCCACTTCTAACCTAATATTTTCTTTTGCTAACTTATTTTCCAGTATTTCTCTTTCTCTATTATATTTCCTACATTGTATTAAGACATGGTCAACATTTTCTATCTGGTGGCAAAAATCACACAGCCCTGTAGTATGTTTGCCTATCAATTTTAGTGAACTATTTAGATATGTATGCCCTAATCTCATTCTAGTCATAATGTCTTCTTCCTTCCTATTTCTACCCCCTCCTCTCATTACACCTACTTTCCTCTGGACTTTGTAAAACTCTCTACCTTTTGTTTCCTTATTCCAATTATCCTGCCACTTTTTATTGTGTTCTATCTTAATTATGCTCTTCACTTCTTCTTTACTGTGCTTCATCTCCATGTTTACTTCTGTTTTAGTGGTTGCTTGTTTTGCGTATCTATCAGCTAACTCATTTCCCTCAACTCCTACATGAGCAGGAACCCAGAGAAATGTTACCACACCTCCCGCTTTATTTATTCTGTAGATTGCCTGAACTATTTCATAAACTATATCTAGTCTTGTTTCTGATGTTATGTTTTTTATGCTCGTCAATGCACTGCTGGAGTCCGAGCACACGACTACTTTCCTAGCTTTGTTTTCCTCTATCCAGTTAACTGCCATATAAATTGCTACCAATTCCCCCGTAAAAACAGATAGTTTATCACTAATTCTTTTATTCAACACTATATTTCTCTGTGGGATAACTGCAGCAGCTCCTACTTTACTATTTATAGTTTTTGATGCATCTGTGTATATCATAATATTATCAAAAAACATTTCCTCAATCCGTTGTTCTATTTGGTAACTATTTAAATGTCTATTCTTCAGTAACTGCATGTCTACCTTTGGGTTTTCATACATCCACGGTGGTATTGCAGGAATTGGTACTGTAGGGCTCACTTTAATATCGTCAATTTGTGTTTTTTTACATATATCTCCTATTATCCACCCAAAACTATTCATTTTTTTCTTCCCTTTTTCTTGGCAATTTGTTAGCACTTGACGGGTTGGATGTCCTTGCTTGGATCCTTTTAAGTTTGCCCAATAAACTGCTGAGAGTTGATCTCTCCTCATGTCCAAAGGTTTTTCATTCATTTCTACTTGTAATGCTGCCACTGGAGTAGATTTAGTAGCTCCACAACATAATCTTAACGCCTGCGACTGGATCCGGTCTATTTTCTCAAGTAGAGTTTTTGAAGCAGATCGATAAATAATGCATCCGTAGTCGATAACAGACCGAATTAAAGTGATATATATTGTTTTCAATGTTAACCTATCAGCCCCCCAATCTTTACCCCTCAAAGCCCTCATTATATTTAACACCTTTTTACTTTTCTCCATTATCTTGCTGATGTGGGTTGACCAGTTAATATTTTTATCAAACCATATTCCTAAATATTTAAAAACTTGTACCTCTTCTATGTTTTCTCCATAGAGTTTTATTTGGAGCTTGTTTTGTATTTTCCTCTTCGTAAAATGTATGACTTTTGTCTTTCCAACAGAGAATCTTAAACCCCAAGCCGTCCCCCAGTCTTGAACATTATTTACCGCTTTTTGAATCTTCTTTTCTATATAATTTGTATTTCTACCTCTCTTCCACATCACTCCATCATCAGCAAACAATGCCACCTCCACTAACCCTTCCACTTCACTAAAAACTTCATTTATCATGATGGAAAATAGTACTGGACTTATTATACTCCCTTGTGGGGTCCCATTTTCCACTTTGTATTCTCTACTATATTCATTTTCTATCTTTACTAATAATGTTCTACTTGTTAAAAAGTCTTTTATCCATCTGTACATTCTTCCTCTAATCCCAATCCTATTTAGTTTCATCAGCAACCCCTGTTTCCACAACATATCATACGCTTTCTCTATGTCAAAAAATACCGCAATTATACTTTCTTTATTTATTTGTCCCTTTCTAATTTCCTCTTCCAGCTGCACTGCTGGGTCATTTGTGCTTCTTGCTTTGCGAAAACCACTTTGGTAGTTTTTTATAATTTCTTTTGACTCTAAATAATATATTAATCTTTCATTAATCATTTTTTCCATTACTTTGCCCAAATTTGAGGTCAATGCAATCGGCCTATAATTTCCTGCCTCTTCCGGATCTTTCCCTGGCTTGCATATTGGAATTATTACAGCTGTTTTCCACTCATCTGGTAATTTTCCTTCTTCATATATCCTATTATATAATTTCAAGACCACTTCTTTGCCGATGCTACCTAAATTTTTGATCATTTGATAACTCACCAGGTCTTTCCCTGCCGTCGTATTTTTAACTTTTTTTAAAATTCGAACCATTTCATCCAAAGAAAATGTCATATCCACAGTGTTGATAAAACTATTATCGTTGTCTTCCTTCATTTCCTCAATATTTACACTAATTGTTTCTTCTCTCTTTTGTTTTTCTACATTTTTCAAATTATCATTACTGTGCACTTTAACAAAGGTTTTTGCTAAAAGTTCTGCTTTTTCTTTATTTCCTACCACACTCCGCATTCCATCTTTCATCACATGATTTTTATGTTCTTTTCTGAGCCCTGACATTCTCTTGATCATTCCCCACACCTGGCTTAAAGGAGTAGTTCTATTTAGTGTTTCACAAAAAGTTCTCCAATGGTGTTTTCTTGTTTTTTTAATAACATACCTTACTCTAGCTTGATGCCTTTTATACTGGATCATGTCTTGGAAATTATGTGTTCTTCTCAATATTCTAAATGCTCTATTCCGTTCTTGTATTGCATCTGTGCACTCTTGTGTCCACCACGGCACTATCTTCCTTCTTCTCCCTATACTATTCCTTGGTATGCTCTGTTCGGCTGCTTCTATTATGCACTTTGTAATATCTGTATTTAATTGTTCAATATCTTGATTTATATCTACTTCCTTTAAAGTTATGTCGGTAATTTCCCTAAATTTCTCCCAGTCACCATGATTATACTTCCATCTTCCTTCTATCCTAGTGCTTTCTGTCCTATGATTTATGTTTATGTGAATGACGATTGGATAGTGATCACTTCCCATTGTGCTGTATTTATTTACTTCCCACTCCACCTTTCCTGCTAACCCTTGTGACACTAGTGTTAAATCTATTGCTGTTTCTTTACCCGTGACGACATCTAACCTTGTTCCCGACCCATCATTCACACACACCAGTTCTTTTTCCTCCAAAAGTGCTTCCAATGTATCCCCATTCCAGTCATCCCTTTCACCCCACATTGTGCTATGTGCATTAAAGTCACCACACCAAATAATATTGCCACTCCAGTGCTCCATTATTGTTTCTAGTTGGTGAATTTCTAATTTCTTGCATGGGTTATAGAAGTTTAGTACTTTGTATCTTTCTTTATTATTCCATACTTCTACTCCTACTATCTCTAGTTCTTGTTTTACTTTTAATATTGAATAATGCATATCTTCCTTAATAAATATGGCACATCCTCCTCCTTGCCCATCATTCCTATCTTTACGTATCGTTATATATCCTTTTATTATAAAGTTTAATTTTGGCTTCAGCCATGTTTCTTGAATACATATTATATGTGGTTTATTTTTCATATTATTAATATATCCCTTTAATTCCTGTCCGTTTGCTATCAGACTTCTGGCATTCCACTGAACAATTAACATGGCGTTGGATTGTGGTAACATGACTCGGTCTCGTCTACTCTCTGTAGCTCACCTTGCACCTGTTCCCAGGATAATTCTTTTAAATTTAAAAACTTTGCTGCTGCTTTGACAATTATTTTGATTTTCTCAGTCTTGTTTCTAGCCTGTTCTGTACAATTTATTACATAAGCCAGGAATACAACTAGTTTATCCATGGAAATTCCTGTATTTGCTGCCTCTTGTTTTTTATTTCTTGAACTATTTTCACTTCTGTCCTGTTCTGCACTTTCTTGATTTCTTATTTTAACTGCCTCTGCATAAGTAATATTTCGTTCAACTCTGATTTGCTGTACTTCTGTTGCCTGTTTTCTTATGATGCAGCCCCCATACGCTGCTGTGTGATTCCCGCCACAATTACAACACTTGACCTGTTCATTTTCTCCACATTGTCCATATTCATGCTCCCCTCCACACCTTCCACATCTCATTTTAGCATGACACACACTAGCTATGTGCCCATAGCGTTGGCACTTGAAACAACGTACTGGGGGTGGCACGTAAGCTCTAACATAGAAGCTTAGATACCCAATCATGATTCTCTCTGGTAGGACCTCCTCTGCAAATTGCACTAGCACAGATTCGCTCTCAGTCTTTTCACCGTTCCTAAATGCCATCAATCTTTTCATCGTAGTGACAGTTCCTCCTTTTATTTCTCTTTTCAGATCATCTAAATTTTCTCCTCTTGGGATTCCTGTCACGACTCCTCTTGCCCCCTTCCGTTCTCCCACTTCGATTTTTTCCTTTATTATTTTGTTGCACAGTTTTTGCAATCGCATTGCTTTGTTCTTTTGCTCTCCATTTTTGCATTTAATCAACAGCCGTCCGTCCCTGAGCACCTTCGCTATCTCCACCTCTCCAATGTCCTTCTTTAATCCCTTAACCAGAGTCATCAAACTAATGTCATTCATATCTTGGTTTGACTTAAATGTATAAATGATCTTATATTCATCCATCATAACCCTTTTCCTCTTATCAACCTCTTCATCGTCTTCATGCACTCTTTTAGTACTCGCCTTTCCTTCACTCCCTCCTCTCCCCTTCTTTCCTCTCTCCACTCTAGTCCTATCCATTTCCATACTATCCTCATACATCCCGTCACTATCCCCTTCCATCTCGATCCAGTCACAAAACAGCTTATGCTCAACCGCCAAAACAGATTTAGATACTCTCGCCGCCGCCAAATTCACTCCAAATGTTTGGTAGTTCCGCGTCTCTCCTCGTCTCCTCCAGCCTCGCGTCCAGACATGTTAACGGTTGGTTGTTCAAGTAGAACGATGACTCCGCACTTGAGAGGCGGCCGCTCTAATGACACAAAAGCGGACCTGAAAGAAGACATTAATGCAATCTTGGGGAGGAGGAGCTTTACTCAGAAGCACCTCCCCTTTACTAAATGGACAATGCCACGATGTTCTTTGTCAAATGTCATTCATTTCACACATTATTAATGTGAATTACAGAAATAAACTGTCTTTGGACATAACTTTATCAAACATAAAGCCACAATATTGCTTTTTTGCTGCCACAATATAAAAATAGTAGTTACAAAATACAACAACAATTTTAAAACAAATACTTTAGCTCTTACTGTGACAATTATCAAATAATAATTATTATAATAATATATTTTATATCTAAAAATCACTTTACAGTGTTCAAACAACCTCAGAGTGCCACGGTGTATTAAAAAATACATTATTACAGTATTTAAAAAAGTCAAATACGTAATGTATGTTGTGTTGTTCAATTCTATAACACTGTTGTCAAGACAATACTCCAAATGTTCATTTTGAATATCGTCTAATTTTGAAGATAATCCATCTTAAAATTGGTGAGGTCATTGTTCCAGGGGTGGCATAGCTCGGTTGGTACAGTGGCCGTGCCAGCAACTTCAGGGTTGCAGGTTCGATCCCCGCTTCTGTCATCCTAGTCACTGCCGTTGTGTCCTTGGGCAAGACACTTTACCCACTCCCTCCTAGTGCCACCCTCACCGGTTTAAATGTAAAAATTAGATATTGGGTTTCACTATGTAAAGCGCTTTGAGTCACTAGAGAAAAGTTTATCATAAAGGTAAATTGATCTTTCGGGATTTTAAGGATTAAGTCAAACAATCTTGAATGATTTTGAAGGTGTGTCACAGGACACATGACATATATATAAATAAACGGGTTGTTCTTGTATAGCGCTTTTCTACCTTCAAGGTACTCAAAGCGCTTTGACACTACTTCCACATTTACCCATTCACACACACATTCACACATTGATGGAGGGAGCTGCCATGCAAGGCGCCAACCAGCACCCATCAGGAGCAAGGGTGAAGTGTCTTGCTCAGGACACAACGGACGTGACGAGGTTGGTTCTAGGTGGGATTTGAACCAGTGACCCTCGGGTTGCGCACGGCCACTTTCCCACTGCGCCACGCCGTCCCTTGTTATGTTACATATGTTACCAATGTGTGTAGTAAATAAACATCCAAGTACACTCTACTTCTAAACTGTTTTGTTAGCTTTATCGCCCGTTTAGCTCTCTTTTTGGCCCTCAGCCAGTCTAACTTGGAACAAAATATATGTCATAAGAACATAATACAATTATCTTTATTTCTAATCACTGTACATGACTAAAAAAATGCTGACTCTCTGTGTTATGTAAACTAATAATGTAAATATCACCCCTTTGTTGTTACAGTACTGCAAAGCATTGTATGTTGTATTAAAAGTGGACAAACCTTCACTAAAATATAAATTTTGTTGAGGCTGAACCCATTATTTATTTTATATTGTTTATTATAGTCTAATACTATTATTGTGTATGTTATGTTTATTTCTAATCACTGTACATGACTACAAGAATGTTGACTCTGTGTTATGTAAACTAACAATATTAATATCACCCCTTTGTTGATATGCAGTACTGCAAAGCATTCTATAAACTATGGACTTTAGTTAAGGCTGAACCCATTATTCATTTTATAATGCTTATCTGCAGTCTTATATTTTTATTATTGCTTCAACATGTGAGCTTTTTATTTAACGAACAATGTTCAAAAAACAATATAGTTTAAAGTTACGCTGTTTTATTAAAATTTTTTATGACTGCACTGCGGAGGGAGTAGTCAATTATGTTCTTTATTTGCTGGTCAACGACAATAAGGACTATTCTGATGGAGAGGGTGAGTCAAAACCAACAAAACTTAAAACCAACAACTACTGAAATAAATGGCATAATATAAAAAAATATCCTGGCCTGTACATCATCAGTGTCAAATTGCACTCGCATATTCAGTGCCCTATTCCTGCTTATAATGTCACACAAGCATAATACTACCATGGTGGGAAAGTACATTAAAAAAACAATATTTGTTCTTAGGTATTGTCCTATGTAGCAGACATATCTGGTCTTACACTCGTAACTCAACATTATTTCCAAGAACTACAGAGACTCAAATATGTAATTCATCCATTTTCTACCGCTTGTCCGATTATGGGTCACAGGGGGTTCTGGGGCCTATTTCAGCTGCATCCGGGCGGAAGGCGGTGTACACCCTGGACAAGTTGCCAACTCAAGTATGTGATGCATCAGAAAAAGCAACAATTGGCCATTATATGGTGGTCTGAGAACTCACATATTGGTTCAAATGATTCTTCCAAGTTATTTTCTCAAGATTTGTTTAAATTTGGATATTGACTGTACATTCTTGTCATTTACAGTGATTAGAAATAAACATAATAGTTGTATTATGTTCTCACAACATACATTTTTTTTCCATGTTAGACTAGAACTGGCTATTAGACGGCAAGCGCCGTTGGGAGAATGGCCGGGCTAGCAACCTGAGGATTCCTGGTTCAATTACCACCCTCTACCAACCTCATCATGCCCGTTGTGTCCCTGAGCAAGACACTTCATGCTTGCTCCTGATGGGTCAGGATTTGGGTATCTTACAAGGTAGAAAAGCGCTTTTACTGTAAACCTTTTTCTATGTTTATGTTATATTTATTTAATTTTTATCATGTTCTGTTGTGTTTTTTGCTCAGTCCTCATATTATCTTTTAACCTGTCCATTGTACAGAACTTTAGTTACCGCTGTGGTACATTTTAAATGTGCTTTATAAAATAAACGATTTGATTTGAGAGTATAACCTATTGAGTAGGGGAGATAGCTTTAAAAAAAATAAAAAAAATGTGGAATATATATTTAAGCATCATACTTGAAATTGATCACAAGTGAATGACTGTGGATCTCTTAACTTCATCGGGTACCTCAATCTCTATTAAGCAGAATCACACTCTTTGCTGGAGAAGTGGGTGGCTCTTAAAAGAGCCTTTGTGGTATTATACGTGAGATGTATTTTACTTCTTGGCAGCCTTCTCGGTCTTCTTGGGCAGCAGAACAGCCTGGATGTTAGGCAACACACCGCCCTGGGCGATGGTGACACCTCCCAGGAGTTTGTTGAGCTCCTCGTCGTTGCGGACAGCCAGCTGAAGATGACGGGGGATGATTCTGGTCTTCTTGTTGTCACGGGCTGCGTTCCCCGCCAACTCCAAGATCTCAGCGGTCAGATACTCCAGCACTGCTGCCAGGTAGACAGGAGCACCGGCGCCGATACGCTCGCCGTAGTTGCCTTTACGGAGCAGACGGTGGACGCGACCCACTGGGAACTGCAGTCCTGCACGGGAGGACCTGGTCTTGGCCTTGGCTCTTGCCTTGCCGCCGGTTTTGCCACGTCCAGACATGATTAGAATAAGTATTGTATTCAGTGTTTCTCGACAAGTGAATGTCTTAGCTCTGCCAGCAGCGTATATATTCACTCCCATGCTGCTCTGTGATTGGCTGATTTGTCGGGGAAACTGTTGTCCAATCAGCGATAAAGTTCCTCTAAGTAGTTCTTCGTGTGTAAGACCTGCATTCTGCACTCTTCAAAATGATCTATTACTGTAAAACGAAATGTTTGTAGAAAATATATTTATATATTGACACAAATATCCGTACTATTACTAACAAACTAGATGAATCAATATCTCTAGTAGGCTCAACAGCATAAACTAAATCTTGATCACATCTTATTTTCGGTGAAGCTATAGGACAGTTTTGGGCACATGTGGCCCGTTAAGCTTTTCAATCCGGCCCGCCGGACATTCCCAAATAATTATTTTAGATCTTCAAGAAGGAAACTGTAGCTGCCATTACGATGATGTGCAGTGATTTTTTTCAAATGACAGTAAGTCTTGAACTATACAAATTATTCCAATGGTTAGAATCAACGCTTTTGCATGATATACTAGTTAATATGGTCATCTATTTAGTTACTATGGTCTTATAAGTCACAGCAGCTTTGACGAGGCACCAAGCAGTGTAGGTGGGGAGCGTTTCCACGGAGTGTTTCCAGAACCTGAAATGTGGGTGTCAGGGACAGACGCGAAAGGAGATTTTTACAACAAAGTTCTAGAGCTTGGTGATATATCAGATTCATCAGATTGTAGGTGGGGTTTTTTTTGGGGGGGGGGGGGGGGTTAACCTTGGCGTTCATATTTCGCTGTGTTTGTTGCATTTTTGTTTTGTTCTGCTAGATTGTAAAATGTCAGTCAAGGGGGGTGTGACCTTTAGTGTTTTATCCTTCATAGTTAATATTGTAAATAAATGATAAATAAATGGGTTGTACTTGTATAGCGCTTTTCTACCTTCAAGGTACTCAAAGCGCTTTGACACTACTTCCACTAATCCCACTACTTCCACTAATCCCACATTCTTTATTTTCATGGACATATGACATTTCATTCAGTAAAAAAAACTTAAAATTCCATTCCGTTTTTTAAGGCGGTGTGTCATAATGTTTTTAGCATTCGACATTATTGTATTTTTGTATTAGTTTTATTAAAAATCAGATATACCGGCCCCCAGACACATTTTTTCCTCTAAATTTTGCCCCCCAAGTCAAATTAATTGCCCAAGCCTGGTATAGGATAGACAAAAATCAACTTTGGCTTCAGCTTATTCTATTATTTTTCTTTTATTTTTGTGTGTAAATGTGTTTGATTGTTAAATATGTATAATCTGTACTTTTAAACTGATGACACAAAAGGGTTGATGGTTGATTATATGACCGGAACAAACGTATTTCATATGTATGATATCCAATCATCCTATATGGAGTGGATCATGTTACCCATCACCTGTTTCGCTGAGCCGATCTCATGGTGTAAAGCAGTGGTTCTCGAATGGGGGTACGCGTACCCCAGGGGGTACTTGAAGGTATGCCAAGGGGTACGTGGGATTTTTTTTTTTAATGATACAAATAGCAACAATTCAAAAATCTTTTACAAAAATATTAATTTAATAATACTTCAAGAAAATATGAATGCAATATTCAGTATTGACATCTAGATTTTTTGTGGACAAGTTAAATACATTTCTTTTTTTGTGAAGAAATGTTTAGAATTAAGTTAATGAATCCATGGATCTCGATTACAATCCCCAAAGAGGGCACTTTAAGTTGATGATTACTACCATGAATTGATTAACGTGGACCCCGACTTAAACAAGTTGAAAAACTTATTTGGGTGTTACCATTTAGTGGTCAATTGTACGGAATATGTACTGTACTGTGCAATCTACTTATAAAAGTATCAATCAATCAAAATTCAATGTGTTGAAATATGTATTTATAATTCAATCACTTGTTATTTTTCAGCAAGTTTTCAATTGTTTTCATACCTTTTTTCCAAATAGTTCAAGAAAGACCACTACAAATGAACATTTTACTCTGTAATACATATTGAAAAAAAAGAAAATTGCATAGTATTCTACTTATTTATCAGTTATATTTCAACCAAAAATGCTTTGCTCTGATTAGGAGGTACTTGAAACAAAACATTTTCACAGGGTGTTAATCATTTAATTCAGATTGAGAACCACTGGTGAATAGAACCTCAGTTATATACCTAAATATATCAAGGAGATGCGCTCTTAAAAAGAGTGAGTGGCTCTTAAAAGAGCCTTTTTTGTTGAGTTTACATGGATGTTTGAATTTTACTTGGAGCTGGTGTACTTGGTGACAGCCTTGGTGCCCTCAGACACGGCGTGCTTGGCCAGCTCACCCGGCAGCAGGAGGCGGACGGCGGTCTGGATCTCCCTGGAAGAGATGGTGGACCTCTTGTTGTAGTGAGCCAGACGAGACGCCTCGGAGGCGATGCGCTCGAAGATGTCGTTGACGAAGGAGTTCATGATGCTCATGGCCTTGGACGAGATGCCGGTGTCGGGGTGGACCTGCTTCAGGACCTTGTACACGTAGATGGCGTAGCTCTCCTTCCTTGTCTTTCTGCGCTTGCCTTTGCCTTTTCCAGCAGCCTTAGTGACGGCTTTCTTGGAGCCCTTCTTGGGCGCGGACTTAGCTGGCTCAGGCATCGTGTTGGAGGACAACGAGTCTGTACCATCAAGTGCAAGACAACGTAGTTATCGACGCTTACATGCAAATTTGACTGTGGCAACGCTTTTTTCTGATTAGCTACCACCTAATCTTGACGTCATACCTCTTGTTTTGAACAGTGAAGTGCCTTCTTTAGTACACTATGACATGACTTTGTATTTTTTTAAGTTTTGGAACAATAACATATTTTAAACTTAAATCTTATTTATTACATTGAATGAAATCAACTCTATTTTATATATTTTTATAGCTGACTTGTCACATGGACAACATAGCATACATATTTTGTTTTATTTATGCATAATACCTTATTTATATTATTGTGCAGAAATATGGGGAAATACATATCACAGCAACATAATGCCTTTATTTCTTTCACAGAAAAGAGTAATTTGTATCATTTTTACAGTAGGATATAGAGACCACACAAATCCACTCTTCATTAGGTCAGGATTATTAAAACTAAAATTCATAGTATCAATCAATCAAAGTTTATTTATATAGACCCAAATCACAAATGTCTCAAAGGACTGCACAAATCATTACGACTACAACATCCTCGGAAGAACCCACAAAAGGGCAAGGAAAACTCACACCCAGTGGGCAGGGAGAATTCACATCCAGTGGGACGCCAGTGACAATGCTGACTATGAGAAACCTTGGAGAGGACCTCAGATGTTGGCAACCCCCCCTCTAGGGGACCGAAAGCAATGGATGTCGAGCGGGTCTAACATGATACTGTGAAAGTTCAATCCATAGTGGCTCCAACACAGCCGCGAGAGTTCAGTTCAAGCGGATCCAAGACAGCAGCGAGAGTCCCGTCCACAGGAGACCATCTCAAGCGGAGGCGGATCAGCAGTGTAGAGATGTCCCCAACCGATACAGGCGAGCGGTCCATCCTGGGTCCCGACGAGCGGTCCATCCTGGGTCTCGACTCTGGACAGCCAGTACTTCATCCATGGTCATCGGACCGGACCCCCTCCACAAGGGAGGGGGGGACATAGGAGAAAAAAGAAAAGAAGCGGCAGATCAACTGGTCTAAAAAGGAGGTCTATTTAAAGGCTAGAGTATACAGATGAGTTTTAAGGTGAGACGTAAATGCTTCTACTGAGGTAGCATCTCGAACTGTTACCGGGAGGGCATTCCAGAGTACTAATAGTAGAGTCGCATACTCCATTAGTGATGTTCAAAGCTAGAAATAAAGTTCTTCCGAAGGACTTACAAAAGTTATTTGTGTTCATGTCTGAAGATGACAACCAAAGAAGGCCGTATGATTTTAAACATCCTAGTGTGCGGAAAATTTTGAAACAAATGTGCTTGTCTGTTGCTGGTGTGAAAGCATGGAATTGTCTAAAGAAAGACTTAAAAAGTTGCAAAAATATATTTGAATTTAAAAAGAGTTCCAAAAAGAGACAACAGGAAACGTATCAAACCGATTTTTGATTTTGATTGGAGGTGTCATTGTGAAAATGCTTATACGAAAATTAAAAAGTATGTTGGAGTTAGGGTGGTGGTGGAGGGAACACTTATAAAGTCATCTAAAATAATTTGTGTGAAAAGGGGGGATATAAATATGAGAAGAGTATTCCATCTGCGCCTTTCTGATCATGGAAATGTATAAGAAACAAATACAATGAAAGTGTCAACTGTTCGTGGCTTGTATATATGCATTTTCCTGAAAGGAATAAAAAGAAAAGATGATGATGTTGATGAAAGAACACGAACAATGACTTCGTGTAAATACTGTCTTTATTCTTTAAGACAGGAGTTTCAAAACATTTTCCATTGAAAGACGCACACTTTATTTTCTATTATGAAAACCAATACAATAAGTCAATTTTTTTTACTTTTAGGGCCCCCCTCAAGTTTGATTAAAAGTAAGTCCAATAATAAAGATGGCTTCTGAGAGGCTGCTGTGTGTGTTGGAACAGGATGTGTATCTAATAACACATAAATGCATTCAAACGAGTATTTTTGTTCACCATGTACTTCTTTCCCAAGTGTCTGAGCACCTGTATCAAGTCAGTGTGAGGTGTTCCTGAGGGGAAGATGTCACTATCAAATAAATGACGTCCTTCATGAAAAGCATTTAAAACATGTTCCCGAATGACATTCCGTCAATAACACTGCATTTGTGTCAAACTATTGGGATATTTTTTCAAAGTTAATTTCAGTGAAATACGCACACAAGTAATTGGTGATTATAGCGATTAATCAAAACGTAAGAGTGTGATTAAGCCAATATGAACAGTCACCTTTTGACAATATACCACAATGCACATTGTCATTTACTCATATTTGTTTTTATCCAATTTACTTGTCTTGTGTGTTTTGGCAAATGATTCAAGTATTTTGAGCGTCTCCTTTAAGTAATCAAAAACGATTAGCAGCTGTGGGCAGCTGTTTTTTATTTACATGCAGATACAAAGTGGTCTGACTGCCCTCCACTTTTGTGTTCATATTGGTAAACACGGCTTGATCCTTAAGTCTATTTCATTGTTATATTGGAACATATGATCTAAGACAGGGGTGCCCATTACGTCGATCGCGATCGACTGGTCGATCTCGGAGGGTGTGTCAGTCGATCTCAAGCCAGGCATTAAAAAATAGACATAAAAATGAGCAATCATCAATCATACCAAGACTTCACTTTCGTCAGTTGTTTGACATTCTCGGCACCCGAGGATCTTGTGAGATGACGCTGGCTGCTGCGAGCTCATATTTAAGAAAAAAATCACTAACAGGGCGGACGCAGAGAAACACATTTTATTTCTAGAGACTCCGTACCTACTGTCAAAACTCTAAAGACCGACAGCACAGTTCCTGTCTTCACCATAAAAGACCTGTTTCATCCTGCCTGTGCTAACAAAATAAGAGTCTCAGAAAGCTAGCAAGCTACGGAGTTTGATGCCAATGTATTTCTCCCCCGCCCTCAGCGACCGCTTTCTCACTTGCTTGCCCACCCGCACACTCACTGACGTCACTCACCTGCTGCCAGACATTAAAGGGCCACACACATATGCTACTCTCATAACAAAGTGTTTAAAAACGAGTATGCAAGTTGGACAAATGAGATGCCAAATCCAACCACTTTCATGTGGTATTGGACAGAAGGGAGGACTTTTTTTTTTTCCTCCATTTGAAAATGCGGACGTTATCAGCACCACTGTCTAATTCCAATCAATGCAAGTCATCAGAATCAGGTAATACACCAACTTATATTCTTGTCTTCATGAAAGAAAGGAATCTATGTGTGTTAAACATGCTTGTATTATTAAACACCATTAACTTAACAAAAATGTCTCTTTCATAAATAAATATAAATTATAAATAGGAATGAGGTAGATCTCCTCGACTTGGTCAATTGAAAAGTAGCTGGCCTGCAGAAAGTGTGAGCGCCCCTGATATTTACGTTTTTAGTTGTAGAATATATGCAGGGAGAACATTTTCATGTATAGTTATCAGTACCACCATTAAGATGTAAGAGTATAGTAGACATGCAATTTAATTTCATTTTTTTTGATTGAGGAATAACAACTCTCCAAACATATGTGGGTGGTCCTTAAAAGGACCGTTGGTGTTTGAAATGGGGTGAGAGCGAAATTAATTAACCTCCAAAACCGTACAGGGTGCGTCCCTGCCTCTTGAGGGCGTAGACAACATCCATGGCGGTCACAGTCTTCCTCTTGGCGTGCTCGGTGTAAGTGACGGCATCGCGGATGACGTTCTCAAGGAACACCTTCAGGACGCCGCGGGTCTCCTCGTAGATCAGGCCGGAGATACGCTTCACTCCGCCGCGGCGAGCCAGACGACGGATGGCGGGTTTGGTGATTCCCTGGATGTTATCACGGAGAACTTTGCGGTGACGCTTGGCGCCTCCTTTCCCCAGTCCTTTACCTCCCTTGCCGCGTCCAGACATGATTTCACGTTGTAGTGAACGAAACTGAATGACCCTCACTTACATAGAGGGCCGTTATTATTAAAAGAATGCGGACCTGAAAGAGAACACACTGATGCAATCCTGACGAGGAGGGGCTTACTTAGAAGCACCGCCCCTTTTCTCATATTGCCACAATGCTCCCTATGTTCTGTCAAATATCATTATATTCACACTTTATTAACTAAATAGTACAAATAAATATGTTAATTTCCTCTCGGGGATTAATAAAGTATGTCTGATTCTCAGATGGGATTTTTGTACATATTTTAGGTTTTTATGGGATGTGTGTATTTTATTTAGAAGTACAGATGGATAGGTTTACTTTATACCTTTAGTTTTCGCCCTCTTTTTGTGCCCTTCTGACAATTATCTTTTCCATGCTTACCCTTTCCATTCTTTGTAACTGATCTATCTTGTGGAACAATTTAGACTTACACTTCCTTTTTTATTGTCATTCAGATTTAAATTTTACAGTACAGATTAGAACGAAATTCCGTCACATTAACTCATGATAGTGCAGGATAAAAGAGCAATAAGGTGCAGATATAAATAAATAGGTTATCGTACGAATAAATATACTGCACTTTTGCATATGCGTCCACGTTTATGGATGTATGTTATATTGTCTTTATATTCCAGCCTGTTCAGCCATTTTTGGGGGGGAATTAAGGGGAATATCAATATATATATATATATATATATATATATATATATATGTATGATAATTATTTATTATTAAATCCAACACCCTCAACACAAACCCCATAGGGGTGATGGAAGGATGGGCCGCACCTGAGAGCTGCGGCCCGCCACCGTGGCCCCCCAATCCCTCCCCTTTGTTGCTAGATATCTCGAGATGTACATTGTAGTATGTATATGTGATTTGCTGTGGAGGTTTTTTCCCCACTTTAGACTGGGCCCCCCTTAAGAGCCCAGACAAGATTGTGTTTTTTTTTACTCGTCCTTCCCCAGCATTTACTTTTTTCCAGGGACCCATTGGCATTGCTGTCCTGTAACCCTGTACACTGTTTATCTAATCTGTTGAAAACAAAGTTGAGTAGAACCTGTGCAATGACATTTAAGAAATACCCTATCCCAGGGGTGACAAACCTACAGCCCTAGGGCCGGATCAGGCCCGCAAACAGGTCTTATCTGGCCCTCGGGATGAGTTTGCTAAGTATAAAAATTAAGTTTTTTGAATGAAACTGTTGTTCTAAATGTGTCCACTAGATATCAATCAATCAATGTTTACTTATATAGCCCTAAATCACTAGTGTCTCAAAGGGCTGCACAAACCACTACGACATCCTCGGTAGGCCCACATAAGGGCAAGGAAAACTCACACCCAGTGGGACATCGGTGACAATGATGACGGTGAGAAACCTTGGAGAGGAGGAAAGCAATGGATGTCGAGCGGGTCTAACATGATACTGTGAAAGTTCAATCCATAATGGATCCAACACAGTCGCGAGAATCCAGTCCAAAGCGGATCCAACACAGCAGCGAGAGTCCCGTTCACAGCGGAGCCAGCAGGAAACCATCCTAAGCGGAGGCCGATCAGCAGCGCAGAGATGTCCCCAGCCGATACACTGGATTTCGCAATAGTAATTATTTTTTATCGTTGGAGAAAATGCTACATATGTCAAAATAATAATAAACCAAACGTCGGTGCAGTAATTTGATTTAGATATTTTTGTTTTCTTGAGAAATTGAAAATTAAGGGCTAGGGTCAGCTGTTGGCTTTATTTTTAAGTTATTGTGCTGTGATTTTACCAGCCCGGCCCACTTAGGAGTACATTTTCTTCCACGTGGCCCCTGAGTTTTATGAGTTGACACCCATGTCCTATCCCATTACAATTACATTATTGAGACATTCTGCCCATCACTCAACTACTGATTCCAGTACTCGTTTAAAAGTGTGTCATTACCATAGTATAACCTGAGTAATAACTACTGATTCCAGTACTCGTTTAAAAGTGTGTCATTACTATAGTATAACCTGAGTAATAACTACTGATTCCAGTACTCGTTTAAAAGTGTGTCATTACCATAGTATAACCTGAGTAATAACAACTACTGATTCCGGTACTCGTTTAAAAGTGTGTCATTACTATAGTATGACCTGAGTAATTAAACTTGCAATAGAGAATGGTTTCATTGCTCTTTACAGAGATAGTGTGTGGCTCTTAAAAGAGCCTTTGTAGAGTTTAGAACGTGTAGTAATTTACTTCTTGGCAGCCTTCTCGGTCTTCTTGGGCAGCAGAACAGCCTGAATGTTAGGCAACACACCGCCCTGGGCGATGGTGACACCTCCCAGGAGTTTGTTGAGCTCCTCGTCGTTGCGGACAGCCAGCTGAAGATGACGGGGGATGATTCTGGTCTTCTTGTTGTCACGGGCTGCGTTCCCCGCCAACTCCAAGATCTCAGCGGTCAGATACTCCAGCACTGCTGCCAGGTAGACAGGAGCACCGGCGCCGATACGCTCGCCGTAGTTGCCTTTGCGGAGCAGACGGTGGACGCGACCCACTGGGAACTGCAGTCCGGCACGGGAGGACCTGGTCTTGGCCTTGGCTCTTGCCTTGCCGCCGGTTTTGCCACGTCCAGACATGATTTAGGTGAGATGTGGTAGTATCGGTTCAGGTCAGATATGACAGTATTGCTCTACACTGCGAAATGGAAATTTATACACTCCCATGCTGCTCTGTGATTGGATGACTGTGTCGGGGAATGGTAGTCCAATCAGCGCAGGGTAGGCAAATGCACGAGTATTTTCAAAAACACAATAAAAACCGCCATTACTTAGCATCAATGTGTAATATAAAAATAAACGAATAAAGCAAGGTGTTCTGGTACTTTAAGGCACATGTGTCGTTTTGCCTAACCTTGAATGAAGCATGTTTTGCTTCAGTATTATATGTTTTATAACTGTGCTGTAGATTACCAGACATATTTATACATGTTACAAATAATTACCTCAAACGCCATATTTCCTCAGATACACATGTTATGAACAGTTCTAAATTAATTTTGGACACGAAAAACAAAAATAATACACAGTTTTTGGTTTATTGGTTTATTTGGTTTGTTTTGAGCCATGCAAACAAAACAAAAGAATTACATAAAATACATAATAAATATATATATTATATACATTATTTTTACACCTACATAGAAAACATTACATGTGACTAATCTTTTGTAGATGTCAAGATTGGCTCAAAGGGGAGGGGGAAGAAGTAAACTTATTTGGTCCCACCCCTATACATATACAATATATATATACAATATATAATACAATAATAAATATAATATAATTCAATTCAGTGGTTGCTGCATAGTTGCTAATTATTACCTGTATATAATACATTTAAATTCACACACACTTACATATATACATATGCACATATATGTACACACATATAAAGTTTAAAAAGGAAAATAATAGCATTTCAAATGCAATACCTTAATTTGTAAAACAAAATAAAGATATGTTAAAAAAATGAACAGGAAATATGTGTGTCTGAATAGAAGCAGGTAGAAGCTACTACTAATGGGAAGTAGAAAACAGAAGAAAAAAAAATAATAAAAGAAAATGCAAAATAATAAGCCTACATATAGCAGAATCTTTCTGTGCGGAGTTTGCATGTTCTCCCCGTGACTGCGTGGGTTCCCTCCGGGTATTCCAGCTTCCTCCCACTTCCAAAGACATGCACCTGGAGATAGGTTGATTGGCGACACTAAATTGGCTAAATTAGTTTGTGAATGTGAGTGGAAATGTTGATGACGACTTGTCCAGGGTGTACGCCGCCTTCCGCCTGAATGCAGCTGAGATAGGCTCCAGCACCTCCCGCAACCCCGAAGAGGACAAACGGTAGAAAATGGATGGATGGATATTAGGGAAAACAATGACAAAAAAAGAAACAAAAGAAAATAATAAGAATATTAAGAATTTAAAAATAGTAATTATAACTTTTAAAGAAACAATAAAAATATAAAAATACTATCAATGATTAAGAAAAGGGAAAAAATAATAAGAATAATTACAATAGTAATAAGAATGAATTAAGTAAATACAAAAAAACAATCATAATACGAATAATTGCAAAAGAAAATTAATAAAATACAAAAAAAGGCAAAATAATAGGAATATTTATGGGAAAATAAAAAAATTACAATTCCGAAATAAATTTGAAGACAAAAATAAAAATAAATAAGAATAATAGGAATATTGAAAAAAGGGGAACATAGAATTCAATTAAAAATCAAATTGAAGATTAATCAAAAAAAGACAAAAATGGTCAAATTAACAGTAAGGAACAAGACACCAGTTATGGGAGAATGTACACTTACATCATGGGTACTTTAACTTTAATACGTTTAAGAGCGGAATACGTTAGGTCAGAAAAAAACACAGAAGCTATATCATCCCTACAAGCCTGTTTCGCAGGTTTCCCTATTTGTTTTGATTCCCAGTTAACTTGGATCAACCAAGTTGACTCTGTTTGCTCGCGTGTTAACCAGCGCTTGCAGTTTCTAAGTAGGCTCAAGATCCACAATATCATAATGTCATTTTATAAGGCAAACATTGAATCGGTCATCTGTTATGGCATCTACACATGGTTTGGAAATCTGTCCATAAAACTCAAAACCCAACTTCAAAACCTTATCAAGAGGGCTGGTCAATTAAATGTTCCCTTCAAGACATATTGGACAAGACTGTGAGGAAGCAGTGTCTGAAAATCACCCTTGACCCACATCACATACTTCATAGTGAAATTGTGTTGATGCCAAATGGCAAACGGTACATAACAGCAACATAAAAACTCAACAGGTGTAGTTTTGTCATTGTTCTACTGGCAATCAAACCAAAGCACTTAAAGGGGAACATTATCACCAAACCTATGCAAGCGTCAATATATACCTTGATGTTGCAGAAAAAAAGACTATGTATTTTTTAACCGATTTCCGAACTCTAAATGGGTGAATTTTGGCGAATTAAACGCCTTTCTGTTTATCGGTCTTTTAGTGATGACGTCAGAACGTGACGTCACCGAGGTAACACACCCGCCATATTCATTTTCACATTACAAACCCCGGGTCTCAGCTCTGTTATTTTCCGTTTTTTCGACTATTTTTTGGAACCTTGGAGACATCATGCCTCGTCGGTGTGTTGTCGGAGGGTGTAACAACACTAACAGGGAGGGATTCAAGTTGCACCACTGGCAAGAAATCTGCCGCCAGACCCCCATTGAATTTGCCA
Source organism: Nerophis ophidion (assembly GCF_033978795.1). Classification (NCBI taxonomy): domain Eukaryota; kingdom Metazoa; phylum Chordata; class Actinopteri; order Syngnathiformes; family Syngnathidae; genus Nerophis; species Nerophis ophidion. The sequence continues at coordinate 14,488,111 of NC_084618.1, read as the reverse complement.
AAGTGTCTTCACATTTGACCGGCGATGCTAAGACAGACATGGCACAGAGATGTATGGATAACCTGAAATTGCATTTGCAACGATTAAGTCAACAAAATCACAAAGGTGAGTTTTGTTGATGTTGTTGACTTATGTGCTAATTAGACATATTTGTTCACGGCATGATTGCCAGCTAATCGATGCTAACGTGCTATGCTAATCGATGCTGACATGCTATATACGCTAGCTGAATGTACATTTGAAACTAGATACCCACATTTAATGCGAAACAAACACTTACCAATCGACGGATTTAAGTTGCTCCAGTGTCACAAGATGCAAAAGTCCTGATCGTTTGGTCCGCACATTTTACCGGCGATACTAATAAGGCAGCCATGCTATGGGCCACTTCATTAGGTACACCCGTGCTATGGCCGAATAGCGTCATTAGCTCAATATCTTCAATTTCTTCTTCAATTTAGTTTCCGCTATCTGCCTCTGTACTCCGACCATCTGTTTCAATACATGCGTATTCTGTTGAATCGCTTAAACCGCTGAAATCCGAGTCTGAATCCGAGCTAATGTCGCTATTTCTTGCTGTGGTAACCGTCATGTTGTTTGTATTGGCAGCCCTGTATGACGTCACAGGGAAATAGACAGTCACATCGCAAATAGGGAAAATCAAGAACTTTAAAGCTTTTCTTAGGGATATTCCGGGAGGTGTAAAATTTTGAAAAAAACTTCGAAAAATAAAACAAGCCACCGGGAACTGATTTTATGGTTTTTAACCCTTTTGAAATTGTGATAATGTTCCCCTTTAACAGACAAATACTGAAAAAAACGGATTCTATAATAAAGAGTGCAATATTGGGGTGGTGCAATACAGTGATCTCATATCTGATGTATTCACACACTGTTCATTGTCATCACTGTACTATCATCCATCCATCCATTTTCTACCGCTTATTCCCTTTTGGGGTCACAGGGGTGCTGGCGCCTATCTCAGCTACAATCGGGCGGAAGGCGGGGTACACCCTGGACAAGTCGCCACCTCATCGCAGGGCCAACACAGATAGACAACATTCACACTCACATTCACACACTAGGGCCAATTTAGTGTTGCCAATCAACCTATCCCCAGGTGCATGTCTTTGGAAGTGGGAGGAAGCCGGAGTACCCGGAGGTAACCCACGCATTCACAGGGAGAACATGCAAACTCCACACAGAAAGATCCCAAGCCTGGACTGCAGGACCTTCGTATTGTGAGGCAGACGCACTAACCCCTCTTCCACCGTGAAGCCACTGTACTATCAGATGAACTGTATTTATGAATGTATATATGCATGCATGTATGTATAAAGCTGTGTCTTGGGCAGCACAGTTAGTGCATGTGGCTCATAATACGAAGGTCCCAAGTTGTCCTAAATTCAATCCCGGCCTCGGGATCTTTCTTTGTGGAGTTTGCATGCCCTTCCCATGATTGCGTGGGTTCCCTCCGGGTACTCCGGCTTCCTCCCACCTCCAAAGACATGCACCCGGGGATAGGTTGATTGGCAACACTAAATTGATCCTAGTGTGTGAATGTTGTCTGTGAGGTGGTGACTTGTCCAGGGTGTACACCGCCTTCCGCCCAAATACAGCGGAGAATCCAGCAACGCCAAACAGGACAAGCCGTAGAAATGGATGGACACCTGTGTAAAGACAATTCAAATCTCCCCTCAAAGTCGAAGCTAATTATTGTTTAATCCACATCTCGGGTTACCTACTCGCAAGAAAGTGTAGTATTTTCAGGCACTTCATAATATTTTCGTATGTTCACAACACAACCGTGTATTATATTATGGTAGGAATGACATTAGTTGAAAGTGTGGTGGCTCTTAAAAGAGCCGTTGTGGTAGAAGAGTTAGAAGCTTATGCTCTCTCTCCGCGGATTCGGCGGGCCAGCTGGATGTCTTTGGGCATGATGGTGACTCTCTTGGCGTGGATGGCGCACAGGTTGGTGTCCTCAAACAGACCGACCAGGTAAGCCTCGCTGGACTCCTGGAGAGCCATCACTGCGGAGCTCTGGAAGCGGAGGTCGGTCTTGAAATCTTGGGCGATTTCCCTGACCAGGCGCTGGAAGGGCAGTTTGCGGATGAGCAGCTCGGTGGACTTCTGGTAGCGGCGGATCTCACGGAGAGCCACGGTTCCGGGCCTGTAACGGTGAGGTTTCTTGACGCCGCCGGTAGCGGGTGCACTCTTGCGGGCGGCCTTGGTGGCCAGCTGCTTCCTGGGGGCTTTGCCGCCGGTGGACTTACGGGCTGTCTGCTTGGTTCTTGCCATGGTTCACTGCTTCTCGACTTCGATTAGTGAGATATCCCTACTTGGCAAGCTGTGCTTTTTATAAAGACAAATCAGCGCTGATTGGTCCGTATGGGAGGGGGCCGGCGCAAAGGCTGATCAACCATTGGACAAGAGTACTTTGAAATGAACCAATCACCGACAAGAACTGCCCAAGCAATCTACAGGATAAATAAAGCGGGAGGTGTGGTAACATTTCTCTGGCTTCCTGCTCATGTAGGAGTTGAGGGAAATGAGTTAGCTGATAGATACGCAAAACAAGCAACCACTAAAACAGAAGTAAACATGGAGATTAAGCACAGTGAAGAAGAAGTGAAGAACATAATTAAGATAGAACACAATAAAAAGTGGCAGGATAATTGGAATAAGGAAATAAAAGGTAGAGAGTTTTACAAAGTCCAGAGGAGAGTAGGTGTCATGAGAGGAGGGGGTAGAAATAGGAAAGAAGGAGACATTATTACTAGAATGAGATTAGGACATACATATCTACATAGTTCACTAAAATTGATAGGAAAACATACTACAGGGCTGTGTGATTTTTGCCATCAAATAGAGAATGTTGACCATGTTTTAATACAATGTAGGAAATACAATAGAGAAAGAGAAATACTGGAAAATAAGTTAGCAAAAGAAAATATTAGGTTAGAAGTGGGAAGTATATTAGGATTGCATTCAGAAAACATAGGATACAAAGCAATATACACATATTTAAAAAACACTGGGTTAAATAAAAGAATATAGAGTAGGGATCCACCTCGGTCCACACTCCATTACAGTAGGTGGCGGTAATGCACACCAGAAGGTTGCTTGCCAACCGCCATAAAAACAGGAAGAAGAAGAAGAAGAAGAAGAAGAAGAAGAAGAACTGCCCAACAGCTTCTGAAGCCCCGGACTATTTGCAGAATGTAGTTTGGCATCAGATGTCAACGTTGTAAGTGGAATGTACAAATAAATACATGTTTGACCGTGTAATGAATGAATTGAAGGTGAAAAAAAAAAATCTATAAGATTTATGTTAACTATTGTTCTGTTAACATCTGATGTAAGGTGTCGATAAGTTAATATATTTTAAGTTTTTAGCAAAACAACAATTACTTACTTGTAATTTCAGGGAAATTGAGAGACCTCAAAAGGGACAAGCGGTAAAAAAAAATGGATGGATGGATGAGGGTAAGGCTGTGGTTATGTTTCTGTTACAATGCTGCCACATGTTGGTGAGGCGACATATTGCAGCAAAGGGCGAAGGTTGACCTATTTGGACCTTCAATATTTAGTTGATGCACTGTCAATTTTCCTCACGTCATGACCAGTCAATCAGTCAGTAAAAAAATAAATAAACGGGACATTGAGGAAATAGAAGGAAAAAAAAAACTGTCCTTAAAAATCTGTTTTTTTTTTCACTAGGCAAAACTCAACAGCCACGAGCAAAACAGACTAAAAGGAAAACTTCCAATGGCGACAAAGTTGCTGAATGCAGTAAAAGAAGTCGTCCAGATTAAAAAAGAGACTTCTGGACATGATGGGGACATCAGAGAAGCAATCATCCTACAATTTAGACGAACTAACATCAAATCACTAAGTCAAAATATTGACTTACTAATAATGACATACCGTATTTTTCGGAGTATAATTCGCTCGGAATATAAGTCGCACGTGCCGAAAATGCATAATAAAGGAAAAAAAACATATATAAGTCGCACTGGAGTATAAGTCTCATTTTTGGGGGAAATTTATTTGATAAAACCCAACAGCAAGAATAGACATTTGGAAGGCAATTTAAAATAAATAAAGAATAGTTAACAACAGGCTGAATAAGTGTACTTTATATGAGGCATAAATAACCAACTGAGAAGGTGCCTGCTATGTTAACATACCATATTATGGTAAGAGTCATTCAAAGAACTATAACATATAGAACATGCTATATGTTTACCAAACTATCTCTCACTCCTAATCCATAAATCCCATGAAATCTTATACGTATAGTCTCTTACTTGAATGAGATAAATATTATTTGATATTTTACGGTAATGTGTTAATAATTTCACACATAAGTCGCTCCTGAGTATAAGTCGCACCCCGGCCAAACTATGAAAAAAACTGCGACTTATAGTCCGAAAAATACGGTAATTAGTATCTCAGGAAACGAGGACTGTTGTGTGTTTTGTTTATACTTTACAGGAAAAATATTGCAATATGGAGCAGAAAATACAACAAAAACTTGTAGGTGTCTTTATTTCTGTAACATTTTGAATTATTCTAATATATTGTTATTTGGTTACTTCTTAATAAACAATGTGGTCAATGTAAGTGTGTAGTGTACTGCGAGAGCGAAGTACACTGTGCTGCCTACCTCCCCACCAGACCTATGTAAGCGTCAATATATACCTTGATGTTGCAGAAAAAAGACCATCTATTTTTTTAACCGATTTCCGAACTCTAAATGGGTGAATTTTGGCAAATTAAACGTGTTTCTGTTTATCAGTCTTTTAGCGATGACATCAGAACGTGACGTCACCGAGGTAACACACCCGCCATTTTCATTTTCATATTACAAACACCGGGTCTCAGCTCTGTTATTTTCCGTTTTTTCGACTATTTTTTGGAACCTTGGAGACATCATGCCTCGTCGGTGTGTTGTCGGAGGGTGTAACAACACTAACAGGGAGGGATTCAAGTTGCACCACTGGCAAGAAATCTGCCGCCAGACCCCCATTGAATGTACCAGAGTGTCTTCGCATTTGACCGGCGATGCTAAGACAGACATGGCACAGAGATGTATGGATAACCTGCAGATGCATTTGCAACGATAGTCAACGAAATCACAAAGGTGAGTTTTGTTGATGTTGACTTATGTGCTAATCAGACATATTTGTTCACGGCATAACTGCCAGCTAATCGATGCTAACATGCTACGCTAATCAATGCTAACATGCTATTTACGCTAGCTGTATGTACATTTCAAACTAGATACCCACATTTAATGCGAAACAAACACTTACCAATCGACAGATTTAAGTTGCTCCGGTGTCACAAGATGCGAAAGTCCTGATCGTTTGGTCTGCACATTATACCGGCGATGCTAATAAGTCAGCCATGCTATGGGCCACTTCATTAGGTACACGCACGCAATGGCCGAATAGCGTCAATAGCTATTCGCTCAATAGCTTCAGTTTCTTCAATTTCAGACATTGTGCTCTGGTCCTCCTCACTGCGTATTGTGTATATAATAGAACTCACGGTTCCCTGGGAGGCTGCTGTGGAGGAGGCATTCGAACGCAAAAGCCTTAAGTACACCGAACTGGCAGCTGATGCTGAGCAGAATGGATGGAAAGCCAAGGTGTGCCCAGTGGAAGTTGGCTGCAGAGGTTTTGTGGGCCAGACAACAATCAGTCTGCTTAAGGACATCGGATTTCGAGGCCAAACCCTGCGAAACACCATCAAAGCCCTCTCAGGAGCAGCAGAGACAGACAGTCGGTGGCTGTGGGTGAAGAGGAGAGACACCATCTGGGGATGTAGTAAGACCTACATCACATAATGGTTAAAAGCAGAGGGGGGCTCACCTGGGACGCCAGGTGTTGCCGATGAGCCCTCTGGAGGTGTCGTGGGCCTATCATTGAAACGCCGGTGAAGGAGGGTGCCCACCTGATGACCCCAATGAAGCTGATAACCATTACCCTTCCTCCTCTCTGCCCCCCCATCTTGCAATCCCACCCAACCAGGTCTAACACCACAACCGCTCTGGGGCAGCGCTGAAGGAGGTAGCCTATTATTTCCACTCTACTCAGGTTATCTTGTATCATGGGATCGTTCTATCTAGTCCTAAAATTGAACTTTCGCTATCTGCCTCCATACTCCGACCATCTGTTTCAATACATGCGTAATCCGTTGAATCGCTTAAGCCGCTGAAATCCGAGTCTGAATCCGAGCTAATGTCGCTATATCTTGCTGTGGTAACCGTCATTTTGTTTGTATTGGCAGCACTATATGACGTCACAGGGAAATGGATAGTAGTTTCGAAGATAGCGAAAATAAGGCACTTTAAAGCTTTATTTAGGGATATTCAGGGACCGGTAAAATTTTGAAAAAAATTTAAAAAAATACAACAAGCCACTGGGAACTGATTTTTATTGTTTTTAACCCTTTTGAAATTGTGATAATGTTCCCCTTTAACTAACACATTTTCTGGGGGAAACACTGTGTCTCCTCACATTTATGACATTTAGAGTGTGCACATTTGTGACATTTGGATCGAACTACCCTCCAAAGCTGACTTCTTCCCCGACATCAGCAGCAAAGCTGGACGACTTTCCTCGCTCATTTCTACAATTAAACACTTAAAAGTCCCTCACAATGCAACAAAAACTGCCCTACGGGTTACAAAAAAAGCCCAAAAAGACAAAACATTGATGGCCGCTGTGAAACAAGACAAGGTTTTAGTGACGCAGCAAACACAATGACCACTGTTGGGGTCAGGCTGGTGTCTGTTATCATCTGATATCACCTCTCACGTCTTTAATACATCATTCTTTTCTCTTTGTGCAATTAAAGACATTTTTTTGTCTGTCTATCTTGTATTAGAACCATAATTTTATGTTCCAAGTGTTAATAAACAAGAAGTACACGTGACACAAAAGGGAAGTGGCCTGCTTACATTTGAACACCTTTATAACAAAGTTGACTATAGAATATATATTTTTATATACATATATATATATATACATATATATAAAGAAGATATAGAGTAGTCAGTGTACAGCATGAATGACTACTACTATTTTCTAAAATTATTCAACACACGTCCATTATTGCCTAAATACTCATGTATTGTATGTGCAACACTAATAATTATTCAATGCATTTTTTAGATGATATTCAACTATGAACTTTAGAGACTGTCAGGATCAAAAATATACGTTTCAGATTCTTCTTTTGTCCCAAAGTAGTTTTTGTTGTGTCATGAAGTCTGCCATAATTAGTGTTGTAGTTGTTAAAGGGAAAAGCAAATGTGATGCGTCTATGAAATGAATACATAGCCGTATTCTTAAAATGAGCAAAATATAGAAATATTACATGTTCTAATGAATGTAACATTAAATTTATACTTACAGTGTGGAGGTGTTTGGATATTTTTAAAGTGCTGAAATTTTGTTGAAGTTGTGTTTTTGTTTTTAAAGATGTAGATCATGTAAAGGTCTCTATGTCTCAAGAAAAAGCAATATACAAATATGATTCATATCTATTTGTTTTGTTATCGAAGCAGGGTGCAATCAGGCGTGTGCAAAGTGTATTGTTTTTATCCCTTCTTTTTGTTGTGCTTTACTTTGTAGCTGCGTGTAGAAACCACACCTATGAAGCGGCAGCTGGTTGCATTAGCTCTCTGCTCCTTTAATGTCTTTTATGTTCTTTAATTGTTCCCTCTTGGCTAATACCAAGATGGTGCCGCCATGATAATGTGCGCTCTCGTAGTTGTTACGTCTTTTTGTTTCTTGCAATGAACACAGAGAGCTGAGTACACCAAGTCAAATTCCTTGTGTGTTAATAAACTGCCAATAAAACTGATTCTGGTGACACATAAAAACCCACATATATGTGTGTAATATATATATATATATATATATATATATACATATATATATATATATATATATATATATATATATATATATATATAAATGATAAATGGGTAAATGGGTTGTACTTGTATAGCGGTTTTCTACCTTCAAGGTACTCAAAGCGCTTTGATACTACTTCCACATTTACCCATTCACACACACATATTCACACACTGATGGAGGGAGCTGCCATGCAAGGCGCCAACCAGCACCCATCAGGAGCAAGGGTGAAGTGTCTTGCTCAGGACACAACGGACATGACGAGGTTGGTACTAGGTGGGATTTGAACCAGGGACCCTCGGGTTGCGCACGGCCACTCTTCCACTGCGCCACGCCATATATATATATATATATATATATATATATATATATATATATATATATATATATATATATATATATATATATATATATATATATATATATATATATATATATATATATGTGTACATATGAACATATACACACACACATTTTATATATATATATATGTATATATATACATATATATAATACATACATATATGTATATACACACATATACACATATGGATATATATACATATATACACACATATACATATATACATGTACTCACACACACATGTATATACACAATATATATTGACAAATATATATTTATATACGTTTATACATACACACATATATTTATATATATATATATATATATATATACCTGTATATATACATATAGATATGTTTATGTCTATATATTTATATATATATATATATATATATATATATATATATATATATATATATATATGTGTGTGTGTGTTGTAAATCAGTGGTCCCCAACCTTTTTGTAGCTGCGGACCGGTCAACGCTTGATAATTTTTCCCGCGGCCCGGCGGAGGGTGGGGGTTCTTTTTTTTTTTCCTTTCCCTTTGTCATGAAAAAAGGAGGTTTTTGTCATGAAAAAGGGAGTTTTTTTTGGGGTGGGTACACTAATTGTAAGTGTATCTTGTGTTTTTTTGTTTTAATTACATTTTTTATTTATTTTTTTTAAATTAAAAAATCATTCTGCGGCCCGGTGGTTGGGGACCACTGTTGTAAATGACACTACTTTCACACAGACCAAGAAAAATCCTACATGTATCAGGTAAGGTTTCCTAAAGAATTGATCATCTCAGTGTCATTAAATTATTCATAGTATTTATGTTATTCATATATTCATACTAATTGCATTAACAGCCATTGTGAACTTTAGGAAAAGTCACTCAATCGTATGTATGTATCCTTTTAATTGGAGACAGCACACATAGTTAAATATAATGGAGATGATATAAGTTGATTTTCGATGGTCGATGAGTCCCCAAGAACAGTAAACCTTGAAACACACTTTACATTCGACCAAACAGTAGGTATATATATGCCTGAATTTTTACTTAGTGGTCCGGAAAGAAAATCAGTGGTACGGCTGCTCTAAAAAGAGACGTTTTAGCAGAAATGGGACGTCTCTACAGGAGCATTTTACTTGGAGCTGGTGTACTTGGTGACAGCCTTGGTGCCCTCAGACACGGCGTGCTTGGCCAGCTCACCCGGCAGCAGGAGGCGGACGGCGGTCTGGATCTCCCTGGAAGAGATGGTGGACCTCTTGTTGTAGTGAGCCAGACGAGACGCCTCGGAGGCGATGCGCTCGAAGATGTCGTTGACGAAGGAGTTCATGATGCTCATGGCCTTGGACGAGATGCCGGTGTCGGGGTGGACCTGCTTCAGGACCTTGTACACGTAGATGGCGTAGCTCTCCTTCCTCCCCTTCCTGCGCGTCCCTTTGCCCTTTCCGGCAGCCTTGGTGACGGCTTTCTTGGAACCCTTCTTGGGTGCGAACTTAGCTGGCTCAGGCATCTTGTCGGAGGAAGATGAAACCTGTAACGAAGAGTCCCAACAACGGCGACGTGCATTTATTTAATGCGCCAACGCCTTCCTCTGATTGGCTGGCACGTCATGCCGCTGTCATCCTCTTTACACTGTGAAGTACTTTATTACACTTTTTGCAACGATGTCAACATTTCTTTCAACAGTTTTTTTTTTTACATTGCAACCACAAACGCACTTTAAAAAAAAAAACTTAAAAGTGGGCCGTGAGATGGAAAATAACAGACAGCTTTAATAGATTAATAATTCCTTATTTATTTAAATCATTATTTCTAGAGCCATGAGATAGTCTGATTGGAGTCAAAGTAGCAATTTCTTCGTTACTCTTGTTTGCTATATTCCAGTGGTTCTCAAGCTTTTTTCAGTGATGTACCCCCTGTCAATCAATCAATCAATGTTTACTTATATAGCCCTAAATCACTAGTGTCTCAAAGGGCTGCACAAACCACTATGACATCCTCGGTAGGCCCACATAAGGGCAAGGAAAACTCACACCCAGTGGGACGTCGGTGACAATGATGACTATGAGAACCTTGGAGAGGAGGAAAGCAATGGATGTCGAGCAGGTCTAACATGATACTGTGAAAGTTCAATCTATAATGGATCCAACACAGTCGCGAGAGTCCAGTCCAAAGCGGATCCAACACAGCAGCGAGAGTCCCGTTCACAGCGGAGCCAGCAGGAAACCATCCCAAGCGGAGGCGGATCAGCAGCGCAGAGATGTCCCCAGCCGATACACAGGCAAGCAGTACATGGCCACCGGATCGGACCGGACCCCTCCACAAAGGAGAGTGGGACATAGAAGAAAAAGAAACGAAACGGCAGATCAACTGGTCTAAAAAGGGAGTCTATTTAAAGGCTAGAGTATACAAATGAGTTTTAAGGTGAGACTTAAATGCTTCTACTGAGGTGGCATCTCGAACTGTTACCGGGAGGGCATTCCAGAGTACTGGAGCCCGAAATGAAAAAGCTCTATAGCCCGCAGACTTTTTTTGGGCTTTGGGAATCACTAATAAGCCGGAGTCCTTTGAACGCAGATTTTTTGCCAGGACATATGGTACAATACAATCGGCAAGATGGCTTTTTTAATAGTGTTGTGTCGTTCGCGAAAGATTCGTTCGAACGAACTCATCTTTTGAGTGAACGTACTGAACCAAATCACTTCATGAACTGATTCGTTCCTTTCTCAGTCCAGTTTAGCGCCGCCGCGACCACGCCGGTATGAGTGGAACTGGTGCATTCTGTGACTCACTGAACCCTCGACGTTGGCGAACGACGCAGCCAGCTACTCATCATGAGGGCGGGGGGAGGGACTGAGCGAACGATTCATTCACCGCGGAGTAACGACATGAATCACTCAGTGAACGACAACGAATTTTTTGAACGAACCAATTTAAGGAACAGATTCTAGTGAACAGATTCTAGTGATTCAGTACAGTCGATCCCATCACTACCATGGAGCCACAAATGTGTTCTTGTAATGGCAGCTAGTAGGACTGACATGTCTACTAGGGCTGGTCGTATCGATACCAAGTATCGATTGTATCGATACTTCAATCAATCAATCAATGTTTACTTATATAGCCCTAAATCACTAGTGTCTCAAAGGGCTGCACAAACCACAACACAAACCGGTTAGCGGTTAGCTTCTTGTGTTTTCCTTCTCGGTGTATGTGTGCAACATGCTTATGCATTCCTTTTACTCTAGTCCTTCAGCGATAACAATACAAGGAAGAGAGATGTTTTTTTTCCGCTAAGATGGTGAGAATTGGTATTGCCTTCACACTGTAAAGAAAACCCATTTGATATCATCTTCAATACTAATTATAAAAACAACTAAAAACTATGAAATAACTTAAATTTTGTGGTTTTAATTTTGTGTTTTGCTTTTGTTTTATACGCACCCCATTTCCATATGAGCTGGGAAACTGTGCCAGATATAAACACAAACTTGATACCGATACTTGGTGAGTATCGGTATTGTATCGATACTGGCGTGATAGTATCGACACTTCACCAAATTAAGCAAATCACTCCGATTTTTAAAAAAAAATGTGAGCGCAGCGCTCCTCACCAATCCACCCTCCTCCCTAGTGATGGGTCGCGAACGAGATTTAAAAACACTTTAAAAATTCATCTTCAACCCAAAATAAAATTAAATAAATAAATACAATTAACATGACGTTGGTGCATTCGCGCACACACATCAGTATAATTCGGACACGCACACACACGCGTGCGTTTCCAGTGCGACTTAATGTCTTGGTTGTAAACTGTAAAGTATTTTATTGCACTGAAATAACGAGTTTCTCAGTTCTTTTGTTTGTGTTCATTTTTACAACGGTTTAATAACTAGTGTTTTCTTTTTTACTTAAGTTCTTGTGTGTTGTGAGGCGACTAGCCTAGTTCAGTATTTGTTTTCACCTTATTTGCACTACTTTATTGTAATTGATATTACTTTTTTATTAGAATTTCTCAGTTTTTTTGTTTTGTGTGCATGTTTACAACTTTGTTCAATAACTATCCATCCATCCATTTTCTACCGCTTATTCCCTTTTGGAGTCGCGGGGGGCGCTGGCGCCTATCTCAGCTACAATCGGGCGGAAGGCGGGGTACACCCTGGACAAGTCGCCACCTCATCGCAGGGCCAACACAAATAGACAGACAACATTCACACTCACATTCACACACTAGGGCCAATTTAGTGTTGCCAATCAACCTATCCCCAGGTGCATGTCTTTGGAAGTGGGAGGAAGCCGGAGTACCCGGAGGGAACCCACGCATTCACGGGGAGGACATGCAAACTCCACACAGAAAGATCCCGAGCCTGGATTTGAACCCAGGACTGCAGGACCTATAGAGTTTTGTTATACAGACACAAGGACACAACTTCGTTCTGTACACGTCTGTAATGACTGCTACAATCAAACATCAAAATTGTATACATGTACACAGTATTTGAAGATGTCTCAAGTAAATACAAAGGTTCATCCCATACAGGAAGCCCATATTGTTTGAGTAGCAAAAGTCACTAATCATTCCTTAACGTAACAAATTACACTGAATTATTCCCAGAAACTCTATAAAACACACATTTAAACAGAAATACACGCAGATTAATAACTTTGTATATATCCAACACTGATGATGCAGCTAGCATTCGCCTCGACATCGGCGGTTAGCATTAGCTTTAGCATTAGCTTGATCCTATATAAAGCCTTGTCGACTGACAAGACACAGATTATAACAATATACTCTTTCAAACATGTTTTAACAGTACATTTGAGGGTAAAACTATTTACATAAAATTACTTGTACCTGAGAAGGGAGATGTTTTAGTTATACAGACACAAGGACACAACTCCGTTCTGCACACGTCTGTAAATGACTGCGAGGAAGTCACGTGTCCTCTTAGTATAGCTCCCAGTACAACGCGCCCCCTGCTGGAGTCGCCCAGTATTACAATGGCTCTTATTAATGCTGGAATGACAACAAAATGAACTCCCTATATTACAAATAACGGTGCTCTACTGTTGCCATTTAACAATACTCATATTTTAATATTAAATGACACAGGAATATAACTCAAGCGCCTACTCCACTACATACAATCACTGAAATATACAACTAACTAAATTTACATCTCATCACATTTGCACCTTATTTGCATTACTTTATTGCTATTGATATTACTTTTGTAATAAATATTTTATTTTTTGACTTGAATAGTTGTCCCGTGTTGTATTATTATCATAATCAATTAATAAAGGCAAAAGTACAAATTTGTTTTTCAAAAGTATCGATACCCCGAAGCCGACACTTCCGGTATCGGTTCCGCTCTTGGCGATACTGGCCGGTATCGTATCGGATTGGTATCGATACCCAAATTTGCGACATCGCCCACCCCTACCACGGAGCCTCAAATGTGTTGATCTTGTAATGGCAGCGAGTAGGACTGACATGTGGTCACTTTGTCGACGTCCAATATAATGGGGCGGTATAGCTCGGTTGGTAGAGTGGCCGTGCCGGCAAGCAACTTGGGGGTTGCAGGTTCGATTCCCGCTTCCGCCATCCTAGTCACTGCCGTTGTGTCCTTGGGCAAGACACTTTACCCACCTGCTCCCAGTCCCACCCACACTGGTTTAAATGTAACTTAGATATTGGGTTTCACTATGTAAAGCGCTTTGAGTCACTAGAGAAAATCCATCCATCCATCCATCTTCTTCCGCTTATCAGAGGTCGGGTCGCGGGGGCAACAACCTAAGCAGGGAAACCCAGACTTCCCTTTCCCCAGCCGCTTCGTCTAGCTCTTCCCGGGGGATCCCGAGGCGTTCCCAGGCCAGCCGGGAGACATAGTCTTCCCAACGTGTCCTGGGTCTTCCCTGTGGCCTCCTACCAGTTGGACGTGCCCTAAACACCTCCCTAGGGAGGTGTTCGGGTGCCCGAACCACCTCATCTGGCTCCTCTCGATGTGAAGGAGTAGCGGCTTTACTTTGAGTTCCTCCCGGATGGGAAAGCTTCTCACCCTATCTCTAAGGGAGAGCCCCGCCACACGGCGGAGGAAACTCATTTCGGCCGCTTGTACCCGTGATCTTATCCTTTCGGTCATGACCCAAAGCTCATGATCATAGGTGAGGATGGGAACGTAGATCGACCGGTAAATTGAGAGATTTGCCTTCCGGCTCAGCTCCTTCTTTACCACAACGGATCGGTACAACATCCGCATTACTGAAGACGCCGCACCGATCCGCCTGTCGATCTCACAATCCACTCTTCCCTCACTCGTGAACAAGACTCCTAGGTACTTGAACTCCTCCACTTGGGGCAGGGTCTCCTCCCCAACCCGGAGATGGCATTCCACCCTTTTCCGGGCGAGAACCATTGACTCGGACTTGGAGGTGCTGATTCTAATTCCGGTCGCTTCACACTAGGCTGCGAACCGATCCAGTGAGAGCTGAAGATCCCGGTCAGATGAAGCCATCAGGACCACATCATCTGCAAAAAGCAGAGACCTAATCCTGCGGTCACCAAACCGGAACCCCTCAACGCCTTGACTGCGCCTAGAAATTCTGTCCATAAAAGTTATGAACAGAATCGGTGACAAAGGACAGCCTTGGCGGAGTCCAACCCTCACTGGAAGACAAACAATAAGTGACGAAAAAGTACCAACCATCCATTTTCTACTGCTTGTCCCATAATCAATAAAATATTCAATAATCCATAAAAGCAGTCCTGCCACTAAGCACAATCTACAATAATAATATAGTAATTACACTTCTTTGCCACAAGATGGCGACACAAACAAACAACTGAGCTCAATATCCATGCTTGTCTTTTTTTTTTTTTTTTTTAAATAACTTGGAACTGCCTTCCGCCCGATTGTAGCTGAGATAGGCACCAGCGCCCCCAAAAGGGAATAAGCGGTAGGAAAATGGATGGATGGATGATTATTTAACAATGTGGCATCTACTGACACAATTAACAGCTACGTTTAAATAAATACATAAAAAAAAATAGGTTTATTATGGAAAATCGTAACTGTTTACTTGTTGACTCATTTCTCAGGTAGAGTGGACAAGTGAAGATAAATGAATCCGAATAAAAGTGGTGCAGGGATAACATTGACATGGATGTTTTTTATTTATTTTTTAGTTTAGTTGTGTCAACACTTTGTTAAATGGATCTCATTCATCATTTATCTGCTCTTCTGTTTCCTCTATCCGCTGGCACAACCGCTTGGTTTCCTGTCCTGGATCTGTGTCCTGCCCGCTAGGCAAGAACACACACACACACACACACACAAACACACACACACACACACATCTGCCTTTACACGACAACTTCCTGTCAATGGTACCTTCCCCACATTGTGGCCTGGAGGCTGGATGCTGTGATCCTAATCCAGCAAGAGTCTACACAATATGTGCAAACTACACGCACACGCACACAAAAACAGGTTTGTGTTGATGTTGTGTTGTTTGTTTAGTCAACAAGTCGCACTCAATTATTGCGGACAATCCTTGTTTTTTTTTGCAATATTGCCTCTCAATGGCAATCATTATGTGAGACAAGAACATGCACATTTGGATGCATTCTAAGTCGTAAAATTCAGCAAGTACGAGGTGGCCAAACAACCAAACGTGTGAGTACTCTTCAAAACGACCCAAAAAGTGCCAACAATACCCCATTTGCATCTTTTTGTCATGTTTCGTTTTTTTGTCATGTTTGGTTATTTTTTTGGACACTTGTTTCCCACTTTTGCACTTCCTTGTTTCTCTTATCTCCATAGCAACTCATTAGTTTCCACCTTGTCTTCAAGTCATGCCCCTGTCCTCAGTCCTCACACCTGTTAGTCATTATCACAGCTATCATTTAAGCCACAGTTACCAGGTAGTCAGCCTGGCAACTTCCTATTACACAACTCCTTTCATGCCAAGCCATACTGTTTTACTCATGCTCATGTCACAGTAAGTTTTTGGTTTCATTATGTCACAGTTGTTTAGTTTTGTTTTTGTATATAGTCATGCCATTGTGAATAGTTTTGTTTTTAGTAGTCAAGTTCGTTCTTCGCCATTGTGCGCGCCTTTTGTTGTAGTTTGTTTGTGTTAGTAATAAATTAAAATGTACTTACATTCACGTCTTGCCCGTGCCAATTTCCCTTTGCATCAGGGAAACAAACTATCCCATAGTCCAAGTCATAGTCCAAGTCTTGACACTTTTAACCTGAAAACTAACAAGTAGTAGCGGTGTTGTTAGTATAAGCGCTAACAAAGACAACCTTTTATTTTAGCCGGGCCATGATTACACATAGAACTAACTATCTTATGCTTCTATATTGACATATTGAGCTGCTGCATCGCCTCTGAGCTGGTGAAAGTTAATTCTCAATTAGAAATCAGGCCTCTCACCTGGATAATACAAGGTCGTGGATGAAAACCCACAAGTTGGTTAACTTTGACATTGATTGAGTGATTGAATATTTTATTAGTAGAATGCACAATAAAGTACATTGTCCGTACACCTAAAGGGTAACAACCGAATAAGTTTTTCATCTTGTTTGAGTCAGGGTCCACGTTAATCAATTCATCCATCTTAGATCTGAAATTTGCGAGGAAAGACAAGATAAAATTGTGATCTGAACAGGAAGATACAAGAATCCCATCAGTCTTTATCACAGTGAGAGCAGACATTGTACAGTAAGTTATTATTTTATTATATTGAAAGTTTGTATATCTTGTTTAGCACTTAGCAACACTGATAAATTCTCGATCTGTTTAACACACAGCTTCTAAAACTACAAAATCAAACTCCTTATATTCAGGATCAGAAATATATGTTTCTGGATCATCAATTGTGAACGTTGTGATGTGTCTGTGAAATTAAACGCCGCAGTATAATTAAAATGGTCTAAATATGTAGATATTATTAAGAATGTTACTACATGACGTATATATACTTACGTCATGTATATATTACATGTTATTATGAATGTTACTACATGACGTATATACTTACATCATGTATATATTGTGAATGTTATTATGAATGTTACTACATGACATATATACTTACATCATGTATATATTGTGAATGTTATTATGAATGTTACTACATGACATATATACTTACATCATGCATATATTACATGTTGTTATGAATGTTATTACATGGCATATATACTTACATCATGCATATATTACATGTTGTTATGAATGTTACTAGATACTACGTATATACTTACATCATGTATATATTACATGTTATTATGAATGTTACTAGATACTACATATACACTTACATCATGTATATATTACGTTATTATGAATGTTACTAGATACTACATATATACTTACATCATGTATATATTACATATTATTATGAATGTTACTACATGACATATATACTTACATCATGCGTATATTACATGTTGTTATGAATGTTACTAGATACTACGTATATACTTACAGCATGTATATATTACATGTTATTATGAATATTACTACATGACGTATATACTTACATCATGTATATATTGTGAATGTTATTATGAATGTTACTACATGACATACATACTTACATCATGCATATATTACATGTTATGAATGTTACTAGATACTACGTATATACTTACATCATGTATATATTACATGTTATTATGAATGTTACTAGATACTACATATATACTTACATCATGTATATATTACGTTACTATGAATGTTACTAGATACTACATATATACCTACATCATGTATATATTACATATTATTATGAATGTTACTACATGGCATATATACTTACATCATGCGTATATTACATGTTGTTATGAATGTTACTAGATACCATGTATATACTTACATCATGTATATATTACATGTTATTATGAATGTTACTACATGACATATATACTTACATCATGTATATATTACATGTTATTATGAATGTTACTAAATGACATATATACTTACATACATCAGGTATATATTACATGTTATTATGAATGTTACTACATGGCATATATACTTACATCATGCATATATTACATGTTGTTGTGAATGTTACTAAATGACATATATACTTACATACATCAGGTATATATTACATGTTATTATGAATGTTACTACATGACATATATACTTACATCATGCATATATTACATGTTATTATGAATGTTATTAGATACTACATATATACTTACATCATGTATACATATTACATGTTTTTATGAATGTTACTACATGACAGGGTTTTAAAGTATACCGGTACTAGTATAGTACCGCGGTACTAATAAGTCATATTCGGTACTATACCACCTCTAAAAAGTACCATGCTTCACTACACACCGTGGGAGGATACAATAGCTCACCGGCGTCGCAATGTAAACAAATGCCATGGGTGGGTCTACACCTGACATCCACTGTAATGATACCAAGTACAATAACGTGTCTAGTTGATACTATTATGATTACATTAATATTTATTAGCATTACAAAATCGTTTTTCCTTTTTTTTTTTTAAATTCATGTTATGTTTATAAACTCAGAAAATCCATCCCTGGACTTTGAATATAACCCTGCAACGACTTGGTATCAGATCGATACCTAAATGTGTGGTATCATCCAAAACTAATGTTAAGTATCAAAGAAGAGAAGAATAAGTGATTATTACATTTACACAGAAGTGTAGATAGAACATGTTAAAACAGAAAACAGCGCGACACCTACCCTTTACATCAGTATTTCTTACAAAATATTATTATTAGTTTACTAGGTATTATATTTTATTGTATGATCCTGTAACTACTTGGTATCGGATCGATACCTAAATGGGTGGTATCACTCAAAACTAATGTCAAGTATCAAAGAAGAGAAGAATAAGTGATTATTACATTTTACATGTTGAAACAGAAAAAAGGCATATAATAACAGTAAATGAACAAGTGGATTAATAATCATTTTTTACAGTTTGTCCCTCTTAATGTTGGCAAAATAATAGTTGTAAAAATGACACAATATGTTACTGCAGACTAATTAGGAGTCTTTGTTTGTTTACTTACTACTAAAAGACAAGTTGTCTATTTTATTTAAGGACTAAATGACAAAAACAAACATATGTTTCATGTACCCTGAGATTTTTTGTTCCAATAATGACAATAGCACCATTTTTTGTGGTCCCCTTTATTTAGAAAAGTATCAAAATAAAATTTTTCGTACCGGGACCAACATATTTGTATCGGGACAAGCTTGGATCCTGATACTAATACACAATGTCTCGCATAACTTAAGTATAACAAATATTGATATTTTGATTTGAGAATCAATATTAAAGCATAAGGAACTGGTATCGATAGTACAGTATCGATCTGCACATCACTATTACATAAGGGTTGTAAATGATAGAACGATAGTACTTTATTGATTCCTTCAGGAAAGTTCCCTCAGGAATATATATATATATATTACTTTTTTTTTTTTTTTAATTTCAGATGGATGATGGGCAAAATGAAAATAAAAAAGTGCAGTTTGAAAATCTTCCAGTTGTTTTTGCCGATCATTTGTTTGCGCAGCACGTTTGTAAATAAAGCAAATATTGTTGTGTGGTTCTGACCGCGGTGCGTCATGGCGACGTCTGCTCGGCCCGTAGTAGGCGTCATACCTCTTATCTACTCAAGTGTTATCCACTTGCATCATTGCCATGTTTTGAGTAGGCAGCAGTGCACCCTGGGAGCACGCCCGTGTGGCTTATTTGCTCCGGTTATGATTAGCAAATCAAGCGCTCCCTTAAGGAAGTCGTACATTTTCCCTGAGCTCACTGAAAACAAACATGGCGTCGTCACCGTTCCAGAGGAGGACATTCCATGTGCTTTTTACACAAAGGAAAACACGTCACACTTCAACACATCGAACCTCATCAGCCACCTGAAACGCCAGCAAAGCCGGCGAAGACGCTGCCACGAAGTCGGCCAAACGACAGTAAAAAGTGCTATTAAAAAGAATGGCCTCGTCTTGTCGAAGCACACGCTGCTGATTGCAGAAACAAAACACTTTCGGGACACGGTGTTCACTTTTAATGAGGTCCGTTCTCTTGTCGCTGAACATTTTGTGACACGAACCCGAGCACACAGACTCTATCACGTTTAGATAAGCAGAATGACATCGCCCCTGTCTTGTTTTGGAAATTAATCTTTGTTGGTTTGCTGCGAGGATAACACTTGGCCCGAATACGACTGCACGCTAAACATTCTGCATTGGGCTAAACAAATTTAGCCATGGGCCGAAAGCTGACTGCCTGCAATATATATATATACATATATATATATATATATATATGTATATATATATATATATATATATATATATATATATATATATATATATATATATATATATATATATATATATATATATATATATATATATATATATATATATATGTATATATATATATATATATGTATGTATATATATATATATATATATATATATATATATATATATATATATATATATATATATATATATATATATATATATATATATATATATATATATATATTTATTATTATTATTATTTTTTTTCTGTGCCATGACTGGGGAAGGTTGTTTGGATTAAATTGTACAAGTGAATATATATATATATATATATATATATATATATATATATATATATATATATATATATATATATGTATGTATATATGTATATATATATGTATATATATATGTATATATGTATGTATGTATGTGTATATATATATATATATATATATATATATATATATATATATATTTATATTTATATATATATAAATGTATCAATCATTTAATCAATGTTTACCTATATAGCCTATGGTGCCTATCTCAGCTACAATAGGGCAGAAGGCGGCGTACACCCTGGAAAAGTCGGCACCTCATCACAAGGCCAATACTTATGCAAATATGTAGGGGTGAGGTGGCGACTTGTCCAGGGTGTACCCCGCCTTCCGCCCAATTGTAGCTGAGATAGGCGCCAGCGCCCCCCGCAACCCCGAACGGGAATAAGCGGCAGAAAACGGATGGATGGATATATATATATATATATATTTTTTTTTTTTTTTTTTTTTTTTTCTGTGCCATGACTGGGGAAGGACGTTTTGAATTGTACAAGAAAATGATGAAAGGATATATATATATATATATATATATATATATATATATATATATATATATATATATATGTATATATAATTGGTTTTCTTTCTGTGCCATGACTGGGAAAGGTTGTTTGGATTAAATCGTACCAGTAAATGCTGAAAGGACATTTCATGGTCACTGATTTGAGTTACTGGTGTTGTCCACAACGTGGCGACAGATTGTTGTCTATCAGACCACCGGATTTTTCAAAGTAGCATGAAAACACTCCGACAGGCCGGATCGTAGATTGCGGGCCGTAGTCTGCACACCCCTGACCTGCAGGATGTGAAGATGTCAATCAAACATGAGGTTGGTTGAGTCAGGAAGACATCAGTGGGAATGTGTTCATTTGTCTGTTTGTCTTTTGACCTTGGACCTGGAAGACAAGGGGATCACGGTCTCTGCTGGACTTGAGTAATACTTGAAGGGCGTCGCAAGTCAAACACCAACATACTGGAAGTAGAATGTAGAATGCATTAGAAACCTCAATTTAATGATACAGTTTGTAATGTAATTCGATATGCTGCACAAATCATGTCAACATCTCTGCAGGGGGGCTGCTTGGGAAACTCTTGCCTGGACCTCACAGATGTTGATTTCTGTCATTTAGTGCAGAACACTTCCAGTCGCAGAGAGGAACAACAACAACCAACCAGTCCTGGATCAAACTCTACGATACCACATATGCTTATGTTAAACTATAGGTGATATATTATAATGGAAGGGTGTCCTGATTCGATAAATGATATCAGCATGCTTATAAAACTTAAGCACTTCTGCAGCATGATTATTTGGGTGTGATATCATGTGCGATACAAGCAGTCCTGCAGTGTCTTGACTTGTGTGTGATATCATGTGTGATACAAGCAGTCCTGCAGTGTCTTTACTTGTGTGATATCATGTGCAATACAAGCAGTCCTACAGTGTGTTTACTTGTGTGTGATATCAAGCGTGATACAAGCAGCCCTGCAGAGTGTTTACTTGTGTGTGATATCATATGTGATATAAGCAGACCTGCAGAGTGTTTACTTGTGTGTGATATCATATGTGATATAAGCAGCCCTGCCGAGTGTTTACTTGTTTGTGATATCATATGTGATATAAACAGCCCTGCAGAGTGTTTACTTGTGTGTGATATCATGTGCGATACAAGCAGTCATGCAGACTGTTTACTTGTGTGTGATGTCATGTGTGATACAAGCAGCCCTGCAGAGTTTACTTGCGTGTGATATCATATGCGATACAAGCAGTCCTGCAGACTGTTTACTTTTGTGTGATGTCATGTGTGATACAAGCAGCCCTGCAGAGTGTTTACTTGCGTGTGATATCATGTGCGATACAAGCAGTCATGCAGACTGTTTACTTTTGTGTGATGTCATGTGTGATACAAGCAGCCCTGCAGTCTTTACTTGTGTGTGATACCATGTGCAATACAAGCAGTCCTACAGCATCTTTACTTGTGTGTGATATCATGTGCAATACAAGCAGTCCTGCAACATTTATTGGCATGCGGTATTGTGTGTGATACAAGCAGTCCTGCAATGTCTTTACTTGTGTGTGATATCAGCAGCCCTGCAGTGTCTTTACTGGTTTGCGTGTGTGTGTGTGTGTGTGTGTGTGTGTGTGTGTGTGTGTGTGTGTGTGTGTGTGTGTGATATCATGTGCGATACAAGCAGCAGGGATTTGGTGATTGCCGGATCCGGAACCCGTCCCTATTCCAGATAAAATAAACAGGTTCTTGTTTTATATCCTTCTTTTTTGTTTGACTCACTTCACTTGATCAAACCTTTTCTAACATTTCGCACTAAAAGATAATACAAGTAAGTGTGATTCCTGCTGATATCGTATCAGATCAATATCAGTATCGGCCAATACTCAAGACTCCAATATTGGTATTGTGTAAGAAGTGAAAAAGTGGTATTGGACACCCTTACTTGTAGTAAATATGGTATTTTTTGACTTGGGAAGGGTAAAGCCTCATTTGTCACAGACAGGCATGATTGCAGACGACCACAGAGTATCTCCCTGGGCATCATCATCATGTACTCCAACATGAGCACTCCTCTAACTCCAAACAGACCACAGCACATTCTCATGCGTTGCTAAATCGTGTACTTGAGGACTGAAAATGGTTGTGATTTAATTAGCTCTCCCCCGTTCCCACATGAAGTTCCGCTGGTCCAAACTGGAACCATGTGGCCCCGCACTGGCCCCCACCACACATGCGACAACCTCGTGTTATTAATGACCCCAAATACAGACACAAGGAAAGTGGCTCCGCTTCTGGAAGACCATGGAAGTTATTAGAGTGGAGTGTTTGAATTTGGAATATCCCGTTTAAACCCCAGAGGGTGAGGTGTGTGTTTTACACCTTATATATATATATATATATATATATATATATATATATATATATATATATATACCATCCATTTTCTTCCCCTTATCCGAAGTCAGGTCGCGGGGGCAGCAGCCTAAGCAAAGAAGCCCAGACTTCCCTCTCCCCAGCCACTTGGTCCAGCTCTTCCCGGCGGATCCCGAGGCGTTCCCAGGCCAGCCGGGAGACATAAGTCTTCCCAACATGTCCTGGGTCTTCCCCTTTGCCCTTCTTCCGGTCGGACGTGACCGAAATACCTCCCAAGGGAGGCGTTCGGGTGGCATCCTGACCAGATGCCCGAACCACCTCATCTGGCTCCTCTCCACGTGGAGGAACTGCGGTTTTATTCCTATGGTCATGAGCTTCGGGTTATGACCGAAAGGCATACTTGCTAACCCTGCCGATTTTTCCGGGAGACTCCCGAATTTCAGTGCCCCTCCTAAAATCCTCCCGGACAATCATTCTCCCGAAGGCACTGCCTTTAGCGTCCTCTTCAACCTGTCTTCACCTCTGCTTATCCTCCATAGAAACAGCGTGCCAGCCCAGTCACATATTGTATGCGACACACAACTGAATGCAAGCATACTTGCTCAACAGCCATACAGGTCACACTGAGGGTGGCCGTATAAACAACTTTAGAACTTAGAACTTTTAGAAGCATTTAAGTCTCACCTTAAAACTCATTTTTATAATCTAGCCTTTAAATAGACCCCCTTTTTAGACAAATTGATCTGCCGTTTATTTTCTTTTTCTCCTCTGACCCCTTTCCCTTATGGAGGGGGGGGGGGGGGGTGAGGGGGGGACACAGGTCCGGTGGCCATGGATGAAATACTGGCTGTCCAGAGTCGGGACCAAAGATGGACCGCTCGCCTGCGTATCGGTTGGGGACATCTCTGCGCTGCTGATCCGCCTCCGCTTGGGATGGTTTCCTGCAGGCTCCACTATGAACGGGACTCTCGCTACTATATTGGATCCACAATGGACTGGACTTTCACAATATCATGTTAGACCAGCTCTACATCCATTACTTTTGGTCTCCCCCTACGTGGTCCTCTCCAAGGTTTTCTCATAGTCACTGTCACCGACGTCCTACTGGGGTGAGTTTTTCTTGCCCTTATGTGGGCTCTGTACCGAGGATGTCGTTGTGGTTTGTGCAGCCCTTTG
This sequence comes from Nerophis ophidion, assembly GCF_033978795.1. Lineage (NCBI taxonomy): Eukaryota > Metazoa > Chordata > Actinopteri > Syngnathiformes > Syngnathidae > Nerophis > Nerophis ophidion. Next base: position 14,463,068 of record NC_084618.1, on the reverse strand, counting down.
AGACACTCGTGATTTAGGGCTATATAAGGTGTGTCACAGGACACATGACATATATATAAATAAATGGGTTGTTCTTGTATAGCGCTTTTCTACCTTCAAGGTACTCAAAGCGCTTTGACACTACTTCCACATTTACCCATTCACACACACATTCACACACGGATGGAGGGAGCTGCCATGCAAGGCGCTAACCAGCACCCATCAGGAGCAAGGGTGAAGTGTCTTGCTCAGGACACAACGGACGTGACAAGGTTGGTACTAGGTGGGATTTGAACCAGGGACCCTCGGGTTGCGCACGGCCACTCTTCCACTGCGCCACACCGTCCCTGGTGCGACACACTGTGAACCAACACCAAACAAGAATGACAAACATATTTCGGCAGAACATCCGCACCGTAACACAACATAATCACAACACAACAAATACCCAGAATCCCTTGTAGCACTAGCTCTTCCAGGACGCTACAATATACACCCCCCTCCAATCTCCCGAATTTGGAGGTCTCAAAGTTGGCAACAATGCCGAAAGGACAAGATGAGTTTCCTCCGCCGGGTGTCAGGTCTCTCCCTTAGGGATAGGGTGAGGAGGTCTGCCATCCGGGAGGAACTTTGGCACCATGACTGGTCCAATGATTCCCTTTTCATTTCTGAGCTGTAAAACTCTGGTTTACGGACAACACGGCACTGGTGGACCGCTGACTAACACACCAGAACCTCGCATGTGGAGCTCCACGGAGCAGACCCAAGGACGGTCGGGTGGTCTCTTGCCCTAATGGCTTCCTTTACAAGCCACCTGAAGCCTCCATGCAAGCACCAAACCCCCCACCGTGGCCTCTGAGTCACGTGGCATCAAAGCACCGGAAGCGACATTCACACTGAGTCAGAAAGAGAACCGAACCTTTAAGGTCCTCTGCCCTCTCCTTCCCTGGAAACACACGTACAGAACCACGGGGGAAGCCAGCCCCAGTGACAAACAATTTGCAGGACTTGAGAAAAAAAAAAAGGTGTCGCCCTTGTCCGTGAGTGCGTTATTAAAAAGGTGCGAAGTGAGTGTAGGGGGGCTAATTGTGCTCTTAAAAGTGCACTTCAAAGCCAGATGCTGAGGGGCATCGGAGAGGGGGGGGGGGGCGATGAAGATGAAAAGGATAGGGACTGAAAAGATACAGTAACTGATGATGGAGGCTCAGAGGAAGGGAGACACTCCACCGTGATGACTGGATGTGGGGGGAAATTGAGCAGGGAGACCACATGAGAGGGCTCGGCCCGGCACAGGAAGGACGGGTGGGACAAATTAGACCCGTTGATGGAGCACAAAAGCAGAGACCAAAGAAGCTACAGGACTTATTTGCTCCATGCATCAATACAACTTTCAACACGCTGAAACACTCACTGGACATTACACTCCTCTGCGTCCTGATTGGTCCATTTCTTTGTTGGCGCGACGCAGCTTTAACGATTGCTAATTGTTATCCCTGGAGAGCAGATGGCAGAGTGCATGGAGCACCCAGACTAAACACTTCACAGCCCACTTTAAACACACAGGTCTAGGGGCGCTCTTATGACCCAGGGTGTGAACAACTTTGTGGGAGCGTCCGGGGGACTATCTTAAACCGCATAGACGACGAAAAACCAAAAGCAGTGAAGTTGTCACCTTGTGTAAATTGTAAATAAAATCAGATTACAATGATTTGCAGATTTGTTGAATAGACTGCAAAGGTAAGATCCATCCATCCATCCATTTCCCACCGCTTATTCCCTTTGGGGTCGCTGGTGCCTATCTCAGCTACAATCGGGCGGAAGGCGGTGTAGACGCTGGACAAGTCGACAACTCATCGCAGGACCAACACAGATAGACAGACAACATTCACACACTAGGGACCATTTAGTATTGCCCATCAATCTATCCCCAGGTGCATGTCTTTGGAGGTGGGAGGGGCCTATCCCCAGGTGCATGTCTTTGGAGGTGGGAGGGGCCTATCCCAAAGTGCATGTCTTTGGAGGTGGGAGGGGCCTATCCCCAGGTGCATGTCTTTGGAGGTGGGAGGGGCCTATCCCCGGGTGCATGTCTTTGGAGGTGGGAGGGGCCTATCCCAAAGTGCATGTATTTGTAGGTGGGAGGGGCCTATCCCCAGGTGCATGTCTTTGGAGGTGGGAGGGGCCTATCCCGAAGTGCATGTATTTGTAGGTGGGAGGGGCCTATCCCCAGGTGCATGTCTTTGGAGGTGGGGGGGCCTATCCCCAGGTGCATGTCTTTGGAGGTGGGAGGAAGCCGGAGTACCCGAAGGGAACCCACGTAGTCACGGGGAAAACATGCAAACTCCACACGGAAAGATCCTGAGCCCGGGATTGAACCCCAGACCTCTGCCACCGTGGAGCCCCAAAGATAAGATATTTCTTGTTATTTTTTTGCAAATATTAGCTCATTTGGAATTTGATGCCAGCAACATGTTGCAAAAAATCTGGCACAAGTGGCAAAAAATACTGAGAAAGTTGAGGAATGCTCATCGAAGACTTATTTGGAACATCCCACAGGTGTGCAGGCTATTTGGGAACAGGTGGGTGCCATGATTGGGTGTAAAAGCAGCTTCCGTGAAATGCTCACTCGTTCACAAACAAGAACGGGGCGAGGGTCACCACTTTGTCAACAAATGCCTGAGCAAATTGTTTAAGAACAACATTTCTCAACAAGGAATTTGGGGATTTCACCATCTACGCTCTGTAATATCATCAAAAGGTTCAAATAATCTGGAGAAATCACTCCACGTAAGTCATGATATTACACACCTTTCATCCCTCAGGCGGTACTGCATCAAAACGCCACGTCAGTGTGTAAAGGATATCACCACATGGGCTCAGGAAGACTTCAAAAAAACATTGGCAGGAACTACAGTTGGTCGCTACATCTGTAAGTGCAAGTTAAAACTCTACTATGCAAAGCCAAAGCCATTTATCAACAACGCCCAGAAACGCTGCTGGCTTCGCTGAGCCCAAGCTCATCTAAGATGGACCAACGCAAAGTGGAAAAGTGTTCCGTGGTCTGACTAATCGTTTTTGGAAACTGTGGACATGGTGTCCTCCGGACCAAAGAGGAAAAGAACCATCCGGACTGTTCCGGGCGCAAAGTGTAAAAGGCAGCATATGTGATGGTATGGGGGTGTATTAGTGCCCAAGGCATGGGTAACTTATAATAATAATAATAATAATAATAATAATGGATTTGATTTATATCGCGCTTTTCTATTGTGAGATACTCAAAGCGCTCACAGAGAAGTTGGAACCCATCATTCATTCACACCTGGGTAAGCTACATCAGTATCCACAGCTGCCCTGGGGTTGACTGACGGAAGCGTGGCTGCCAGTTTGCGCCTACGGCACCTTCGACCACCACCAATCACTCATTCATCATTCATTCACCAGTGAGGGCGGGAACGGGGGTAAGGGTGAAATGTCCTGCCAAAGGACACAACGACAGCGATTTGTATGTAAATAGGTAGGAAGCGAACCTGCAACCCTCAGGTTTCTGGCACGGCCGTTCTACCCACTACGCCATGCCGCCCCCACTTACACATCTGTGACAATAATACTTAAAGGTACATACAGCTTTTGGAGCAACATATGTTGTTATCATGGACGCCCCTGCTTTTTTCAGCAAGACAATGCCAAACCAGGTGTTACAACAGGGTGGCCTGCTATACTGGCCTGCTTGTAGTCCAGACCTGGTGCAATATAAAGGCTAAAATATGAGGCAGGAGACTGTTGAACGACTTAAGCTGAACATCGAGCAAGAATGGGAAAGAATTCCACTTCAAAACTGTGTCTCCTCAGTTTACTGAGTGTAGTTAAAAGGAAAGGCCATGTAACACACTGGTAAAAATGCCTTTTTTTGCAATGTGTTGCTGCCATTCAATTCTAAGTTCATGATTATTTTACCAGTTTGAACATTAAGTATCTTGTCTTTGCAGTCTATTCAATTGAATATAAATCGAAAAGGATTTTGTCACGCTTGGGGCGCATGTTGATGCGGGATTTTGTGTTCCCCTGGGATGCAAAGGACACCCCGGACGAAAACGTAAAGGTAGGATGATTTAATAAGTATTACACAGTACTAAACAGGCAGAAACAAACAAAAGAACAGCGTGCCGAACGCACGGGAAGCTAAGGCTGAAACTAAGCACGGAGTCTGGAACCAGAAACATAAACACGACTGTTGCTTACGACGGCGCCGCCTCCTGCTTCCACGCCGACGATGGTGCCGCCTCCTGTTTCCACGACGACGTCTCAGCGACCTCGAGCTGGCCTGCCGCGCAAGCAGCAATCAGGGGCCTGCAAGCGGCTCTCTCGGAGGTCAGTGTATGGACGCCAGTGGCGCAAACAGCAGCAACACCCAAGACGTTGTCTCAGAACTCTCCGGCTGCTGAACTTCTGGCGCCACTCACGCCCACCTTCTCGGCGGCCACCAATGTGGTCCTTTCGAGGTCGCCCGCCTCAACAATTGCGGCAGCGGCGTTCCATTCGCCGCCGCCACCTGACTTGTCCCCGGTGGATTCGGGGACACGCGGCCTGGCGACCCTCCGCCCTCCCTTTACTCATGAACTGTCTAATAGTTGGGGGGGGTTAAATTTTTCCTGGGGACATCTGGAATCTGTCCCTTAAGGGGGGGGTCCTGTTATGATCCGCTGCCCGGATCATATTTTGATTTAGATTGTTGAGTCTTTTGTTTTCGAAAAAAAATAACATTTATTTTACACGCAACAAGTACGACTTCTGTGTTCCTGCTCGCTACCAGCTAGCTTCCACGCTAAGTCCCTTTGTTTATGCTAATTCCCATGTTAAGCGCCTTTTGTTTTCTAGCTCCATGCTAGCTCTTTTGGGTTTGTCTAAGTCTGTTTTAGCTCTTTTGGGTTTGTCTAAGTCTGTTTTATTCTAAAAGAAACCATTTCCTACCTGCATCCTTGGGAGAACGAAATCCGCATCACGATGCCACCAGGTCGCTACAGATTTGTTGTATTCTCTTTTTATTTACCATTTACAGAACCTGACAACTTCACTGCTTTTGGAGTTTGTGCATCTTTTTCCCAGGTGACTGCTGGACAAGACGGGTAAAAAAGAAAAATAGATCTAAAGCCGCGACAGGAATAAAAGCTGCTCCGTAACGAAGGAGGTATTCCCCCAAGCGGCCATATGAGAATCATTAAAGTGACTCATTGTGTTTTATCACACAACAGACATCTCCTTACGGTCTTTAATTAGCAGCCTCAGAACGAGCAGCGCCGCACGCCTCGCAGTAACGAGTGGGACATGAGGATAACGTCAGCGCGCAGGAAAAAAAAAACCCCAAAGAGATCACCGAGGGCCAGATATCACATTCTCCGCCGTTTCATCTTCTCACTCCTGCCCCGTGCTCTCCATCTTGCTGTAAAAAGCAATCATCATTAGTGCGTGTTTGGTAACACAATCTGCACACGCGCCTTTGATCGGGCCCCGGCTGACGCGGACCCCGGGATCTGGGCGAGTCCTCGCGGTAATGAATGAGAGACGCCGAGGACCTGGCCCTCGCTTTTGCTTCTCATCAGGGCCTGGCAAGTGTTTCTGATCCGTCCAAATAATCACTGTTTATCTGGATTTGCTTATTCCTCCATCTTTTATTGTCGGGAAATAAATAGGAGCTCCAAAGGCGGCCAGCTTTTCTCCCCACGTCGTTCCGGGTTACCAGTGTCACCTGTTGGACGCGGGATGGACTTCGCCAAACCCGCAAAGAGCCGTGCAAAATGTTTGTTTGTCTTAAGCGCGTGTTTTGTTTTGGGGTTTTTTTTCCCCTGGAAGTTCTGGAGTTTGTCTTCACAGCTGGATTTTTACAAGAACTGGGCTCTGGCAAGGGAGTGACAGCCTGGAGAGATGCAGGCTTGCAAAACAGTCCAGTCAAGGATAGTACGGGTGAAAAAAAAACAACAATCGGATGAATTCTGGTTCGTATTTTTTAGATTCTTAACAGATGTAATATGTACAAACCCCGTTTCCGTATGAGTTGGGAAATTGTGTTAGATGTAAATATAAACGGAATACAATGATTTGCAAATCATTTTCAACCCATATTCAGTTGAATATGCTACAAAGACAAAATATTTGATGTTCAAACTGATAAACTTCATCCTTTTTGCAAATAATCATTAACTTTAGAATTTAATGCCAGCAACACGTGACAAAGAAGTTGGGAAAGGTGGCAATAAATACTGACAAAGTTGAGGAATGCTCATCAAACACTTATTTGGAACATCCCACAGGTGTGCAGGCTAATTGGGAACAGGTGGGTGCCATGATTGGGTATAAAAGCAGCTTCCCCAAAAAATTTTCAGTCTTTCACAAGAAAGGATGGGGCGAGGTACACCCCTTTGTCCACAACTGCGTGAGCAAATAGTCAAACAGTTTAAGAACAACGTTTCTCAAAGTGCAATTGCAAGAAATTTAGGGATTTCAACATCTACGCTCCATAATATCATCAAAAGTTGTCAAGAGAATCTGGAGAAATCACTCCACGTAAGCGGCATGGCCGGAAACCAACATTGAATGACCGTGACCTTCGATCCCTCAGACGGCACTGTATCAAAAACCGACATCAATCTCCAAAGGATATCACCACATGGGCTCAGGAACACTTCAGAAAACCACTTTCACTAAATACAGTTGGTCGCTACATCTGTAAGTGCTAATTAAAACTTTGCTATGCAAAGCCAAAGCCATTTATCAACAACATCCAGAAACGCCACCGGCTTCTCTGGGGCCAAAGTCATCTAAGATGGACGGATGCAAAGTGGAAAAGTGTTCTGTGGTCTGACGAGTCCACATTTCATATTCGACATCGTGTCATCCGGACCAAAGGGAAAGCGAACCATCCAGACTGTTATCGACGCAAAGTTCAAAGGCCAGCATCTGTGATGGTATGGGGGTGCATTAGTGCCCAAGGCATGGGTAACTTACACATCTGTGAAGACACCATTAATGCTGAAAGGTACATACAGGTTTTGGAACAACATATGCTGCCATCTAAGCGCCGTCTTTTTCATGGACGCCCCTGCTTATTTCAGCAAGACAATGCCAAGCCACATTTAACAAGTGTGGCGTCGTAAAATAAGAGTGAGGGTACTTTCCTGGCCCACCTGAAGTCCAGACATGTCTCCCATGGAAAATGTGTGGCGCATTATCTTTCGGGGACTCATTGTCTCTCAGGTCTCGTTCGTCGTTGCTCGTGGTTGGTCTTCTCCGGTGGGTTCCTTGTCCTACTTCCCCTCCGAATGTTCCTCCTTACCCCTGTTTATGCTGCAGGAGCAGATGATGTGATTGAGCGCAGCTGTGTGGCGTACGCACCTTGCGCTGATTGCTGCTGTTGTGCAGTTCTGCGTGCATCACACCTCTCCTCTCTGCCACATGCCCCGCCTCCTGGCCTCCATCTTTGTCAGGACAATCATGTTCCTCAGCCTGCTGTCGGCCCGTCGGCTGCGTCTCTCCACAACATATATTGGGGCTGTGAATCTTTGGGCACCGCACGAATTGATTCAATTTAATACCTGGGGGGGGCAACGATTCGGTTCAGAATCGGTTCTTGATCAAAAACAATTATTGATTGAAAATTAATACTTTAATATCATTGAGTGCCAGGTCTATGATGAACTACATAGCTCCATAAAATAGATAAACAGCTGCGATCAATTTATATATTACCGTATTTCCTTGAATTGCCGATGGGTATATAGTATGCGCCTGACTAGAATTACTGCCGGGTCAAACTCGTTTCGCAAAATAATTAGCGCATGCTTAGCATTACCGCCGGTTTCACAAAATATTATTTTTATTAGCACATGTCTAGAATTTCCACCGGGTCAAACTCATCACGTCACGAGTGACACTTCACCTGTCATCGTTTTCAAAATGTAGGAGGCTGATTTCAATATTTTGAAATCGCATAAAGGGAAGAAGATTAAGAGTTATTCAGTAGGATTTAAGGTCCAAGCTATTAAATATGCTAAAAAGAACAGTAAGCAGCTATGTTTTATTAATATACCGTAGCTGTGTGTGTCAAATATGAGTCATTAAATGACTCCCGTCTCCTGAATGTAGAGGGCGCTAGTGATCCTTCTTGCAACGACTCGGCTGCAGAACAAGTGACAAGAGTGAGCAGCGATCGTTTATTTTTTCCTCTCGCTTGCACTTTTAACATGGAGGATTACATATCTAAAACAAAAACGTTTTCTAAACTGGACTTTCGGTCGAAGCAGGAGGTAATAAAGGAAGATCTCCATCGAGACAGAGACTTTTAAAACTGAAGAAAGATAAGGAAGACTTTTATAAACAAGTCATCGATGTGTTTGATCAGAAGGAGCGGCACATGGACTTCATTTATAAGTAAAGGTAAGACCATAATAACGTTTTTTTTTAATTAAATGTGCTTTTCATTAGGTATCCTTACATCACACTCAAATTTAGAAGCGTAGGTCTAAATTTACAGCATGCCAAAGTGGGAAGAGGTTTTAAATTAATTAGCGCCCCGGCGGCAATTCAGGGAAATACGTTACCTTATTTTGTGGGCTTGCATGACAGTTTGGAATGTGTACGTGCAAGACGAGGGGCTTTATGACAGCTACATGATCTATATTTCAGTTATCAGCTATGAGAAAACACCTTTCCGAATACAATTTGTCATTTTGTGATAAACTGTACTTGGAAAAATAAAATGTAAAACAACGTTATCTTTTCTAAATGATCTCGTTGCATTTAACCCTTTCAGCTCCGTCTATCTCTGCGGGATAGAAAACGCTCCACAATTTGTCTTGCATGGCCGCCATGACATCATAACACAGCCCACCCGCGCGTCTCAACACTCCCAAACATCTCCTCAAAATCCATCAGCCCTAAAAGCTTTGGCTCATTGCTCAGTTTATCCCTCCGCCATTATCTTATCTAACTGTACTAGATGACTAACAACTTTGCTTAAAAAGCTCTCAGCCGCAACATTTCCCCTCTCCGGGGACACAAAAACAATCGCGTCTTTTTTCTCCCTCGCCAAAGAAGAACACTCATCTTAAGTTGGAGTGATTTGAGCCACGAGCTCGGCCAATTGAGCTGGAGAGTTGAAGCATTACCGTAATGTAGATATAAACTTTGTTCTCTCACTTTTACTTTAAATCCCACCTGTGACTACTTTAAGATGACTTTCAGATGACCTTGGCTAAATGTGAGTACACCATTAAGCCCTTACATGGCACTCTAATTGATATACCGTATTTCCTTGAATTGCCGCCGGGGCGCTAATTAATTTAAAACCTATTTTCACTCCGGCACTTACCAAAGGCATGCGGTAAAGGCAAGCATGCGCTAATTATTTTAAAACCTCTTCTCACGCCGGCGCTTACCAAAGGCATGCCGTAAATTTAGGCCTGCGCTTATAAATTTGAGTGTGATGTAAGGATACCATCATGTACATTTAATTAAAAAAATTTTTATTATGGTCTTACCTTTACTTATAAATGAAGTCCATGTGCAGTTCCTTCTGATCAAAAGCATCGATAACTTGTTTATAGAAGTCTTCCTTATCTTGTTTCAGTTTTAAAAGTCTCTCTGTCTCGATGGAGATCTGCCTTTATTAATTCCTGCTTCGATTGAAAGTCCAGTTTAGAAAACTGTTTTATTTCAGATATGTAATCCTCCATGTTAAAAGTGCAAGCGAGAGGAAAAAATAAACAATCGCTGCTCACTCTTGCTGCTTGTTGTCACTTCTTCTGCAAGAAGGATTACTAGCGCCCTCTACCACCAGGAGGCGGGAGTTATTTAATGACTTATATTTGGCACACGCAGCTACGGTATATTAATAAAACATAGCTGCTTACCATTCTTTTTAGCATATTCAATAGCTCGGACCTTAAATCCTACTGAATAGCTCTTAATCTTCTTCCCTTTATGCGATTTCAAAATATTAAAATCAGCCTCCTCCATTTTGAAAATGATGATAGGGGGAATGTCACTCGTGACGTGACGAGTTTGACCCGGCGGAAATTCTAGGCATATGCTAATTATTTGGCAAAAACTCGAGACATGCGCTAATAAAAATAATATTTTGCGAAACGAGTTTGACCCGGCGTTAATCCTGAGCCGGCGGGAGAGGGGTTAGTGCGTCTGCCTCACAACACGAAGGTCCTGCAGTCCTGGGTTCAATCCCAGGCTTGGGATCTTTCTGTGTGGAGTTTGCATGTTCTCCCTGTGACTGCGTGGGTTCCCTCCGAGTACTCCGGCTTCCTCCCACCTCCAAAGACATGCACCTGAGGATAGGCCCCTCCCACCTCCAAAGACATGCACCTGGGGATAGGCCCCTCCCACTTCCAAAGACATGAACCTGGGGATAGGTTGATTGGCAACACTAAAGGGTCCCTAGTGTGTGAATGTGAGTGTGAATGTTGGCCCTGTGATGAGGTGGCGACTTGTCCAGGGTGTACCCCGCCTTCCGCGACCCCAAAAGGGAATACGCGGTAGTAAATGGATGGATGGAGTTTGACCCGGCGTTAATCCTGAGCCGGGGGTAATGTTAAGCATGCGCTAATTATTTTGAGAAACGAGTTTGACCCGGCAGTAATTCTAGGCAGGCGCATACTATATACCCGGCGGCAATTCAAGGAAATACAGTATTCACAATCAACATAATGGTAGGGCTGGTGCCATTCACGTTTGAACCAAAACTAATTCTCAGTACTTTTGTGTTTTAATAAATATCATTATATATATATATATATATATGTATATATATATATATATATATATATATATATATATATATATATATATATATATATATATATATATATATATATACATACATATATATCAATCAATCAATCATCAATCAATGTTTATTTATATAGCCCCAAATCACAAATGTCTCAAAGGACTGCACAAATCATTACGACTACAACATCCTCGGAAGAACCCACAAAAGGGCAAGGAAAACTCACACCCAGTGGGCAGGGAGAATTCACATCCAGTGGGACGCCAGTGACAATGCTGACTATGAGAAACCTTGGAGAGGACCTCAGATGTGGGCAACCCACCCCCCCATCTAGGGGACCGAAAGCAATGGATGTCGAGCGGGTCTAACATGATACTGTGAAAGTTCAATCTATAGTGGCTCCAACACAGCCGCGAGAGTTCCGTTCAAGCGGATCCAAGACAGCAGCGAGAGTCCCGTCCACAGGAAACCATCTCAAGCGGAGGCGGATCAGCAGCGTAGAGATGTCCCCAATCGATACAGGCGAGCGGTCCATCCTGGGTCTCGACTCTGGACAGCCAGTACTTCATCCATGGTCATCGGACCGGACCCCCTCCACAAGGGAGGGGGGGACATAGAAGAAAAAAGAAAAGAAGCGGCAGATCAACTGGTCTAAAAAGGAGGTCTATTTAAAGGCTAGAGTATACGGATGAGTTTTAAGGTGAGACTTAAATGCTTCTACTGAGGTAGCATCTCGAACTGTTACCGGGAGGGCATTCGAGAGTACTGGAGCCCGAACGGAAAACGCTCTATAGCCCGCAGACTTTTTTTGGGCTCTAGGAATCACTAATAAGCCGGAGTCTTTTGAACGCAGATTTCTTGCCGGGACATATGGTGCAATACAATCGGCAAGATAGGATGGAGCTAGACCGTGTAGTATTTTATACGTAATTAGTAAAACCTTAAAGTCACATCTTACGTGCACAGGAAGCCAGTGCATGTGAGCCAGTACAGGCGTAATGTGATCAAACTTTCTTGTTCTTGTCAAAAGTCTAGCAGCCACATTTTGTACCAACTGTAATCTTTTAATGCTAGACATGGGGAGACCCCAAAATAATACGTTACAGTAATCGAGACGAGACGTAACTAACGCATGGATAATGGAGCGAATTTTAGCGATATTACGGAGATGAAAGACGGCCGTTTTAGTAACGCTTTTAATGTGTGACTCAAAGGAGAGAGTTGGGTCGAAGGTAATACCCAGATTTTTTAACGAGTCACCTTGTTTTTTTACTTGGTTGTCAAATGTTAAAGTTGTATTATTAAATAGAGGTCGGTGTCTAGCAGGACCGATAATCAGCATTTCCGTTTTTTTGGCGTTAAGTTGCAAAAAATTAGCGGACATCCATTGTTTAATTTCATTAAGACACGCTTCCAACTGACTACAGTCCGGCGTGTTGGTCAGCTTTAGGGGCATGTAGAGTTGGGTGTCATCAGCATAGCAGTGAAAGCTAATACCGTATTTGCGTATGACGTCACCCAGCGGCGGCATGTAGATGCTGAAGAGTAGAGGGCCAAGGACCGAACCATGGGGAACTCCACACGTTACCTTAACGTAGTCCGAGGTCACATTGTTATGGGAGACGCACTGCATCCTATCAGTAAGATAAGAGTTAAACCAAGACAGGGCTGAGTCTGACATACCAATTCGTGTTTTGATACGCTCTAATAAAATATTATGATCGACGGTATCGAAAGCAGCGCTAAGATCGAGGAGCAGCAAAATAGATGACGCATCAGAATCCATCGTTAGCAATAGATCATTAGTCAATTGTGCGAGGGCTGTCTCCGTGGAGTGATTTGCCCTGAAACCGGATTGAAAGGTTTCACATAAATTGTTAAACGCCAAGTGTTCATTTAACTGCTCTGCAACAATTTTTTCGAGGATTTTCGAAATAAAGGGAAGGTGAGACACCGGTCGGTAGTTTACCATGAGGTCAGGATTGAGGTTAGGTCTTTTAAGGAGAGGATGAATAACCACTCTTTTGAATGCTAGGGGAACAGTGCCCGAGGAAAGTGATAAGTTTATAATATTTAGCACTGATGGACCTAATAATACAAAAATCTCCTTGATCAGTTTCCCAGGAAGTGGGTCAAGTAAACATGTTGTTTGTTTTATTCCATTTACACGTTGTAACAATTCCTCTAATATTATTTCCTCAAAACAAGAGAAACTATTTTGGAGGGCAGTATCTGCTGTATATACAATCGTGTCAGTGTTAATAGAACCCAGTTGTAGCTGGGACGCATTGTCTTTAATCTCCTTTCTAATGACTTCAATTTTCTTACTAAAGAATTGCATAAAGTCATCAGCTGAGTGGGTTGAGCTACTGGAAGGGGTCCCTTGTTGGGTTAGCGATGCTACCGTACTAAACAAAAATTTAGGATCGTTTTTATTACGGTGGATGAGATTTGAGTAATATTTAGCTTTAGCTAAGGTAAGCATGCGTTTATAAGTTATTAAACCATCACTCCATGCTTGATGGTGCACCTCAAGTTTAGTCGTGCGCCACTTGAGTTCCAGCTTTCTACATAATAATTTCTGAGCTCTAGTTTCTTCTGTAAACCGTGGGGTACGCTTTTTTGGAGCCTTTTTTAACTTTAGCGGTGCAATGTTGTCAATGGTTTCGCGCAGGGCGTTGTTAAAGTTGTTAGTGAGGTTATCAATAGAGCCCACATACTTTGGGAATGGTGCCATTACCGAGGGCAGTAGGTCAGCAAGAGTTGTCGTTGTGGCCGTATTAATGTTGCGGCTGCTATAGCAGTTATTATTATTATTAGTTTGCCGAACATGCGTCTGAACCTCGAATTTTATAAGGTAATGATCGGACAATACTTTAGTATACGGGAGTATCATAACTTTGGAAACGGTAATACCCCTGACAAGCACTAGGTCTATCGTATTACCGTTGCGATGCGTGGGTTCATTTATTATTTGTGTGAGACCTCAGCTATCAATTATAGTCTGGAGCGCTACGCACGGTGGGTCCGATGGGGTATTCATATGGATATTAAAGTCCCCCATTATGATTATATTATCGGCGTGTGTCACTAGATCAGCAACGAACTCTGAGAATTCATTGATAAAGTCAGAATAGGGCCCTGTGGGGCGGTAGATAACAGCCAGGTGTAGAGGCAGCGGTGTGACAGACCTCATAGTAAGCACCTCAAACGATTTATATTTATTATTTATGTTAGGACTAAGGTTAAAGTTTTCATTGTATATTAGTGCGACCCCCCCACCCCTTTTAAGAGGACGGGCAATATGCGCATGTGTAAAATTAGGAGGACATGCCTCATTTAGCGCAAAAAAGTTGTTTGGTTTAAGCCAGGTTTCGCTGAGACCGATGACGTTAAGATTGTTATCTCTGATGATATCATTAACCAACAACGTTTTGGGAGACAATGATCTTATGTTTAAAAAACCTATATTATAGGTAGTGGGCTGTTTTAGGGAATTTTTGATCAAATTATCCGTAGTAGCAATATTAATAATGTTGTGTTTATTATGCCCAGTGCATTTAGTATAATTACGACCATATCTAGGAATTGATACAACGGGAATTTTCCGATTGTTTGTTTGTTGCTTTGATAAACTGCACGCATCATAGTTAGCCACCTCAGTAAAACACATGTCCAACTCTGAAACACTCAAAGCAGAAAAAACATGTTCTAATTTAACTGACTCCTTACCCAGACCAGTAATCTCGCATCTTCCATTTAAATCCGGCTTCAGGATGGAGGGAAGTGGTTTTCTGTGGGGATTAGCCTTCTGCTTTGTTTTTAGCCCCGCTCGGCATCCGCGTTTCCGATCACACCGCTGGCGTCTGCTCCGTAGACGGCCCCCGCTGCTACTATACTCCCCTGCTTCACAGGCCGCTGGATGTAGCCGCCGAAGTATTCCCATGCTAGCTAGCCGGTCTAGCAAGCACGCGTCTATCAGTCCAAAACGGCCCGATATGTCCACATCCAGAAGTGTCTGGCGGTCGTACGTGATCACGGAGTGACCACGATGTGAGCCAGCCATAAAGTTTGTAGAATTGTCCGGTATTTCTGCCAAATGTTCCATATCTAGCAGGAGCTCCTCGAGGTCGCAGCCCTTCCGGGCGCCGCCATCTTGAGAGATATCATATGACATATGAACTCCTCTTTACTATTCAGACCACCTACTTGATCAGGATCTTTCACAATTAAGCAAAACTCAACCAAAACTGCAACAAACACGGCAAAAGAAGAACGCGAAGGATAAAAAAAACCAAAAACACCGACACTTTTTTGTAGAACTTTGTTGTAAAAATGTGCCTTTGCGTCTGTCCCTGACACTGAAATACTTCCTATAGTTCAAGACTTACGGTCATTTAAAAACAGCACTGCACATCATATTGGAGGCTACAGTTTCTATGTTAAAGGTCTGAAAAACTATTTGGAAACAGCCCGCGGGCCATAATTTGTCTAGGTCTGCAGTAGTGGCTCGGTCCAGTCCATGGTCATGTGTAATAGTGCCTTGCCGTCACTGTTGAGTCCAAGTAGCGTGAAGTAGACCACGTCCGCGTGGTCCAGGGTGGAGATGTGACAGGGGCAGGTGGTTAATGTGTCTCTCATGATTTAGTTTCATTTTGTACGCGCCACAGCTGTCCGGACTCCTCACTCCATACCACACCGTGGGCGGTTTTCCTAACGCTCCAGGTCGAGATTTAGCAAAAGGCTTTAGAAAAATCTCAATAGCTCATTTCAAATTCTAAATAACGAATCATGTTTTCTTCACAGATGGCCAGAAAACTGTGATTGTGCTCGTTAACAACAACAGACCAAGCATTCAATGGGGGTGGGGGTGGGGGTGGGGGTGACTCTTGTAGTCTCATGGCCGCGGGACTTGAACACATTGAAAACACAACAAAACAGACACGGTGTTCGTCCTGGAGTGCACTTTGTGGTGGTCCTTGTAAAAGTAGCTGTCTGCCTGTCTGTGGCACGTCTGGCAGCGAGCGTTTCTAGAACAGACCTGGGCAAAATACGGCCCGTTAAGACTTTCAATACGGCCCAGCGGACGTTCTACATAAATTTTTTTAGACCTTTTGGTATTTACTCAGAGGATGGAGTTGACGGCACAGACACCAGGGGGCAGTAAAACTCTATGATTTATTATATATATATATATATATATATATATATATATATATATATATATATATATATATATATATATATATATATATATATATATACATGCACAACATATATCAATCGATCATTCAATGTTTACTTAGAGTATATAGCCCTAAATCACGAGTGTCTTAAAGGGCTGCACAAGCCACAACGACATCTTGGGGTCAGATCCCGCATCAGGGCAAGGAAAAACGCCACCCAATGGGACGATGAGAGACCTTGGAGGAGACCGCAGATGTGGGGATCCACCCCTGGGCGACTGGTGCAATGGACGTCAAGTGGATCAAACATAATATTGCGACAGTCCAGTGCATAGTGGATCTAAGATAATAGTGAGAGAGTCCAGTCCATAGTGGATCTAACATAATAGTGAGAGTCAAGTCCATAGTGGATCTAACATAATAGTGTGAGAGTCCAGTCTATAGTGGATCTAACATAATAGTGAGAGAGTCCAGTCCATAGTGGATCAAACATAATAGTGTGAGAGCCTAGTCCATAGTGGATCTAACATAATAGTGAGAGAGTCCAGTCCATAGTGGATCTAACATAATGGTGAGAGAGTCCAGTCCATAGTGGATCTAACATAATGGTGAGAGTCCAGTCCATAGTGGATCTAACATAATTGTGAGAGAGTCCAGTCCATAGTGGATCTAACACAATAGTGAGAGAGTCCAGTCCATAGTGGATCTAACATAATAGTGTCAGAGTCCAGTCCATAGTGGATCTAACATAATAGTGTGAGAGTCCAGTCCATAGTGGATCTAACATAATAGTGAGAGAGTCCAGTCCATAGTGGATCTAACATAATAGTGAGAGAGTCCACTCCATAGTGGATCTAACACAATAGTGAGAGTCCAGTCCATAGTGGATCTAACATAATAGTGTGAGAGTCCAGTCCATAGTGGATCTAACTTAATAATGAGAGAGTCCAGTCCATAGTGGATCTAACTTAATAATGAGAGAGTCTAGTCCATAGTGGATCTAATTTAATAGTAAGAGTCCAGTCCATAGTGGATCTAACATAATAGTGAGCGTCCAGTCCATAGTGGATCTAACATAATAGTGAGAGTCCAGTCCATAGTGGATCTAACTTAATAATGAGAGAGTCCAGTCCATAGTGGATCTAACTTAATAGTAAGACACCAGTCCATAGTGGATCTAACATAATAGTGAGCGTCCAGTCCATAGTGGATCTAACATAATAGTGAGAGTCCAGTCCATAGTGGATCTAACATAATACTGTGAGAGTCATAATGCGCCACACATTTTGGATGGAGACAGGTCTGGACTGCAGGCGGGCCAGGAATGTACCCGCACTCTTATACTACGAAGCCACACTGTTGTAACACGTGGCTTGACATTGTCTTGCTGAAATAAGCATGATGACGTTGCTTGAATGACAACATATGTTGCTCCAAAACCTGTATGGACCACTCAGCATTAATGGTGCCTTCACAGATGTGTAAGTTACCCATGCCTTGGGCACTAATGCACCCCCATACCATCACACATGCTGCCTTTTACATTTTGTGCCTATAACAATCCGGATGGTTCTTTTCCTCTTTGTTCTGGGGGACACCACGTTCTCGGTTTCCAAAAACAATTTGAAAAGTGGACTCGTTGGACCACAGAACACTTTTCCACTTTGCATCAGTCCATCTTAGACGAGCTCAGGCCCAGCGAAGCCGGCGGCTTTTCAGGGTGTTGTTGATAAATGGGTTTGGTTTTGCACAGTAGAGTTTTAACTTGCACTTACAGATGTAGCGACCAGGTGTAGTTACTGACAGTGGTTTTATGAAGTTTTCCTGAGCCCATGTGGTGATGTCCTTTACACACCGATGTCAGTTTTTGATGCGGTACCGCCTGAGGGATCCAAGGTGTGTAATATCATCGCTTACGTGCAGTGATTTCTCCAGATTCTCTGAACCTTTTCTTGAATCATTATCCATGCGTTTGTTACGTCTCGTCTCGATTACTGTAACCTATTATTTTCGGGTCTCCCCATGTCTAGCATTAAAAGATTACAGTTGGTACAAAATGCGGCTGCTAGACTTTTGACAAGAACAAGAACGTTTGATCACATTACGCCTGTACTGGCTCACCTGCACTGGCTTCCTGTGCACTTAAGATGTGACTTTAAGGTTTTACTTATTACGTATAAAATACTACACGGTCTAGCTCCAGCCTATCTTGCCGATTGTATTGTACCATATGTCCCAGCAAGAAATCTGCGTTCAAAAGACTCCGGCTTATTAGTGATTCCTAGAGCCCAAAAAAATTCTGCGGGCTATAGAGCGTTTTCCGTTCGGGCTCCAGTACTCTGGAATGCCCTCCCGGTAACAGTTCGAGATGCTACCTCAGTAGAAGCATTTAAGTCTCACCTTAAAACTCATCTGTATACTCTATCCTTTAAATAGACCTCCTTTTAGACCAGTTGATCTGCCGCTTCTTTTCTTTCTCCTATGTCCCCCCCTCCCTTGTGGAGGGGGTCCGGTCCGATGACCATGGATGAAGTACTGGCTGTCCAGAGTCGAGACCCAGGATGGACCGCTCGCCTGTATCGGTTGGGGACATCTCTACACTGCTGATCCGCCTCCGCTTGAGATGGTCTCCTGTGGACGGGACTCTCGCTGCTGTCTTGGATCCGCTTTGGACTGAACTCTCGCGGCTGTGTTGGAGCCACTATGGATCGAACTTTCGCAGCATCATGTTAGACCCGCTCGACATCCATTGCTTTCGGTCCCCTAGAGGGGGGGGGTTGCCCACATCTGAGGTCCTCTCCAAGGTTTCTCATAGTCAGCATTGTCACTAGCGTCCCACTGGATGTGAATTCTCCCTGCCCACTGGGTGTGAGTTTTCCTTGCCCTTTTGTGGGTTCTTCCGAGGATGTTGTAGTCGTTATGATTTGTGCAGTCCTTTGAGACATTTGTGATTTGGGGCTATATAAATAAACATTGATTGACATTGATTGATTGAACCTTTTGATAATTTTACGGACCGTAGATGGTAAAATCCCTAAATTCCTTGCAATAGCTCCTTGAGAAACGTTGTTCTAAAACTGTTCGGCAATTTGCTTACAAATTGGTGACTCTCGCCCCATCCTTGTTTGTTTGAATTACTTAGCATTTCAAGGAAGCTGCTTTTATACCCAATCATGGCACCCACCTGTTCCCAATTAGTCTGCACACCTGTGGGATGTTCCATATAAGTGTTTGATGAGCATTCCTCAACTTTATCAGTATGTATTGCCACCTTTCCCAACTTCTTGGTCACGTGTTGCTGGCATCAAATTCTAAAATTAATGATTATTTGCAAAAAGGATGAAGTTTATCGGTTTGAACATCAAATATGTTGTCTTTGTAGCATATTCAACTGAATTTGGGTTTAAAATTATTCGCAAATCATTGTATTCTGTTTATATTTACATCTAACACAATTTCCCAACTCATATGGAAACGGGGTTTGTAATAAGTATCCCCTACTAACTTTTTTGTAATTAATTAAATGAGTCCAAATTCACAAATGTTGTTGTGGATAATGCTAATTATCGCCAGAATAAAACACATCAATTGAGGACCCATATTCAACTGAATATGGGTTAAAAATGATTTGCAAATCATTGTATTCCGTTTATATTTAATTCTATCACAATTCCCCAACTCATATGGAAACGCTACACGTGTTCGTGGAAAGTTCTTGACCGCGGTCAGGCCTGCGACCATGTGACCACAATAAAGGGTGGACATTGCAGAGTGTTTTGCAAAAAGCGCCATTTGACAGGCCGGTCCTATCAGAGTCACTATTGACTGCTTTCAAAGGCCTCTCACTTCAAACCTTCTTCCATTGTCTCCCCTCCATTTTGCTTTGTGCGCACGTCTAGACGCTCTATTTCCCAGGTCTCCGCACGGCCGACCGCCCTCGCCACATCACACGGTCCCGTGCATGCTGTAGTTTGTTCTCCCGTCACGGCCCAAACATGATCGCCTTTGAGCGCCCCCGTCATCCTCTCTTGTCCCGCGCCATGTGCCGCCGGGCCGTGCGCATACGTGCATACAACCCGACACCCGCAATCTGACCCGGGTGAATGGACCGGCGCGGGTGTCTGGTTCCAACGCTGCGGCAAAGTGAAGGAAGACGGCGGGATCGTGCACACAGCGCCAGGATTCTCAATCTCCATTCAGATTATGACGGACATGAATCCATGTGATGAATTATTGAATCCTTCTGAGGCCACATACAAACCCCGTTTCCATATGAGTTGGGAAATTGTGTTTGATGTAAATATAAACGGAATACAATGATTTGCAAATCCTTTTCAACCCATATTCAGTTGAATATGTTTCGGGTCTCCCCATGTCTAGCATTAAAAGATTACAGTTGGTACAAAATGCGGCTGCTAGACTTTTGACAAGAACAAGAAAGTTTGATCACATTACGCCTGTACTGGCTCACCTGCACTGGCTTCCTGTGCACTTAAGATGTGACTTTAAGGTTTTACTACTTACGTATAAAATACTACACGGTCTAGCTCCATCCTATCTTGCCGATTGTATTGTACCATATGTCCCGGCAAGAAATCTGCGTTCAAAGGACTCCGGCTTATTAGTGATTCCCAAAGCCCAAAAAAAGTCTGCGGGCTACAGAGCTTTTTCATTTCAGGCTCCAGTACTCTGGAATGCCCTCCCGGTAACAGTTCGCGATGCCACCTCAGTAGAAGCATTTAAGTCTCACCTTAAAACTCATTTGTATACTCTAGCCTTTAAATAGACTCCCTTTTTAGACCAGTTGATCTGCCGTTTCTTTTCTTTTTCTTCTATGTCCCACTCTCCTTTGTGGAGGGGGTCCGGTCCGATCCGGTGGCCATGTACTGCTTGCCTGTGTATCGGCTGGGGACATCTCTGCGCTGCTGATCCGCCTCCGCTTGGGATGGTTTCCTGCTGGCTCCGCTGTGAACGGGACTCTCGCTGCTGTGTTGGATCCGCTTTGGACTGGACTCTCGCGACTGTGTTGGATCCATTATGGATCGAACTTTCACAGTATCATGTTAGACCCGCTCGACATCCATTGCTTTCCTCCTCTCCAAGGTTCTCATAGTCATCATTGTCACCGATGTCCCACTGGGTGTGAGTTTTCCTTGCCCTTATGTGGGCCTACCGAGGATGTCGTAGTGGTTTGTGCAGCCCTTTGAGACACTAGTGATTTAGGGCTATATAAGTAAACATTGATTGATTGATGATTGAATATGCTACAAAGACAACATATTTGATGTTCAAACTGATAAACCTTTTTTTTTTTGCAAATAATCATTAACTTTAGAATTTGATGCCAGCAACACGTGACAAAGAAGTTGGGAAAGGTGGCAATAAATACTGATAAAGTTGAGGAATGCTCATCAAACACTTATTTGGATCATGTATCTATTTATTTATTTCGGCAATCTTCACACAAAACAAAGAACAACAACAAAAAAAGAAAAGAAAAAAAAAAACACTCATTTGAGCAATGATTGAGCCGAAAGGGTGTCGGTTGAAGCAACGCTTATATAAACCTACCCCGTCACAACAAGAACAAGGTTCAAAATATATAACACCTAAAACATGCTTCATTTATATTACTTTTTTTTAAACAATATATAAGCAACATATATGTAGCACACGTCTCAGATACACAGTTTAACATTTAAATCAAACATATACATTTGTGCACTCATATATATATATATATATATATATATACATACATACATACACATATATATATATATATATATATATATATATATATATATATATATATATATATATATATATATATATATATATAAATATATATGTATATACATATATACATCCCACAGGTGTGCAGGCTAATTGGGTGGGTGCCATGATTGGGTATAAAAACAGCTTCCCGATAAATGCTCAGTCTTTCACAAGAAAGGATGGGGTGAGGTACACCCCTTTGTCCACAACTGCGTGAGCAAATAGTCAAACAGTTTAAGAACAACCTTTCTCAAAGTGCAATTGCAAGAAATTTAGGGATTTCAACATCTACGCTCCACAATATCATCAAAAGGTTTCAGAGAAATCACTCCACGTAAGCGGCATGGCCGGAAACCAACATTGAATGACCGTGACTTTCGATCCCTCGGACAGCACTGTATCAAAAACCGACATCAATCTCTAAAGGATATCACCACATGGGCTCAGGAACACTTCAGAAAACCACTGTCACTAAATACAGTTCGTCGCTACATCTATATGTGCAAGTTATAGCTCTGCTATGCAAAGCGAAAGCCATTTATCAACAACATCCAGAAACGCAGCCGGCTTCTCTGGGCCCGAGATCAACTAAGATGGACTGATGCAAAGTGGAAAAGTGTTCTGTGGTCTGACGAGTCCACATTTCAAATTGTTTTTTTGGAAATATTCGACATCGTGTCATCAAGACCAAAGGGGAAGCAAACCATCCGGACTGTTATCGACGCAAAGTTCAAAAGCCAGCATCTGTGATGGTATGGGGGTGCATTAGTGCCCAAAGCATGGGTAACTTACACATCTGTGAAGGCACCATTAATGCTGAAAGGTACATACAGGTTTTGGAACAACATATGCTGCCATTTAAGCACCGTCTTTTTCATGGACGTCCCTGCTTATTTCAGCAAGACAATGCCAAGCCACATTCAGCACGTGTTACAACAGCGTGGCTTCGTAAAAAAAGAGTGCGGGTACTTTCCTGGCCCGCCTGGAAACACAATTTCCCAACTCATATGGTAACGGGGTTTGTAACAATGTCATGTTTCACATATAACTTCCTCCTCTCTGACCGTGATGATTCAATTACAACATCACATTTGAGGTCCTCTCCAAGGTTTCTCATAGTCATCATTGTCACTGGGTGTGAATTCTCCCTGCTCACTGGGTGTGAGTTTTTCTTGCCCTTATGTGGGTTCTTCCGAGGATGTCGTAGTCGTAATGGTTTGGACAGCCCTTTGAGACATTTGTGATTTAGGGCTATATAAATAAACATTGATTGATTGATTGATATTAGTATCGCGGAACTATACTAGACCGTACAACACTACTCGTGACCAACCTGGACATGTTCCTCTTTGACTTCAGACCACCTTACCCTCGTTCCACAAACCAGTCCGCCGTCGGTCTCGGCGCAGGTCTCCCTCCCCTAATGGCGACCCCTGATTGGTCACAGACGTACTGGGCCTTCCACTTCCTGCCCGATGAAGTAAACATGAAGCATCAATCATGGCAGACAATTACCTGACCCTCGGTCCGAGCCAGCGCCCTCGCCCACCTTGCGTCCCGTTTGTTTGTGTCTCTCTTCTGCGCGTCTGGACTGTGACACGGTTGGCAGTTTACGCAGGATGTCAAACTTCATTACGCTCGCCTCGGACACGCTGACACGTGGGACAGCTGATGTCAGAGTTTGGGTTTTTAAAGGCATTTGGCTGCGGTGTGATTCAAAAATAAATACTAAAAACCTCATGAGACTTGAGATTATTTCACCAGCGAGAATGTAAACCACAACTATTTCATTACTAAAAGATGCGTGCCACAGTCAGATTGTGCTAGTCCCATCTCTTTGTGTTGCCAGCGAGAGACTATTTGCAAATTTAAACCTCAATCTTTGTGTCTGTAATACAATTTACATGTCCCTTGTACTAATTTGTGTGTCTGTATCTCAATATGTGTGTGTGTTCAACATAGGGCTGGGCTATTTATGGATATAGTGGATATATTGCGTTATGGAAAATGACTATATGGTGATATTGGAGTATAGCTTCTCACGCAGTTGCTTTTAACTGCAGGCATTACACTACAGGCTCCTCTCACTCCTTCTTGTGTCTCCTTCTCACAGACAGCAAGCGCACCTTTTCACACACGTCACATACTGTCACCTCACACCTCACATACTGTCACCTCACACGTCACATACTGTCACCTCATACGTCACATACTGTCACCTCATACGTCACATACTGTCACCTCATACGTCACATACTGTCACCTCATACGTCACACACTGTCACCTCATACGTCACATACTGTCACCTCATACGTCACACACTGTCACCTCATACGTCACATACTGTCACCTCATACGCCACATGCTGTCACCTCATACGCCGCATACTGTCACCTCATACCTCAAATACTGTCACCTCACACGTCACACACTGTCACCTCATACGTCACATACTGTCACCTCATCCGTGACATACTGTCACCCCACACGTCACATACAGTCACCCCATACGTCACATACTGTCACCTCATACCTCACATACTGTCACCTCATACGTCACATACTGTCACCTCAGACGTCACATACTGTCACCTCACACGTCACATACTGTCACCTCACACGTCACATACTGTCACCTCACAGGTCACATACTGTCACCTCATACGTCACATACTGTCACCTCACACGTCACATACTGTCACCTCACAGGTCACATACTGTCACCTCATACGTCACATACTGTCAACTCATACGTCACATACTGTCACCTCAGACGTCACATACTGTCACCTCATACCTCACATACTGTCACCTCATACCTCACATACTGTCACCTCATACGTCACATGTCACCTCATACGTCACATACTGCCACCTCATACCTTACATACTGTCACCTCATACGTCACATACTGTCACCTCATACGACACATACTGTCACCTCATACGCCACATACAGTCACCTCATACGCCGCATACTGTCACCTCATACGTCACATACTGCCACCTCATACCTCACATACTGTCACCTCATACGTCACATACTGTCACCTCATACGTCACATACTGTCACCTCATACGCCACATACTGTCACCTCATACGTCACATACTGTCACCTCATACGTCACATACTGTCACCTCATACGTCACATACTGTCACCTCATACGCCACATACAGTCACCTCATACGCCGCATACTGTCACCTCATACCTCACATACTGTCAACTCATACCTCACATACTGTCACCTCATACCTCACATACTGTCACCTCATACGTCACATGTCACCTCAGACGTCACATACTGCCACCTCATACCTCACATACTGTCACCTCATACGTCACATACTGTCACCTCATACGCCACAGACTGTCACCTCATACATCACATACTGTCACCTCATACGTCACATACTGTCACCTCATACGTCACATACAGTCACCTCAGACGTCACATACTGTCACCTCATACCTCACATACTGTCACCTCATACCTCACATACTGTCACCTCATACCTCACATACTGTCACCTCATACCTCACATACTGTCACCTCATACCTCACATACTGTCACCTCATATGTCACATACTGTCACCTCGTACCTCACATACTGTCACCTCACACGTCACACGCTGTCACCTCATACGTCACATACTGTCACCTCATACGTCACATACTGTCACCTCATACCTCACATACTGTCACCTCACACGTCACATACTGTCACCTCATACGTCACATACTGTCACCTCATACCTCACATACTGTCACCTCACACGTCACATACTGTCACCTCATACCTCACATACTGTCACCTCATACCTCACATACTGTCACCTCATACCTCACATACTGTCACCTCATACCTCACATACTGTCACCTCATACGTCACATACTGTCACCTCATATGTCACATACTGTCACCTCATACCTCACATACTGTCACCTCACACGTCACACGCTGTCACCTCATACGTCACATACTGTCACCTCATACCTCACATACTGCCACCTCACACGTCACATACTGTCACCTCACACGTCACATACTGTCACCTCTTACATCACATACTGTCACCTCATACGTCACATACTGTCACCTCATACGCCGCATACTGTCACCTCATACCTCACATACTGTCACCTCACACGTCACATACTGTCACCCCACACGTCACATACAGTCACCCCATACGTCACATACTGTCACCTCATACCTCACATACTGTCACCTCATACGTCACATACTGTCACCTCAGACGTCACATACTGTCACCTCACACGTCACATACTGTCACCTCACACGTCACATACTGTCACCTCACAGGTCACATACTGTCACCTCATACGTCACATACTGTCAACTCATACGTCACATACTGTCACCTCAGACGTCACATACTGTCACCTCATACCTCACATACTGTCACCTCATACCTCACATACTGTCACCTCATACGTCACATGTCACCTCATACGTCACATACTGCCACCTCATACCTTACATACTGTCACCTCATACGTCACATACTGTCACCTCATACGACACATACTGTCACCTCATACGCCACATACAGTCACCTCATACGCCGCATACTGTCACCTCATACGTCACATACTGCCACCTCATACCTCACATACTGTCACCTCATACGTCACATACTGTCACCTCATACGTCACATACTGTCACCTCATACGCCACATACTGTCACCTCATACGTCACATACTGTCACCTCATACGTCACATACTGTCACCTCATACGTCACATACTGTCACCTCATACGCCACATACAGTCACCTCATACGCCGCATACTGTCACCTCATACCTCACATACTGTCAACTCATACCTCACATACTGTCACCTCATACCTCACATACTGTCACCTCATACGTCACATGTCACCTCAGACGTCACATACTGCCACCTCATACCTCACATACTGTCACCTCATACGTCACATACTGTCACCTCATACGCCACAGACTGTCACCTCATACATCACATACTGTCACCTCATACGTCACATACTGTCACCTCATACGTCACATACAGTCACCTCAGACGTCACATACTGTCACCTCATACCTCACATACTGTCACCTCATACCTCACATACTGTCACCTCATACCTCACATACTGTCACCTCATACCTCACATACTGTCACCTCATACCTCACATACTGTCACCTCATATGTCACATACTGTCACCTCGTACCTCACATACTGTCACCTCACACGTCACACGCTGTCACCTCATACGTCACATACTGTCACCTCATACGTCACATACTGTCACCTCATACCTCACATACTGTCACCTCACACGTCACATACTGTCACCTCATACGTCACATACTGTCACCTCATACCTCACATACTGTCACCTCACACGTCACATACTGTCACCTCATACCTCACATACTGTCACCTCATACCTCACATACTGTCACCTCATACCTCACATACTGTCACCTCATACCTCACATACTGTCACCTCATACGTCACATACTGTCACCTCATATGTCACATACTGTCACCTCATACCTCACATACTGTCACCTCACACGTCACACGCTGTCACCTCATACGTCACATACTGTCACCTCATACCTCACATACTGCCACCTCACACGTCACATACTGTCACCTCACACGTCACATACTGTCACCTCTTACATCACATACTGTCACCTCATACGTCACATACTGTCACCTCATACGTCACATACAGTCACCTCATATGTCACATACTGTCACCTCATACGTCACATACTGTCACCTCATACGTCACATACTGTCACCTCATACGTCACATACTGTCACCTCAAACGCCACATATTGTCACCTCATACGTCACATACAGTCACCTCATACGTCACATACTGTCACCTCATACGTCACATACTGTCACCTCATACCTCACATACTGTCACCTCATACCTCACATACTGTCACCTCATACCTCACATACTGTCACCTCATACGTCACATACTGTCACCTCATACCTCGCATACTGTCACCTCATACGTCACATACTGTCACCTCACATGTCAAATACTGTCAGCACATAGGTCACATACTGTCACCTCATACGTCATATACTGTCACCTCATACGTCACATACTGTCACCTCATATGTCACATACTGTCACCTCATACGTCACATACTTTCACCTCACACGTCACATACTGTCACCTCACACGTCATATACTGTCAACTCATACGTCACATACTGTCACCTCAAACGTCACATACTGTCACCTCATACGTCACATACAGTCACCTCATACGTCACATACTGTCACCTCATACGTCACATACTGTCACCTCATACGTCACATACTGTCACCTCACACGTCACATACTGTCACCTCACACGTCACATACTGTCACCTCATACGTCACATACTGTCACCTCACACGTCACATACTGTCACTTCACACGTCACATACTGTCACCTCATACCTCACATACTGTCACCTCATACCTCACATACTGTCACTTCACACGTTACATACTGTCACCTCATACGTCACATACTGTCACCTCAGACGTCACATACTGTCACCTCATACGTCACATACTGTCACCTCATACGCCACATACTGTCACCTCATACGTCACATACTGTCACCTCAGACGTCACATACTGTCACCTCATACCTCACATACTGTCACCTCATACGTCACATACTGTCACCTCATACGTCACATACTGTCACCTCACACATCACATACTGTCACCTCATACGTCACATACTGTCACCTCATACCTCACATACTGTCACCTCATACCTCACATACTGTCACCTCATACGCCACATACTGTCACCTCATACGTCACATACTGTCACCTCATACCTCACATACTGTCACCTCGTACCTCACATACTGTCACCTCAAACGTCACATACTGTCACCTCATACGTCACATACAGTCACCTCATACGTCACATACGGTCACCTCATACGTCACATACTGTCACCTCATACGTCACATACTGTCACCTCACACGTCACATACTGTCACCTCACACGTCACATACTGTCACCTCATACGTCACATACTGTCACCTCACACGTCACATACTGTCACTTCACACGTCACATACTGTCACCTCATACCTCACATACTGTCACCTCATACCTCACATACTGTCACTTACCACGTCACATACTGTCACCTCATACGTCACATACTGTCACCTCAGACGTCACATACTGTCACCTCATACGTCACATACTGTCACCTCATACGCCACATACTGTCACCTCATACGTCACATACTGTCACCTCAGACGTCACATACTGTCACCTCATACCTCACATACTGTCACCTCATACGTCACATACTGTCACCTCATACGTCACATACTGTCACCTCACACATCACATACTGTCACCTCATACGTCACATACTGTCACCTCATACCTCACATACTGTCACCTCATACCTCACATACTGTCACCTCATACGTCACATACTGTCACCTCACACGTCACATACTGTCACCTCATACGTCACATACTGTCACCTCAAACGTCACATATTGTCACCTCATACGTCACATACAGTCACCTCATACGTCACATACTGTCACCTCATACGTCACATACTGTCACCTCAAACGTCACATATTGTCACCTCATACCTCACATACTGTCACCTCATACGTCACATACTGTCACCTCATACCTCACATACTGTCACCTCAGACGTCACATACTGTCACCTCATACGTCACATACTGTCACCTCACACGTCATATACTGTCACCTCATACGCCACATACTGTCACCTCACACGTCACATACTGTCACCTCATACGTCACATACTGTCACCTCATACGTCACATACTGTCACCTCAAACGTCACATATTGTCACCTCATACGTCACATACAGTCACCTCATACGTCACATACTGTCACCTCACACGTCACATACTGTCCCCTCACACGTCCCATACTGTCACCTCACACGTCACATACTGTCACCTCATACGTCACATACTGTCACCTCATACCTCACATACTGTCACCTCATACGTCACATACTGTCACCTCATACATCATATACTGTCACCTCAGACGTCACATACTGTCACCTCATACGTCACATACTGTCACCTCACACGTCATATACTGTCACCTCATACGCCACATACTGTCACCTCACACGTCACATACTGTCACCTCATACGTCACATACTGTCACCTCATACGTCACATACTGTCACCTCAAACGTCACATATTGTCACCTCATACGTCACATACAGTCACCTCATACGTCACATACTGTCACCTCACACGTCACATACTGTCCCCTCACACGTCACATACTGTCACCTCACACGTCACATACTGTCACCTCATACGTCACATACTGTCACCTCATACCTCACATACTGTCACCTCATACGCCACATACTGTCACCTCATACATCATATACTGTCACCTCATACGTCACATACTGTCACCTCATACCTCACATACTGTCACCTCACACGTCACATACTGTTACCTCATACGTCACATACTGTCACCTCATACCTCACATACTGTCACCTCACACGTCACACGCTGTCACCTCATACGTCACATACTGTCACCTCATACGTCACATACTGTCACCTCATACGTCACATACTGTCACCTCATACATCACATACTGTCACCTCATACGTCACATACTGTCACCTCATACGTCACATACAGTCACCTCATATGTCACATACTGTCACCTCATACGTCACATACTGTCACCTCATACCTCACATACTGTCACCTCATATGCCGCATACTGTCATCTCATACCTCACATACTGTCACCTCATACGTCACATACTGTCACCTCAAACGTCTCATACGTTCACCTCATACGTCACATACTGTCACCTCATACGTCACATACTGTCACCCCATCGTCACATACTGTCACCTCATACGTCACATACTGTCACCTCACACGTCACATACTGTCACCTCATACGTCACATACTGTCACCTCACACGTCACATACTGTCACCTCATACTTCACATACTGTCACCTCATACGTCACATACTGTCACCTCATACGTCACATACTGTCACCTCACACGTCACATACTGTCACCTCACATGTCACATACTGTCACCTCACACGTCACATACTGTCACCTAATACCACACATACTATAGCAGGGGTCGGGAACCTTTTTGGTTGAGAGCTTTGAAAGCCACATATTTTAAAATGTATTTCCGTGAGAGCCATATAATAGTTTTTAACACTGAATACAACTAAATGTGTGCATTAATGGAGAAGCAGTAAAAAATGGATGGATGGATTTTTAAGTAAGACCAAGATTATTAGAGTTTAAGTCTCGTATTCTTTTCGACAACATTGTTATTCTGAAGCAAACCATCCATCCATCCATTTCTACCGCTCGTCACATACTGTCACCTCAAACGTCACATATTGTCACCTCATACGTCACATACAGTCACCTCATACGTCACATACTGTCACCTCACACGTCACATACTGTCCCCTCACACGTCACATACTGTCACCTCACACGTCACATACTGTCACCTCATACGTCACATACTGTCACCTCATACCTCACATACTGTCACCTCATACGCCACATACTGTCACCTCATACATCATATACTGTCACCTCATACGTCACATACTGTCACCTCATACCTCACATACTGTCACCTCACACGTCACATACTGTTACCTCTTACGTCACATACTGTCACCTCATACCTCACATACTGTCACCTCACACGT
Organism: Nerophis ophidion; assembly: GCF_033978795.1. NCBI lineage: Eukaryota > Metazoa > Chordata > Actinopteri > Syngnathiformes > Syngnathidae > Nerophis > Nerophis ophidion. The sequence continues at coordinate 14,431,534 of NC_084618.1, read as the reverse complement.
CACACGCTGTCACCTCATACGTCACATACTGTCACCTCATACGTCACATACTGTCACCTCATACGTCACATACTGTCACCTCATACATCACATACTGTCACCTCATACGTCACATACTGTCACCTCATACGTCACATACAGTCACCTCATATGTCACATACTGTCACCTCATACGTCACATACTGTCACCTCATACCTCACATACTGTCACCTCATATGCCGCATACTGTCATCTCATACCTCACATACTGTCACCTCATACGTCACATACTGTCACCTCAAACGTCTCATACGTTCACCTCATACGTCACATACTGTCACCTCATACGTCACATACTGTCACCCCATCGTCACATACTGTCACCTCATACGTCACATACTGTCACCTCACACGTCACATACTGTCACCTCATACGTCACATACTGTCACCTCACACGTCACATACTGTCACCTCATACTTCACATACTGTCACCTCATACGTCACATACTGTCACCTCATACGTCACATACTGTCACCTCACACGTCACATACTGTCACCTCACATGTCACATACTGTCACCTCACACGTCACATACTGTCACCTAATACCACACATACTATAGCAGGGGTCGGGAACCTTTTTGGTTGAGAGCTTTGAAAGCCACATATTTTAAAATGTATTTCCGTGAGAGCCATATAATAGTTTTTAACACTGAATACAACTAAATGTGTGCATTAATGGAGAAGCAGTAAAAAATGGATGGATGGATTTTTAAGTAAGACCAAGATTATTAGAGTTTAAGTCTCGTATTCTTTTCGACAACATTGTTATTCTGAAGCAAACCATCCATCCATCCATTTCTACCGCTCGTTCCCACACAGTCACAGTGGAACACGTAAACTCCACACAGAAAGATCTTGAGCCCGGAATTGAACTCAGGACCTTGGTATTGTGAGGCACACGCACTAACCCCTTTTCCGCCGTGCTGCCAATAGTAGTGTGTGTGTGAAATATTCTTATTGAAATATTCAGTTTTTAAAATGCTCTGCAGTAGTAATTAATAAAAGTCCTTTCAAGACCAATCTTTAGGAATTTCGTCGACTAAAACTAAATTAATTTAGATGACTAACACATGAATGCGATGAGGTGGCGACTTGTCCAGGGTGTACGCCGCCTTCCGCCCGATTGTAGCTGAGATAACCACCAGCGCCCCCCGCGACCCCAAAGGGAATAAGCGGTAGAAAATGGATGGACTAAAACATGACTAAAAACACATTTTGGTCAAAAGACTATAACTGAAACCAATTTAAAAAGCTGTCAAAATTAACGTTGGTGAACATTGTTTTACACTCGATGTTTTTCCTTTTAAAGACACTTTTTAATATAATATTTACTTGAATCAGTGGATGTCCCTGCACAATTATTTGCACTTAAAAATGTATGTTTGTGTTCAATTACATCAAAAAAATCTAATACTTCTTACCGTTAATGCGAATTCTTGAACAGGTGCGGTAGAAAACGGATGGATGGATTAAAAATGCATGACCATGTTTTATATTTTGAACGTTATTTTTAACACCGTGATTACCAGCGGAGTTATTCATTACTTATCGTGTTAAGCAATGTCAGCTGAGATTTATCATACCTCACACGCTAGAGAATGAAGAGTGCTTACATCTCCGTTCGGTGTCACACCAACAAAATACTGAGGCAAACACTCCTAGATCAACACCGTATGAAAAAAATAGTCAACAACAAAGGGAGATAACGTCCGCAGTAAACTACCACATAGATAAGGGTGAACACTATTTGATTTCCTATTATGCAACTCATTTTTATTTGACACTTATTGAAATATCTTGTGTGACATCATGCACAAAAGTGCACTTGATTAGTTTTAAACTATTGTCGTGGCGTTCTGTACAAAAAGTGCACTTTAATTTAGTGTCGTTTTGATATGTCATCTTAGTGACATCATGCACAAAAGTGCACTAATAGCTTGTTTTAAAATGTCTCTGACGATCTTGCACTTTCTGTTTTGGTAATGACATGAATGTCTGTGCCACAGCTTAAAAACTGTTTCATAAATACAATTTTAGTTGTGATTTCTCTCTCTGCATGAAAGTTTAAAAGTAGCACATATTAATGAAGTATGAAGAAGAATGTTTGAATGTAGACACATAGAATCATCATACTGCTGTCATTATATGTGTTCATTCAAGGCTAAGGCAAAATATCCAGATATATATGGTGTATCGCGATATGGCCGAAAAATATCGAGATATTTCAAAAAGGCCGTATCGCTCAGCCCTAGTTCAACAGACTATGAAGTTAATATATCAACTGTCGGTAGCATCAGGAACATGCAAAGTAACAGCACTAGACTATGAGATCTAATTATAAACAGCATAAAGTTGACTATTAAAAATCAATATTGAATAATATTGAATATTGAATAAATATACTATTCATATAAGACTAAGATTAACTTTATTGATCCCCCAGGGGAAATATCACACATGTAAGCATAAACTTTGGCATTATAATGACTATAATGCCAAAGTTTATACTTACATGTGTGATATTATAATGACTATAATGCCAAAGTTTATACTTACATGTGTGATATTTCCCCTGGGGGATCAATAAAGTTAATCTTAGTCTTATATGAATAGTATATTTATTCAATATTAATAATGTTTTTTGTCCTGGTTCTATAATACCATCTGATTACAGTTACTTCTAACAATAATAAACACAAATTTTGTCAGAGTGTGGACTTTGTTTTGTTTTTTTCCTTGTAAGGCAAAGAAAAGTTGGCACGGGTAAGAGGTGAATGTAAGTAAATATTTTATTTTTACACTATAACTACAAAAAAGAAGCAAACAAAAGGCGTGCACAATGGCGGAGAACAAACTTGACTATCCATCCGTCCATCCATCATCTTCCGCTTATCCGAGGTCGGGTCGCGGGGGCAACAGCCTAAGCAGGGAAACCCAGACTTCCCTCTCCCCAGCCACTTTGTCTAGCTCTTCCCGGTGGATCCCGAGGCGTTCCCAGGCCAGCCGGGAGACATAGTCTTCCCAACGTGTCCTGGGAGGAGACCCTGCCCCAAGTGGAGAAGTTCAAGTACCTAGGAGTCTTGTTCACGAGTGAAGGAAGAATGGATCGTGAGATCGACAGGCGGATCGGTGCGGCGTCTTCAGTAATGCGGACGTTGTATCGATCCGTTGTGGTGAAGAAGGAGCTGAGCCGGAAGGCAAAGCTCTCAATTTACCGGTCGATCTACGTTCCCATCCTCACCTATGGTCATGAGCTTTGGGTCATGACCGAAAGGATAAGATCAAGGGTACAAGCGGCCGAAATGAGTTTCCTCCGCCGTGTGGCAGGGCTCTCCCTTAGAAATAGGGTGAGAAGCTCTGCCATCCGGGAGGAACTCAAAGTAAAGCCGCTGCTCCTTCACATGGAGAGGAGCCAGATGAGGTGGTTCGGGCATCTGGTCAGGATGCCACCCGAACGCCTCCCTTGGGAGGTGTTTAGGGCACGTCCAACCGGTAGGAGGCCACGGGGAAGACCCAAACTTGACTAATGAAAACAAAATTAGCACAAAGGCAGAACTACGGACGAAAAACAAAAAACACTAACTGTGGCATTAAACAAACCAAAAACTTCCGTGGCATGGGCAGGAGGGAAACTATGGACAGTATGAAGCAGAGTGGAGCTAACATGGCATGACATGAATAGAGGTATCGAGGGTGATAGATGGTGGAAGAAGGTGATGTTGCCAGGACGAAGAACAGAAACAGACAGGCTTAAATAGCAGTGACATGATCAGTGAAAACAGGTGTGCGAGTGCAAAACGTGAGACAGGCGCGTGACATGAGGACAAGGTGAAAACTTAATGAGTTGCTATGGTAACAAAACAAACCAGGAAGTGCAAAAACTGGAACTGAGTGTCCAAAAAAACAAAAATGATCACACAGACATGACAAATTTAAAGGAATATGTGATAATAAAGATGTTTTGTTGTGAAATTGAATGAAACTATGATTTTCCCAAAGATTCTAATGGTCCAGTCAGAGTCTACGATCTTTGCATCTCTTACCACAACATTAGAGCGCTTAACCTGGCTTTAACGTCCAGCACGCTGGCTTTGCTGGCTGAGTAATCATTCATTCATTCATCCGCTTTCTCCGAAACCAGAACTAACCCACCTGTTGTATTATTCACCCGGAACTAACACCTCAAGTTGCTCCATCAATATTTCACCTGCTCCACTGGGCTTTGCCTAAACTCTCTTTTGGCACTTTAAATGTCTTTCCGTATTCTATTTTTTATCCATTTGTCCAATTATTATCATCCTTCCCGGTAAAGTCTAATCAGGTGTACTGGAGAGGAGGCTACGCCGGTTAGTCCAACCTCGGAGTCAGGAGGAACAGTGTGGCTTGGGTCCTGGTTGTGGAACTGTGGACCAGCTCTATGATCTGGGCAGGGTCCTTAAAGGTGCATGGGAGTTTGCCCAACCAGTCTACATGTGCTTTGTGGACTTGGAGAAGGCATTGGACCGTGTCCCTCGGGAAGTCCTGTGGGGAGTGCTCAGAGAGTATGGGGTATTGGACTGTCTGATTGTGGCGGTCCGCTCCCTGTATGATCAGTGTCAGAGCTTGGTCCGCATTGCCGGCAGTAAGTCGGATACGTTTCCAGTGAGGGTTGGACTCCGCCAAGGCTGCACTTTGTCGTCGATTCTGTTCATAACTTTTAAGGACAGAATTTCTAGGCGCAGTCAGGGCGTTGAGGGGGTTCCGGTTTGGTGGCTGTAGGATTAGGTCTCTGCTTTTTGCAGATGATGTGGTCCTGATGGCTCCATCTGGCCACGATCTTCAGCTCTCACTAGATCGGTTCGCAGCCGAGTGTGAAGCGATCAGAATAAGAATCAGCACCTCCAAGTCCGAGTCTATGGTTCCCGCCCGGAAAAGGGTGGAGTGCCATCTCCGGGTTGGGGAGGAGACCCTGCCCCAAGTGGAAGAGTTCAAGTACCTCGGAGTCTTGTTCACGAGTGAGGGAAGATTGAATGGTGAGATTGACAGTTGGATCGATGTGGCGTCTTCAGTAATGCAGACGCTGTATCTATCGGTTGTGGTGAAGAAGGAGCTGAGCCGGAAGGCAAAGCTCTCAATTTACCAGTCGATACACGTTCCCATCCTCACCTATGGTCATGAGCTATGGGTACAAGCGGCCGAAATGAGTTTCCTCCGCCGTGTGGCGGGGCTCTCCCTTAGAGATAGGGTGAGAAGCTCTGCCATCCGGGGGGAGCTCAAAGTAAAGCCGCTGCTCCTTCACATGGAGAGGAGCCAGATGAGGTGGTTCAGGCATCTGGTCAGGATTCCACATGAACAGCTCCCAAGGGAGGTGTTTAGAGCACTGGGAAGACCCAGGACCCATTGGGAAGACTATGTCTCCCGGCTGGTCTGGGAACGCCTCGGGATCCTCCGGGAAGAGCTGGACGAAGTGGCTGGGGAGAGGGAAGTCTGGGCTTCCCTGCTTAGGCTGCTGCCCCCGCGACCCCACCTCGGATAAGCGGAAGAAGATGGATGGATGGATGTTCAATTATTATGTACCTATAGATGTAATGACATGGAAACATATATTTATATATACAACATAAAGGATTATGACAATTAGTTGTTTTTATGATGCATTTAAGGACCGCCCAGCAGAGTAGGACACCACAAGTGAAGCATAAAAAAACATAAAACATAGAAAATAGCGAGCTCTCTAACAGTGAGTGTAATCATAAAAAAAATAAATCTAAATATCCGTGTGTGTGTATAAATACTTTTTGCGCATAATAATGAGATGAAATGACATCATCACAGTTTAATGATCGTTTTCATTTAAAAGTCGAGAGTTTCACCGTTGTTTGTCATGAATTGATTGATTGATTGATACTTTTATTAGTAGATTGCACAGTACAGTACATATTCCGTAAAATTGACCACTAAATGGTAACACCCGAATAAGTTTTTCAACTTGTTTAAGTCGGGGTCCACTGTTTATCGTTCCGTCGTATCAACACAGAGCCCATGTGTGTGTTTTATTATTGTGTTCCGGTCAGCAGGTTTACTACATTACCACCAAAAAGAGCGGCCAATGACGTCCAAGTCAGCCAAATGCAACAAACAGGCCAGCATGTGATTGATCACCACTTAGCGCCTCATAGCTCATAAGCATGCGTTCTTATACACGCTGTAACATAAACTGCATTGACGGCAAGCATGACCAGACATTTTTTTTTTTTTTTTGCGTCGGACAGCGGAAATCATTTTTGTCAGCATTAAACCCATGCCGGTCTCAGTCGGGGTCACCACCTGCTGGAGTGTGTGAAGGTTGTTTTTGTGTGGCCCCGCCCTAGAAGTACTGTATTTCCTTGATTTGCCGCCGGGTATATAGTATGCACCTGCCTAGAATTACAAACTCGTTTTGCAAAATAATTAGCGCATGCTTAGCATTACCGCCGGCTCAAGATTATCGCCGGGTCAAACTCGTCACGTCACGAGTGACACTTCACCTGTCATCATTTTCAATCATTTGAAATCGCATAAAGGGAAGAAGATTAAGAGCTATTCAGTAGGATTTAAGGTCCGAGCTATTGAATAGGCTAAAAAGAACAGCAAGCAGCTATGTTTTATTAATATACCGTAGCTGCGTGTGTCAAATATGAGTCATTAAATGACTCCCGCCTCCTGGTGGTAGAGGGCGCTAGTGATCCTTCTTGCGACTACTCGGCTGCAGAAGAAGTGACGATAAGAAGCAAGAGTTTATTTTTTTCTCTCGCTTGCACTTTTAACATGGAGGATTACATATCTAAAATTAAACAGTTTTCTAAACTGGACTTTCAATCGAAGCAGGAGGTAATAAAGGAAGATCTCCTCCGAGACTTTTAAAACTGAAGAAAGATAAGGAAGACTTCTATAAACAAGTTATCGATGCTTTTGAGCAGAAGGAGCTGCACATGGACTTCATTTATAAGTAAAGGTAAGACCATAATATCCTTTCTTTTTATTAAATGTGCTTTTCATGAGGGTATCCTTACACCACACTCAAATTTATAAGCGCAGGCCTAAATTTACCGCATGCCTTTGGTAAGCGCCAGAGTGAAAATAGGTTATAAATTAATTAGCGCCCCGGCGGCAATTCAAGGAAATACGGTAGACTTGTTCACCCAAGTCATGCGCATATCTAGGGCGGTGTTTTTCAACCACTGTGCCGTGGCACACTAGTGTGCAGTGAGATACAGTCTGGTGTGCCATAGGAGATTATCTACTTTCACCTATTTGGGTTAAAAATATTGTTTGCAAAGCAGTAATTCTAGTCTGCTAGTGATGTGTTGTTGTTGAGGCAGCCGGTAGCTAATTGCTTTGTATATGTCGGAAACAGCGGGAGGCAGGGTGCAGGTAAAAATGTGTCTTATGTGTAAACCAAAAATTTAAAAAAGGTGAGTGCCCCCTAAGAAAAGGCATTGAAGCTTAGAGAAGGCTGTTCAGAATGAAACTAAAACTGAACTGGCTACAAAGTACACCAAAACAGAATGCTGGACGACAGCAAAGACTTACTGTGGAGCAAAGACAATGTACATCCGAACATGACATGACAATCAACAATGTCCCCCGCAAAGAAGGATAAAAACAACTGACATATTCTTGATTGCTAAAACAAAGTAGAAGCAGAGAAATGTCGCTCAAAGGAAGAGATGAAACTCCTACAGGAAAATACCAAAACAAGGGAAAAAGCCACCAAAATAGGAGCGCGAAACAAGAAGTAAAACACTACACAACAGGAAAACAGCAAAAAAGAGCATAACTATGTCAGGGTGTGATGTGACAGGTGGTGACAGTACACCTACTTTGAGACAAGAGCTGCACTATATTGCCAAAAGTATTTGGCCACCTGCCTGTACTCACATATGAACCTGAAGTCCCATCCCACGGAATTGTCCAAAATACTTTTGGTATCCTGATGCATTCAAAGTTCCTTTCACTGGAACTAAGGGGCCAAGCCCAACTCCTGAAAAACCAACCCCACACCATAATTCCTCCTCCACCAAATTTAACACTCGGCACAATGCAGTCCATCAGATTGCCGGATGGAAGAGCGTGACTCATCAGTCCAGAGAAGGCGTCTCCACTGCTCTAGAGTCCAGTGGCGACGTGCTTTACACCACAGCATCTCACGCTTTGCATTAGACTTGGTGATGTATGGCTTAGGCCATGGAAACCCAATTCCGTGAAACTCTCTGCGTACTGTAGGTGGGCTAATTGGAAGGTCACTGACTGTGCAGAAAGTCTTTGTACTATGCGCTTCAGCATCCGCTGACCCCTCTCTGTCAGTTTACCTGGCCTACCACTTGGTGGCTGAGTTGCTGTTGTTCCCAAAATCTTCACTTTTCTTATAATAAAGTTGACCTAGGAATATTTAGGAGCGAGGACATTTCACGACTGGATTTGTAGAACAGGTGGCATCCTATGACAGTTCCACGCTGGAAATCACTGAGAGCGGCCCATTCTTTCCCAAATGTTTGTAGAAACAGTCTCCAAGCCTAAGTGCTTGATTTGATACACCGGGACAAGTGGTGTGGCTGCCTTGTTTCAACGCAAACAAATGTGCCTTGGCTCAAAAAAAGTTTGCAAAACGCTGCTCTAGCAGATGCAAGGTTGGGTATCTTTACAAAAAAAAAAAGATGTAAATATGGCATGACTTTTCCTTCTGGATGTATGATTAGCCTGGTTATGACTTCATGGGCCTTAAGAAAAGAAAGTGTCGATCTTTAGAGGACAGTCGCAGGCTGAAGAAGAACAGCCACCCGGGTCCAGACTGTTCTGGGTTGTCTCGGCTGGAAACAACTCCTTAGCCCTGCGACCTTGCTAGGTGCGTTTGTTCTGACGGATCAGCGGGAGTCCGGAGGATGAAAGACAGGTTGGGAGAAATCATCTGGACCGCCGCACCAAGTCAACCCGTGTACGCCGCCGCGTTATTCGACCTCCGAGCCGCTTTCCCACAGAGGTCGTGTTTCTTGATAAAAAAAAGCAACCCTCCGTGTGCAGAGATGATTAATAACGGGCCTGGGACTACAATGAACTTGATAACTGGGCTGCGAAAGTGTGCACGGGCTTGAACCAACGGAAAGCCTTGCTAGTTGTGACATGTTTTGTATTCTGTGCTCTTGTGTCTTCCACATGTTTCCCTCTGTAGTTTGTAGTTTTTGCCTTTTGGTTCGGGACTTTTGGTTGTGGTGTTTTTTATTTTCGGGTCTCCCCATGTCTAGCATTAAAAGATTACAGTTGGTACAAAATGCGGCTGCTAGACTTTTGACAAGAACAAGAAAGTGTGATCACATTACGCCTGTACTGGCTCACCAGCACTGGCTTCCTGTGCACTTAAGATGTGACTTTAAGGTTTTACTACTTACGTATAAAATACTACACGGTCTAGCTCCAGCCTATCTTGCCGATTGTATTGTACCATATGTCCCGGCAAGAAATCTGCGTTCAAAAGACTCCGGCTTATTGGTGATTCCTAGAGCCCAAAAAAAGTCTGCGGGCTATAGAGCGTTTTCCGTTCGGGCTCCAGTACTCTGGAATGCCCTCCCGGTAACAGTTCGAGATGCCACCTCAGTAGAAGCATTTAAGTCTCACCTTAAAACTCATCTGTATACTCTAGCCTTTAAATAGACCTCCTTTTTAGACCAGTTGATCTGCCGCTTCTTTTCTTTCTCATATGTCCCCCCCTCCCTTGTGGAGGGGGTCCGGTCCGATGACCATGGATGAAGTACTGGCTGTCCAGAGTCGAGACCCAGGATGGACCGCTCGTCGAGACCCAGGATGGACCGCTCGCCTGTATCGATTGGGGACATCTCTACACTGCTGATCCGCCTCCGCTTGAGATGGTCTCCTGTGGACGGGACTCTCGCTGTTGTCTTGGATCCGCTTTGGACTGAACTCTCGCGGCTGTGTTGGAGCCACTATGGATTGAACTTTCGCAGTATCATGTTAGACCCGCTCGACATCCAATGCTTTCGGTCCCCTAGAAGGAGGGGGGGGGGGTTGCCCACATCTGAGGTCCTCTCCAAGGTTTCTCATAGTCAGCATTGTCACTGGCGTCCCACTGGATGTGAATTCTCCCTGCCCACTGGGTGTGAGTTTTCCTTGCCCTTTTGTGGGTTCTTCCGAGGATGTAGTCGTAATGATTTGTGCAGTCCTTTGAGACATTTGTGATTTGGGGCTATATAAATAAACATTGATTGATTGATTGATTGACCCTTAGGGACCGTGCGACAAGGGCTGGCACTTTCCTGACTTCTGAACTGCTTTTTTGGTGAAAACTTCTGGATCTTCCTCCCGGGAGCCTTTTGGCCGTGGAGACCAGCTGCTGGGTCTCTGCCACACCAGAGTCCGTTTGGAGAGACTGGAGGAGATGTGGTTGAAGAGACTTCACAGGGTCTTGGCTGATTGAGCCGGTATTGGACACCTTGGTCTCCTTGGACGTATCCATGCGGACTGGACACTGGCCGAGAGTGGGTGGACCGGACTAGGCTGGAGTCGGCTCTCTTGTTTCCTTTGTTGGGTCTGCTCCAGACGATGATGTGGAACACCACAGTGTGTATGTTTTATTTTATTTTATTTTTTTGTTGTTTTACTTCTGTGGTTGGTTGCATCAGCCCTGCTTTTTAATGTCTTTAAATGTGCTCTTTACACACATTTGTGTGCGCTCTGGCTATGAAGGTTTTTGGAATACTTTATTTGTCCTTGGCCTAAGTCTGGACCCCCTCTCCAAAGGCCCAGGCTTTGACCAGATTTATCTGTTTTTCACCTTTTTTGTAAAAGGCACCGGAGGTTGGCAGACCTGTCAGCGATCCTGTTCTGTCTCCCTGAAATGTTTGATCCTGTTCTGTTTCCCTGTGATGTTTGATCCCGTTCTGTCACCATGTATTATTTGATACTGTTTTTTCACCATGTAATGTTTGATCCTGTTCTGTTTCCCTGTGATGTTTGATCCTGTTCTGTCTCCCTGTGATGTTTGATCCTGTTCTTTTTAACTGTGATGTTTGATCCTGTTCTGTCACCATGTAATGTTTGATACTGTTTTTTCACCATGTAATGTTTGATCCTGTTTGTTTTCCTGTAATGTTTGATCCTGTTCTGTCTCCCTGTGATGTTTGATTCTGTTCTGTCTCCCTGTGATGTTTGATCCTGTTCTGTCTCCCTGTAATTTTTGATCTCGTTCTGTCACATGTAATGTTTGATCCTGTTCTGTCTCCCTGTGATGTGTGATCCTGTTCTGCCCCCCTGTGATGTTTGATCCTGTTCTGTTTCCCTGTGATGTTTGATCCTGTTCTGTCTCCCTGTGATGTTTGATCCTGTTCTGTCTCCCTGTGAAGATTGATCCTGTTCTCTTTCCCTGTGATGTTTGATCCTGTTCTGTCTCCCTGTGATGTTTGATCCTGTTCTTTTTAACTGTGATGTTTGATCCTGTTCTGTCACCATGTAATGTTTGATACTGTTTTTTCACCATGTAATGTTTGATCCTGTTTGTTTTCCTGTAATGTTTGATCTTGTTCTGTCTCCCTGTCATGTTTGATCCTGTTCTGTCTCCCTGTGATGTTTGATTCTGTTCTGTCTCCCTGTCATGTTTGATCCTGTTCTGTCTCCCTGTGATGTTTGATCCTTTTCTGTCTCCCTGTAATTTTTGATCTCGTTCTGTCACATGTAATGTTTGATCCTGTTCCGTCTCCCTGTGATGTGTGATCCTGTTCTGCCCCCCTGTGATGTTTGATCCTGTTCTGTTTCCCTGTGATGTTTGATCCTGTTCTGTCTCCCTGTGATGTTTGATCCTGTTCTGTCTCCCTGTGATGTTTGATCCTGTTCTGTTTCCCTGTGATGTTTGATCCTGTTCTGTCTCCCTGTGATGTTTGATCCTGTTCTTTTTAACTGTGATGTTTGATCCTGTTCTGTCACCATGTAATGTTTGATACTGTTTTTTCACCATGTAATGTTTGATCCTGTTTGTTTTCCTGTAATGTTTGATCCTGTTCTGTCTCCCTGTGATGTTTGATTCTGTTCTGTCTCCCTGTCATGTTTGATCCTGTTCTGTCTCCCTGTAATTTTTGATCTCGTTCTGTCACATGTAATGTTTGATCCTGTTCCGTCTCCCTGTGATGTGTGATCCTGTTCTGCCCCCCTGTAATGTTTGATTCTGTTCTGTCTCCCTGTGATGTTTGATCCTGTTCTTTTTAACTGTGATGTTTGATCCTGTTCTGTCACCATGTAATGTTTGATACTGTTTTTTCACCATGTAATGTTTGATCCTGTTTGTTTTCCTGTAATGTTTGATCCTGTTCTGTCTCCCTGTGATGTTTGATCCTGTTCTGTCTCCCTCTGATGTTTGATCCTGTTCTGTCTCCCTGTAATTTTTGATCCCACTGGGTGTGAGTTTTCCTTGCCCTTATGTGGGCCTACCGAGGATGTCGAAGTGGTTTGTGCAGCCCTTTGAGACACTAGTGATTTAGGGCTATATAAGTAAACATTGATTGATTGATTGATCCCGTTCTGTCACATGTAATGTTTGATCCTGTTCTGTCTCCCTGTGATGTGTGATCCTGTTCTGCCCCCCTGTAATGTTTGATCCTGTTCTGTCTCCCTGTGATGTGTGATCCTGTTCTGTCTCCCTGTGATGTGTGATCCTGTTCTGTCCCCCTGTGATGTTTGATCCTGTTCTGTCTCCCTGTGATGTGTGATCCTTTTCTGTCCCCCTGTGATGTTTGATTCTGTTCGGTCCCCCTGTGATGTGTGATCCTCTTCTGTCTCCCTGTAATGTTTGATCCTGTTCTGTCACATGTAGTGTTTGGTCCTGTTCGGTCCCCATGTAATGTTTGATCCTGTTCTGTCACCATGTAATGTTTGATTCTGTTCTGTCTCCCTGTGATGTTTGATCCTGTTCTGTCATATGTAATGTTTGGTCCTGTTCGGTCTCCATGTAATGTTTGATCCTGTTCTGTCACATGTAATGTTTGGTCCTGTTCGGTCCCCATGTAATGTTTGATCCTCTTCTGTCTCCCTGTGATGTTTGATCCTGTTCTGTCACATGTAATGTTTGGTCCTGTTTGGTCCCCATGTAATGTTTGATCCTGTTCTGTCTCCCAGTAACCTTTGATCCAGTTCTGTTTCCATGTGATGTTTGATCCTGTTCTGTCACCATGTAATGTTTGATTCTGTTCTGTCTCCCTGTGATGTTTGATCCTGTTCTGTCGCCATGTAATGTTTGATCCTGTTTTGTCTCTCCACTCCGCCATGTCCCACATGGAGGAGGGGCGGGGAGCTGTGTACGGCTGCTTTTTCTAGACTTCAGCTCTGCATTTAATACCATTTTACCTGACAGACTGGTGACCAAGCTATCAGACCTCGGAATATCCAACCCCACCTGTGTCTGGATTAAAGACTTTCTGACCAACCGCCATCAGAGAGTAAGGATGGGCACCCACACCTCCACAGCCCTCAACCTAAGCACCGGCTCACCTCATGGCTGCGTGCTGAGCCCCCTGCTCTACTCACTGTACACCCACGACTTCACAGCCACCCCAAAAAAATCATTGGGTGCCCTCTCCCCTTCTGGAAGAACTGTACAACTCCCGATGCCTGAAGAAGGCAGCCAACATACTCGAGGACCCATCCCACCCCGGCAACAGCCACTTCGATCGGCTGCCTCCGGGCAGACGTCTCAGAACCATGCGAACCCGCACAAATAGACTCAAGAACAGTTTCTACCCCCGGGCTATAAGTGCACTAAACGCAGCTGGAATGTAAAAAAAAACCTGGACAACTGGACAATATTTATTTACATATTTAATCCACAATGAAAAGCCTGCACAGCATAGGAGGTAGGAAATACTGACTCCCACCCCCTCAGCACACTGGGAATCAGCATTTTCCTCTCTAGTCAGTTTTTACCAGTCACTTTATACTTTTTATTGTCTCGTTTTTTTACATTGCCTCTTAGAGTTGTCCTAGGCCAAATTATATATTGCATATTGTGTTGTTTCTGTATATTGTGTGGTTTCTTCTTTTTTTAAATGCAAAGCACCTCAGGGAAGCAACCTAAATTTCGTTGGACCTGTACCTGTACATGCACAATGATAATAAAGACCATTCACTCATTCATTCAAAAGGTTGTCGCATCACAGAACACGTTTCCGCTTTGCATCAGTCCATCTTAGATGAGCTCGGGGCCATCAAAGTTTTTCAGCGTTTCTGGGTGTTGTTGATAAACGGATTTGGCTTTGCATAGTAGAGTTTTAACATGCACTTACAGATGTAGCGACCAACTGTAGTTACTGACAGTGGTTTTCTGAAGTATTCCTGAGCCCATGTGGTGATATCCTTTGCACACTGATGTGGCTTTTTGATGCAGGACCGCCTGAGGGATCGAAGTGCGTAATATCATGGCTTACGTGCAGCGATTTATCCACATTCTCTGAACCTTTTGATTATATTACGGAGCGTAGATGGTGAAATCCCTAAATTCCTTGCAATATCTTGTTGAGAAATGTTGTTCTTAAACAATTTACTGGTGACTAAAGTGGTGACCTTCGCCCCGTCCTTGTTTGTGAATGAGTGAGCATTTCATGAAAGCTGCTTTTATAGCCAATCATGGCACCCACCTGTTCCCAATTAGCCTGCACACCTGTGGGATGTTCCAAATAAGTGTTTGATGAGCATTCCTCAACTTTATCACTCTTTTTTGCCACTTGTGCCGGATTTTTTGCAACAATCAGATTCCGAATGAGCTAATATCTTATCAGAAAATAACAAAGTTTCTCAGTGTAAACATGAAATATCTTGTCTTTGCCGTCTATTCTCTTTTTATTTACCATTTACACAAAAACGTCACTGCTTTTGGGGTTTTGTAGCGCTTTAAAAAAAATAAATCTACTGGTTTTAGAAGTGAAATCCAGCAAAATGTCCCCAGCATCCTCTTATTAGTCAGTCTGCGGCCCTCCATGGACAGAGTTGGAGCTGTAATGTGTCTTTAATTAAAGTCAACTGCCAAGTCTGCTGGTGCCGAGGTGGTTGAAGGAGAGCACCGCCATGAAACAATTAGAATCAAACTGCTGCTCTTTAATGACGTCTTCCTTCCAGGCACGAGCAATCAAGACATATTCAAGACCTGACCAACAGAGCCGGGGGGGGGGGAACCGTGTCCGCCCGTCGAGCCCCCGACGTTAACGGACCCGGTTGAAGCCGTAACCGCAAGGCGGTTCCAACTATTTGGAATGGGATGTCATGTGATACCCCCAACTCAGCCCACGCATTGGGAGGATTACTTTACGGTTCTTGCTACCTCACCCATTAAGTGAGTGGGACGTGCCCGCTTTGGCCCGGTGGGCCGCAAACCCACCAGTTAAACCATTAGCGGTGGTGTGGGAACCATGGACGTGCCAACCGCAGCTAATTGGAACGTGGTCACGTGGTCATTTTGGTTGTGCTTACCGACCTCCAAGCAATTTTGTTTGGTACGTGGTGAAATAAGTGTGACCAGTAGATGGCAGTCACACATTAGAGATATGTGTAGACTGCAATATGATGGCAGTCACACATGAGGGATACGTGTAGACTGCAATATGATGGCAGTCACACATAAGACACATGTGTAGACTGCAATATGATGGCAGTCACACATAAGAGATATGTGTAGAATGCAATATGATGGCAGTCACACATAAGACACATGTGTAGACTGCAATATGATGGCAGTCACACATAAGACACATGTGTAGACTGCAATATGATGGCAGTCACGCATAAGAGAGACGTGTAGACTGCAATATGATGGCAGTCACATATAAGAGATATGTGTAGAATGCAATATGATGGCAGTCACATATAAGAGATATGTGTAGACTGCAATATGACGGCAGTCACACCTAAGACATATGAATAGACTGTAATATGATGGCAGTCACACATAAGACACATGTGTAGACTGCAATATGATGGCAGTCACACATAAGACACATGTGTAGACTGCAATATGATGGCAGTCACACATAAGACACATGTGTAGACTGCATTATGATGGCAGTCACACATAAGACACATGTGTGTACTGCAATATGATGGCAGTCACACATAAGAGAGTTGTGTGGACTGCAATATGATGGCAGTCACACATAAGACACATGTGTAGACTGCAATATGATAGCAGTCACACATAAGACACATGTGTAGACTGCAATATGATGGCAGTCACACATAAGAGATATGTGTAGAATGCAATATGATGGCAGTCACACCTAAGACATATGTGTGGACTGCAAAATTATGGCAGTCACACATAAGAGAGTTGTGTGGACTGCAATATGATGGCAGTCACACATAAGACACATGTGTAGACTGCAATATGATGGCAGTCACACATAAGAGATATGTGTAGAATGCAATATGATGGCAGTCACACATAAGAGATATGTGTAGACTGCAATATGATGGCAGTCACACATAAGAGATATGTGTAGACTGCGATATGATGGCCGTCACACCTAAGACATATGTGTAGACTGCAATTTGATGATAGTCACACATAAGACACATGTGTAGACTGTTATATGATGGCAGTCACACATAAGAGATATGTGTAGAATGCAATATGATGGCAGTCACACATAAGAGATATGTGTAGACTGCAATATGATGGCAGTCACACATTAGAGATATGTGTAGACTGCAATATGATGGCAGTCACACATAAGACACATGTGTAGACTGCAAAATGATGGCAGTCACACATAAGACACATGTGTAGACTGCAATATGATGGCAGTCACACATAAGAGAGACGTGTAGGCTGCAATATGATGGCAGTCACACATAAGACACATGTGTAGACTGCAATATGATGGCAGTCACACATAATACACATGTGTAGACTACAATATGATGGCAGTCACACATAAGATATGTGTAGAAAGCAATATGATGGCAGTCACACCTAAGACAAATGTGTAGACTGCAAAATTATGGCAGTCACACATAAGACACATGTGTAGACTGCAATATGATAGCAGTCACACATAAGACACGTGTAGACTGCAATATGATGGCAGTCACACATAAGACACATGTGTAGATTGCAATATGATGGCAGTCACACATAAGAGATATGTGTAGAATGCAATATGATGGCAGTCACACATAATACATATGTGTAGACTGCAATATGATGGCAGTCACACATAAGAGATATGTGTAGACTGCAATATGATGGCAGTCACACATGAGAGATACGTGTAGACTGCAATATGATGGCAGTCACACATAAGAGATATGTGTGGACTGCAATATGATGGCAGTCACGCATAAGAGATATGTGTAGACTGCAATATGACGGCAGTCACACCTAGACATATGTGTAGACTGCAATATGATGGTGGTCACACATAAGACACATGTGTAGACTGCAATATGATGGCAGTCACACATAAGACACATGTGTAGACTGCAATATGATGGCAGTCACACATAAGACACATGTGTAGACTGCAATATGATGGCAGTCACACATAAGACACATGTGTAGACTGCAATATGATGGCAGTCACACATAAGACACATGTGTGTAGTGCAATATGATGGCAGTCACACATAAGAGAGTTGTGTGGACTGCAATATGATGGCAGTCACACATAAGACACATGTGTAGACTGCCATATGATGGCAGTCACACATAAGACACATGTGTAGACTGCAATATGATGGCAGTCACACATAAGACACATGTGTAGACTGCAATATGATGGCAGTCACACATAAGACATATGTGTAGACTGCAATATGATGGCAGTCACACATAAGAGATATGTGTGGACTGCAATATGATGGCAGTCACGCATAAGAGATATGTGTAGACTGCAATATGACGGCAGTCACACCTAGACATATGTGTAGACTGCAATATGATGGTAGTCACACATAAGACACATGTGTGGACTGCAATATGATGGCAGTCACACATAAGACACATGTGTAGACTGCAATATGATGGCAGTCACACATAAGACACATGTGTAGACTGCAATATGATGGCAGTCACACATAAGACACATGTGTAGACTGCAATATGATGGCAGTCACACATAAGACACATGTGTGTAGTGCAATATGATGGCAGTCACACATAAGAGAGTTGTGTGGACTGCAATATGATGGCAGTCACACATAAGACACATGTGTAGACTGCAATATGATGGCAGTCACACATAAGACACATGTGTAGACTGCAATATGATGGCAGTCACACATGACAGATACGTGTAGACTGCAATATGATGGCAGTCACACATAAGAGATACGTGTAGACTGCAATATGATGGCAGTCACACATAAGACACATGTGTAGACTGCCATATGATGGCAGTCACACATTAGAGATATGTGTAGAATGCAATATGATGGCAGTCACACCTAAGACATACGTGTAGACTGCAATATGATGGCAGTCACACATAAGACACATGTGTAGACTGCAATATGATGGCAGTCACACATAAGAGATATGTGTAGAATGCAATATGATGGCAGTCACACATAAGACACATGTGTAGACTGCAATATGATGGCAGTCCCACATAAGAGATATGTGTAGAATGCAATATGATGATAGTCACACATAAGACACATGTGTAGACTGCAATATGATGGCAGTCACACATAAGACACATGTGTAGAATGCAATATGATGGCAGTCACACATAAGACACATGTGTAGAATGCAATATGATGGCAGTCACACATAAGAGATATGTGTAGACTGCAATATGATGGCAGTCACACATTAGAGATATGTGTAGACTGCAATATGATGGCAGTCACACATAAGACACCTGTGTAGACTGCAATATGATGGCAGTCACACATAAGACACATGTGTAGACTGCAATATGATGGCAGTCACACATAAGAGATATGTGTAGAATGCAATATGATGGCAGTCACACCTAAGACATACGTGTAGACTGCAAAATTATGGCAGTCACACATAAGACATATGTGTAGACTGCAATATGATGGCAGTCACACATAAGACACATGTGTGGACTGCAATATCATGGCAGTCACACATAAGACACGTGTAGACTGCAATATGACGGCAGTCACACATAAGAGATATGTGTAGAATGCAATATGATGGCAGTCACACATAAGACATATGTGTAGACTGCAATATGATGGCAGTCACACATAAGAGAGTAGTGTAGACTGCAATATGATGGCAGTCACACAAAGAGTAGTGTAGACTGCAATATGATGGCAGTCACACATAAGACACATGTGTAGATTGCAATATGATGGCAGTCACACATAAGAGATATGTGTAGAATGCAATATGATGGCAGTCACACATAATACATATGTGTAGACTGCAATATGATGGCAGTCACACATAAGAGATATGTGTAGACTGCAATATGATGGCAGTCACACATGAGAGATACGTGTAGACTGCAATATGATGGCAGTCACACATAAGAGATATGTGTGGACTGCAATATGATGGCAGTCACGCATAAGAGATATGTGTAGACTGCAATATGACGGCAGTCACACCTAGACATATGTGTAGACCGCAATATGATGGCAGTCACACATAAGACACATGTGTAGACTGCAATATGATGGCAGTCACACATAAGACACATGTGTAGACTGCAATATGATGGCAGTCACACATAAGACACATGTGTAGACTGCAATATGATGGCAGTCACACATAAGACACATGTGTAGACTGTTATATGATGGCAGTCACACATAAGAGATATGTGTAGAATGCAATATGATGGCAGTCACACATAAGAGATATGTGTAGACTGCAATATGATGGCAGTCACACATTAGAGATATGTGTAGACTGCAATATGATGGCAGTCACACATAAGACACATGTGTAGACTGCAAAATGATGGCAGTCACACATAAGACACATGTGTAGACTGCAATATGATGGCAGTCACACATAAGAGAGACGTGTAGGCTGCAATATGATGGCAGTCACACATAAGACACATGTGTAGACTGCAATATGATGGCAGTCACACATAATACACATGTGTAGACTACAATATGATGGCAGTCACACATAAGATATGTGTAGAAAGCAATATGATGGCAGTCACACCTAAGACAAATGTGTAGACTGCAAAATTATGGCAGTCACACATAAGACACATGTGTAGACTGCAATATGATAGCAGTCACACATAAGACACGTGTAGACTGCAATATGATGGCAGTCACACATAAGACACATGTGTAGATTGCAATATGATGGCAGTCACACATAAGAGATATGTGTAGAATGCAATATGATGGCAGTCACACATAATACATATGTGTAGACTGCAATATGATGGCAGTCACACATAAGAGATATGTGTAGACTGCAATATGATGGCAGTCACACATGAGAGATACGTGTAGACTGCAATATGATGGCAGTCACACATAAGAGATATGTGTGGACTGCAATATGATGGCAGTCACGCATAAGAGATATGTGTAGACTGCAATATGACGGCAGTCACACCTAGACATATGTGTAGACTGCAATATGATGGTGGTCACACATAAGACACATGTGTAGACTGCAATATGATGGCAGTCACACATAAGACACATGTGTAGACTGCAATATGATGGCAGTCACACATAAGACACATGTGTAGACTGCAATATGATGGCAGTCACACATAAGACACATGTGTAGACTGCAATATGATGGCAGTCACACATAAGACACATGTGTGTAGTGCAATATGATGGCAGTCACACATAAGAGAGTTGTGTGGACTGCAATATGATGGCAGTCACACATAAGACACATGTGTAGACTGCCATATGATGGCAGTCACACATAAGACACATGTGTAGACTGCAATATGATGGCAGTCACACATAAGACACATGTGTAGACTGCAATATGATGGCAGTCACACATAAGACATATGTGTAGACTGCAATATGATGGCAGTCACACATAAGAGATATGTGTGGACTGCAATATGATGGCAGTCACGCATAAGAGATATGTGTAGACTGCAATATGACGGCAGTCACACCTAGACATATGTGTAGACTGCAATATGATGGTAGTCACACATAAGACACATGTGTGGACTGCAATATGATGGCAGTCACACATAAGACACATGTGTAGACTGCAATATGATGGCAGTCACACATAAGACACATGTGTAGACTGCAATATGATGGCAGTCACACATAAGACACATGTGTAGACTGCAATATGATGGCAGTCACACATAAGACACATGTGTGTAGTGCAATATGATGGCAGTCACACATAAGAGAGTTGTGTGGACTGCAATATGATGGCAGTCACACATAAGACACATGTGTAGACTGCAATATGATGGCAGTCACACATAAGACACATGTGTAGACTGCAATATGATGGCAGTCACACATGACAGATACGTGTAGACTGCAATATGATGGCAGTCACACATAAGAGATACGTGTAGACTGCAATATGATGGCAGTCACACATAAGACACATGTGTAGACTGCCATATGATGGCAGTCACACATTAGAGATATGTGTAGAATGCAATATGATGGCAGTCACACCTAAGACATACGTGTAGACTGCAATATGATGGCAGTCACACATAAGACACATGTGTAGACTGCAATATGATGGCAGTCACACATAAGAGATATGTGTAGAATGCAATATGATGGCAGTCACACATAAGACACATGTGTAGACTGCAATATGATGGCAGTCCCACATAAGAGATATGTGTAGAATGCAATATGATGATAGTCACACATAAGACACATGTGTAGACTGCAATATGATGGCAGTCACACATAAGACACATGTGTAGAATGCAATATGATGGCAGTCACACATAAGACACATGTGTAGAATGCAATATGATGGCAGTCACACATAAGAGATATGTGTAGACTGCAATATGATGGCAGTCACACATTAGAGATATGTGTAGACTGCAATATGATGGCAGTCACACATAAGACACCTGTGTAGACTGCAATATGATGGCAGTCACACATAAGACACATGTGTAGACTGCAATATGATGGCAGTCACACATAAGAGATATGTGTAGAATGCAATATGATGGCAGTCACACCTAAGACATACGTGTAGACTGCAAAATTATGGCAGTCACACATAAGACATATGTGTAGACTGCAATATGATGGCAGTCACACATAAGACACATGTGTGGACTGCAATATCATGGCAGTCACACATAAGACACGTGTAGACTGCAATATGACGGCAGTCACACATAAGAGATATGTGTAGAATGCAATATGATGGCAGTCACACATAAGACATATGTGTAGACTGCAATATGATGGCAGTCACACATAAGAGAGTAGTGTAGACTGCAATATGATGGCAGTCACACAAAGAGTAGTGTAGACTGCAATATGATGGCAGTCACACATAAGACACATGTGTAGATTGCAATATGATGGCAGTCACACATAAGAGATATGTGTAGAATGCAATATGATGGCAGTCACACATAATACATATGTGTAGACTGCAATATGATGGCAGTCACACATAAGAGATATGTGTAGACTGCAATATGATGGCAGTCACACATGAGAGATACGTGTAGACTGCAATATGATGGCAGTCACACATAAGAGATATGTGTGGACTGCAATATGATGGCAGTCACGCATAAGAGATATGTGTAGACTGCAATATGACGGCAGTCACACCTAGACATATGTGTAGACCGCAATATGATGGCAGTCACACATAAGACACATGTGTAGACTGCAATATGATGGCAGTCACACATAAGACACATGTGTAGACTGCAATATGATGGCAGTCACACATAAGACACATGTGTAGACTGCAATATGATGGCAGTCACACATAAGACACATGTGTAGACTGCAATATTATGGCAGTCACACATAAGACACATGTGTGTACTGCAATATGATGGCAGTCACACATAAGAGAGTTGTGTGGACTGCAATATGATGGCAGTCACACATAAGACACATGTGTAGACTGCAATATGATGGCAGTCACACATAAGACACAAGTGTAGACTGCAATATGATGGCAGTCACACATGAGAGATATGTGTAGACTGCAATATGATGGCAGTCACACATAAGGGATACGTGTAGACTGCAGTATGATGGCAGTCACACATAAGACACGTGTAGACTGCAATATGATGGCAGTCACACATAAGAGATATGTGTAGAATGCAATATGATGGCAGTCACACCTAAGACATATGTGTAGACTGCAATATGATGGCAGTCACACATAAGACACATGTGTAGACTGCAATATGATGGCAGTCACCCATAAGAGATATGTGTAGAATGCAATATGATGGCAGTCACACATAAGACACATGTGTAGACTGCAATATGATGGCAGTCACACATAAGACACATGTGTAGACTGCAATATGATGATAGTCACACATAAGACACATGTGTAGACTGCAATATGATGGCAGTCACACATAAGACACATGTGTAGAATGCAATATGATGGCAGTCACACATAAGACACATGTGTAGACTGCAATATGATGGCAGTCACACATAAGAGATATGTGTAGAATGCAATATGATGGCAGTCACACATAAGACACATGTGTAGACTGCCATATGATGGCAGTCACACATAAGACACATGTGTAGACTGCAATATGATGATAGTCACACATAAGACACATGTGTAGACTGCAGTATGATGGCAGTCACACATAAGACACATGTGTAGACTGCAATATGATGGCAGTCACACATAAGAGATATGTGTGGACTGCAATATGATGGCAGTCACGCATAAGAGATATGTGTGGACTGCAATATGACGGGAGTCACACCTAGACATATGTGTAGACCGCAATATGATGGCAGTCACACATAAGACACATGTGTAGACTGCCATATGATGGCAGTCACACATAAGACACATGTGTAGACTGCAATATGATGGCAGTCACACATAAGACACATGTGTAGACTGCAATATGATGGCAGTCATACATAAGACACATGTGTAGACTGCAATATGATGGCAGTCACACACAAGACACATGTGTGTACTGCAATATGATGGCAGTCACACATAAGAGAGTTGTGTGGACTGCAATATGATGGCAGTCACACATAAGACACATGTGTAGACTGCAATATGATGGCAGTCACACATAAAACACATGTGTAGACTGCAATATGATGGCAGTCACACATGAGAGATACGTGTAGACTGCAATATGATGGCAGTCACACATAAGAGATACGTGTAGACTGCAATATGATGGCAGTCACACATAAGACACATGTGTAGACTGCAATATGATGGCAGTCACACATAAGAGATATGTGTAGAATGCAATATGATGGCAGTCACACCTAAGACATATGTGTAGACTGCAATATGATGGCAGTCACACATAAGACACATGTGTAGACTGCAATATGATGGCAGTCACACATAAGAGATATGTGTAGAATGCAATATGATGGCAGTCACACATAAGACACATGTGTAGACTGCAATATGATGGCAGTCACACATAAGACACATGTGTAGACTGCAATATGATGATAGTCACACATAAGACACATGTGTAGACTGCAATATGATGGCAGTCACACATAAGACACATGTGTAGAATGCAATATGATGGCAGTCACACATAAGACACATGTGTAGAATGCAATATGATGGCAGTCACACATAAGAGATGTGTAGACTGCAATATGATGCCAGTCACACATTAGAGATATGTGTAGACTGCAATATGATGGCAGTCACACATAAGACACATGTGTAGACTGCAATATGATGGCAGTCACACATAAGACACATGTGTAGACTGCAATATGATGGCAGTCACACATAAGAGATATGTGTAGAATGCAATATGATGGCAGTCACACCTAAGACATATGTGTAGACTGCAAAATTATGGCAGTCACACATAAGACATATCTGTAGACTGCAATATGATGGCAGTCACACATAAGACACATGTGTAGACTGGAATATGATGGCAGCCACACATAAGACACATGTGTAGACTGCAATATGACGGCAGTCACACATAAGAGATATGTGTAGAATGCAATATGATGGCAGTCACACATAAGACATATGTGTAGACTGCAATATGATGGCAGTCACACATAAGAGAGTAGTGTAGACTGCAATATGATGGCAGTCACACATAAGAGAGTAGTGTAGACTGCAATATGATGGCAGTCACACATAAGAGAGTAGTGTAGACTGCAAGTTGATGGCAGCCACGCATAAGACACATGTATAGACTGCAATATGATGGCAGTCACACATAAGAGAGACGTGTAGACTGCAATATGATGGCAGTCACACATAAGAGATACATGTAGGCTGCATTGTGATGGCAGTCACACATAAGAGATACATGTAGACGGAAATATGACTCAAGTAAACAACACGAAACAATGTTTATGTTCCATTGAAAATATAGAACATTACACACGCCGCTCAAAAATCCATCAAAATGTTTTAGTAGAACTTTGGTAAGCTCTGAAACCACACTGCTTGATGGATTGTATTATTTTCTTTATGTTTTCATATGTTTTATACCTTTTTTGTCAAAAACAAACACCAAACCTTGTTCTATACATATGGCAAACATATATTTTCCACAAAAATATTACAAAGCGGAATATTTGATGTGAAGTAAGTACATCAATAATTCATAACAACATAGATTTTGATTCATTATTACTTTAAAAAAAATAATAAAAAACAGCCTGCATGGCAGCTTTATGTTATTAGAATTAATATTGCAACTTTTTCTTGTTACATTTCACCTATTAGCTCTTGTATTCCATTTTTTTTTTTTTTTTGTTATACCTTTTTTTGGAATGTGCCCAGGTCGTAAAAAAAAAGGCATAAATGGTCCCCGGGCCACACTTTGGACACCCCTGCCCTAAGTAACGCCACTACTCTAAAGACTACTAATATAAAGGTTTTTATTTAAAATTGAACCAACTTTGCAACGCAAACTACATCTTCTAAAAAAAACCCTTCCGAGAGAGGGAAACCCCTACAGCAGGGGTGTCCAAACTTTTTCCACAGAGGGCCGCACAAGGAAAAATATAAACATGTGGGGCCATTTTGATATTTTTCATTTTAAAACCACAACAAAATACATGGATCTTTTTTTTTTAATTCTTATGGCTCTTGAGGAGCATAGAGGGTCTCAGTCACTAAAATTTTAAAAATTAGTCAAATTTTTATTTTTATTTAATGCTTACAGTGAATCTCTATATCAGGGGTTTCAAACTCAAACACAAAGTGGGCCAAAATTTAAAACGGAACAAAGCCGCGGGCCGAGGTTGAACAAATTAACCTTTTAATAGGGACCCAAACAAGTTTTGCATTGAATATTGAACAAGCAAGGCTTGTATAACTTTATAGTGACATGCAAAATCCAGTTTCAAATAATAATAATTAAAAATTATTAATGGCATATCAAATAAAATAAAAAACACAAATTGAATGCCTTTTTTCGGCGGCGGGTTTGAGTTGGGTGTAAATTGTAGCATCCCGTGATGCAAGGGGTTCTGGGTATTTGTCCGGTTGTGTTTATGTTGTGTTACAGTGCGGATGTTCTCCCAAAATGTGTTTGTCATTCTTGTTTGCTGCGGGTTAACAGTGTGGCTCATATTTAGATCAGTGTTAACCTTCTTTATACGGCCACCCTCAGTGTGACCTGTATGGCTGTTGACCAAGTATGCCTTGCATACACTTGTGTGTGTGTGTATGAGCCGCATATATTATGTGAGTGGGCAGGCACGCTGTTTTTATGGAAGAAAATTGGACGTGGTAACATGTAGAGAAGGCCAAAAGCAGTGCTTTTACGGCCCGCCCCCAATATTATTGTCCGGGGAGAAATTCGGGAGGGGCACTGAACTTCGGGAGTCTCCCGGGAAAATTGGGAGGGTTGACGAGTATGAGTATTAGCGGTGAATGCGGTGTTACAGCGGCGGGCCAGCTCTAATGTTAATTTGATATTGCCTCAAGGGCCAAATGAAATTAGACGGCGGGCCAGAGTTTGACACCCATGCTCTATATCAACTTGAGGTTGATATAAAGTAAAACGAATAAGGTTGTATGCCTTTTCTGTCAAAGACAACTATTGTTTTTTATAGTAAAACTGAAATATGCAGTATTTAGATCAGGGGTGCCCATTACGTCGATCGCGAGCTACCAGTCGACCGCGGGGGGTGTGTCAGTCGATCTCCAGCCAGGCTTTTGAAAAAAATAGACCTAAAAATTAGTGATCATCAATCTTCACCAAGACGTCACTTAAATGACATTCAATCAATCAATCAATCAATGTTTACTTATATAGCCCTAAATCACTAGTGTCTCAAAGGGCTGCACAAACCACTACGACATCCTCGGTAGGCCCACATAAGGGCAAGGAAAACTCACACCCAGTGGGACATCGGTGACAATAATGACCCAGTGGGACGTCGGTGACAATGATGACTATGAGAACATGATACTGTGAAAGATCAATCCATAATGGATCCAACACAGTCGCGAGAGTCCAGTCCAAAGCGGATCCAACACAGCAGCGAGAGTCCCGTTCACAGCGGAGCCAGCAGGAAACCATCCCAAGCGGAGGCTGATCAGCAGCGCAGAGATGTCCCCAGCCGATACACAGGCGAGCAGTACATGGCCACCGGATCGGACCGGACTCCCTCCACAAAGGAGAGTGGGACATAGAAGAAAAAGAAAAGAAACGGCAGATCAACTGGTCTAAAAAGGGAGTCTATTTAAAGGCTAGAGTATACAAATGAGTTTTAAGGTGAGACTTAAATGCTTCTACTGAGGTAGCATCTCGAACTGTTACCGGGAGGGCATTCCAGAGTACTGGAGCCCGAAATGAAAAAGCTCTACAGCCCGCAGACTTTTTTTGGGCTTTGGGGATCACTAATAAGCCGGAGTCCTTTGAACGCAGATTTCTTGCCGGGACATATGGTACAATACAATCGGCAAGATAGGATGGAGCTAGACCGTGTAGTATTTTATACGTAAGTAGTAAAACCTTAAAGTCACATCTTAAGTGCACAGGAAGCCAGTGCAGGTGAGCCAGTACAGGCGTAATGTGATCAAACTTTCTTGTTCTTGTCAAAAGTCTAGCAGCCGCATTTTGTACCAACTGTAATCTTTTAATGCTAGACATGGGGAGACCCGGAAATAATACGTTACAGTAATCGAGGCGAGACGTAACAAACGCATGGATAATGATCTCAGCGTCTTTAGTGGACAGAATGGAGCGAATTTTAGCGATGTTGCGGAGATGAAAGAAGGCCGTTTTAGTAACGCTTTTAATGTGTGCCTCAAAGGAGAGAGTTCGGTCGAAGATAATACCCAGATTCTTTACCGTGTCGCCTTGTTTAATTGTTTGGTTGTCAAATGTTAAAGTTGTATTATTAAATAGAGTTCGGTGTCTAGCAGGACCGATAATCAGCATTTCCGTTTTTTTGGCGTTGAGTTGCAAAAAGTTAGCGGACATCCATAGTTTAATTTCGTTAAGACACGCCTCCAGCTGACTACAATCCGGCATGTTGGTCAGCTTTAGGGGCATGTAGAGTTGGGTGTCATCAGCATAACAGTGAAAGCTAACACCGTATTTGCGTATGATGTCACCTAGCGGCAGCATGTAGATGCTGAAGAGTGCAGGGCCAAGGACCGAACCCTGGGGAACTCCACACGTTACCTTAACGTAGTCCGAGGTCACATTGTTATGGGAGACACACTGCATCCTATCAGTAAGATAAGAGTTAAACCAAGACAGGGCTAAGTCTGACATACCAATTCGTGTTTTGATACGTTCTAATAAAATATTATGATCGACAGTATCGAAAGCAGCGCTAAGATCGAGGAGCAGCAACATAGATGACGCATCAGAATCCATCGTTAGCAATAGATCATTAGTCATTTTTGCGAGGGCTGTCTCCGTCGAGTGATTTGCCCTGAAACCGGATTGAAATGTTTCACATAGATTGTTAGACGCTAAGTGTTCATTTAACTGCTCCGCAACAATTTTTTCGAGGATTTTTGAAATAAAGGGAAGGTGAGACACCGGTCGGTAGTTTAGCATGAGGTCAGGATCGAGGTTAGGTCTTTTAAGAAGAGGATGAATAACCGCTTTTTTGAATGCTAGGGGAACAGTGCCCGAGGAAAGTGATAAGTTTATAATATTTAGCACTGATGGACCTAATAATACAAAGAGCTCCTTGATCAGTTTCCCAGGAAGAGGGTCAAGTAAACATGTTGTTTGTTTTATTCCATTTACACGTTGTAACAATTCCTCTAATGTTATTTCCTCAAAACGAGAGAAACTATTTTGGAGGGCAGTATCCGCCGTATATACAATCGTGTCAGTGTTAATAGAACCCCGTTGTAGCTGGGACGCATTGTCTTTAATCTCCTTTCTAATGACTTCAATTTTCTTATTAAAGAATTGCATAAAGTCATCAGCTGAGTGGGTTGAGCTACTGGAAGGAGTCCCTTGTTGGGTTAGCGATGCTACCGTACTAAACAAAAATTTAGGATCGTTTTTATTACGGTGGATGAGATTTGAGTAATATTTAGCTTTAGCTAAGGTTAGCATGTGTTTATAAGTTATTAAACCATCACTCCATGCTTGATGGTGCACCTCAAGTTTAGTCGTGCGCCATTTGCGTTCCAGCTTTCTGCATAATAATTTCTGAGCTCTAGTTTCTTCTGTAAACCACGGGGTGCGCTTTTTTGGAGCCTTTTTTAACTTTAGCGGTGCTATGTTATCAATGGTTTCGCGCAGGGCGTCGTTAAAGTTGTTAGTGAGGTTATCAATAGAGCCCACATATTTTGGGAATGGTGCCATTACCGAGGGCAGTAGGTCAGCAAGAGTTGTCGTTGTGGCCGTATTAATGTTGCGGCTGCTATAGCAGTTATTATTATTATTAGTTTGACGAACATGCGTCTGAACCTCGAATTTTATAAGGTAATGATCGGACAATACTTTAGTATACGGGAGTATCGTAACTTTGGAAGCGGTGATACCCCTGACAAGCACTAGGTCTATCGTATTACCGTTGCGATGCGTGGGTTCATTTATTATTTGTGTGAGACCACAGCTATCAATTATAGTCTGGAGCGCTACGCACGGTGGGTCCGATGGGGTATTCATATGGATATTAAAGTCCCCCATTATGATTATATTATCGGCGTGTGTCACTAGATCAGCAACGAACTCTGAGAATTCATTGATAAAGTCCGAATAGGGCCCTGGGGGGCGGTAGATAACAGCCAGGTGTAGAGGCAGCGGTGTGACAGACCTCATAGTAAGCACCTCAAACGATTTATATTTATTATTTATGTTAGGACTAAGGTTAAAGTTTTCGTTGTATATTAGTGCGACCCCCCCACCCCTTTTAAGCGGACGGGCAATATGCGCATGTGTTAAGTTAGGAGGACATGCCTCATTTAGCGCAAAAAAGTCGTTTGGTTTAAGCCAGGTTTCGCTGAGACCGATGACGTTAAGATTGTTGTCTCTGATAATATCATTAACTAATAACGTTTTGGGAGACAATGATCTTATGTTTAAAAAACCTATATTATAGGTAGTGGGCTGTTTCAGGGAATTTTTGATCAAATTATCCGTAGTAGCAATATTAATAATGTTGTGTTTATTATGCCCAGTGCATTCAGTATAATTACGACCATATCTAGGAATTGATACGACGGGAATGTTCCGATTGTTTGATTGTTGCTTTGATAAACTGCACGCATCATAGTTAGCCACCTCAGTAAAACACATGTCCAACTCTGAAACACTCAAAGCAGAAAAAACTTGTTCTAATTTAACTGACTCCTTACCCAGACCAGTAGTCTCGCATCTTCCATTTAAATGCGGCTGCAGGATGGAGGGAAGTGTTCTGTGGGGATTAGCCTTCTGCTTTGTTTTAAGCCCCGCTCGGCATCCGCGTTTCCGATCACACCGCTGGCGTCTGCTCCGTAGACGGCCCCCGCTGCTACTAGACTCCCCTGCTTCACAGGCCGCTGGATGTAGCCGCCGACGTATTCCCATGCTAGTTAGCACGTCGAACAACCCCGCGTGTATCAGTCCAAAACGGCCCGATATGTCCATATCCAGAAGTGTCTGGCGGTCGTACGTGATCACGGAGTGACCACGATGCGAGCCAGCCATGAAGTCTGCAGAACTGTCCGGCATTTCCGCCAAATGTTCCATCTTTAGCAAGAGCACCGCAGTGTCGCAGCCCGTCCGGGCGCCGCATCACGGTACCGGAGGGTCTTGTGAGATGACGCTGGCTGCTGCAAGATCATTATTATTAAAATATGACCGAGAGGAAGGCGAGAAACACTTTTCATTTCAACAGACTCTCGCGCCGTACCTTCCGTCAAAACTCTAAAGGCCGACTGCACATTTCCTATCTTCACAATAAAAGCCCTGCTTCATGCTGCCTGCGCTAACTAAATACAGAGTCTCGGAAAACTGGCGTGCACAAGCGATCCCTCAGAAAGCTGGCGTGCACATCACTTGTGCACGCCAGCTTTCCGAGACTCTTATTTAGTTAGCGCAGGCAGCATGAGGCAGGGCTTTTATTGTGAAGATAGGAAATGTGCAGTCGGCCTTTAGAGTTTTGACGGAAGGGACGGCGTGAAAGTCTGTTGAAATAAAAAGTGTTTCTCGCCTTCCTCTCCGTCATTTTTTCATAATAATGAACTGGCAGCAGCCAGCGTCATCTCACAAGACCCTCGGGTGCCGTGAATGTCAATCAAGCAAGCTACGGAATTTGCCGCCAATGTTTTTCTTGTAAAGTGTATGGAAGCTGGATGAATGAGATGCCAAAAACCAACCACTTTCATGTGGTAATGTACAGAAAGGACAACTTCTTTTCTCCTCCATTTGAACATGTGGGCGTTATCATCATTACTGTCTGATTCCAATCAATGCAAGTCATCAGAATCAGGTAATACACCAACTTATATTCTTGTCTTCGTGAAAGAAAGACATCTATATGTGTTACACATGCTTGTATTATCATTAAACACATTTAACTTGTTTACAAAAATGTCTCCTTCATAAATAAATAAATATAAATGATATATATAAATGAGGTAGATCCCCTCGAGTTGGTCAATTGAAAAGTAGCTCGCCTGCAGAAAAAGTGTGGGCACCCCTGATTTAGATAGATAGATAGATAGATAGATAGATAGATAGATAGATAGATAGATAGATAGATAGATGGATAGATAGATAGATAGATAGATAGATAGATAGATAGATAGATAGATAGATAGATAGATAGATAGATAGATAGTACTTTATTGATTCCATCAGGAGAGTTCCTTTATTTAGCAATTAAAGCCCTCAAAGATCAATAATGCAGGACACCATTGATTTGAATCATTTGATATTTTTGAGTAATCACAGTGAAAAGTTAAATAAAATCCTACTAAATATATTTGAGATCCGAAAGGTTCCCCACCCATAAAGTGATGCATTTTTTTTTTTTTTTTTTTTTACTTTTAACACTTAAATTTCAAGATCAACTTCCCATACATCTGTCGATTTTAAGTTTGAACTATTATTTTGTTTGTTTCGTGCTCTTTTGTCAAAACTTTGATGGTTTTTATATGGCAACCACACAACATATGCAATATTTTTTTCCACATTCAACATTTTAAAGTGATAATTTTTAAGTAATTTTTCATTATAACAAGATTTTTTTTGTCTTTTTTTTTTGAGCAGTGGAAAAAAAAGAAAATAAAGACAAAAGGGAAAAAAAAGATTTCACCTCATTCCACTTTTTTTTAAATGTTTATTCTTTTAATTTTTGCAATACTATCAATTTTGCGATTTTTGCAGAATGTGTGGCGCTCCGGTACAGGATTAGCTGCGGGCACAAATGGCCCCCGGGCTGCATTTTGGACACCCCTGGCCTGCAGCCTTCCTAAGTAGTATAGAGGAGGGGGGGGGGGGGGTGCTTGGTTGCATCCAACAAATTGTTTTCCGCTGTGATGAAAGTGTTCTCCCCCTCACAGACGAGCAACATCTGAACCCTGTTAGCGCGCTCACACACAACTACACCAGGCCGCCGGGGCCAGGCCACAATGTGGGTCGCTGATGGCCGACTTGATTGTTAAAGGACAGCCGTTACGTGGCGAGTGTGTCGCCCGCGTCCGCGTTCCCTCACACAGATGTGCTGCGGACCCCCGATGTGTGGGACCACCGGACACAAAGGGAAGTACAGTCTTGTTGCAACAGCTGTCCGTGGTGCTGAAGATGATCAGATGAGTGGCCCTCCTACGTCACCGTGTCAGTCTCCTTTTTACTGAGGGGCCACGTCCCAATTATGGCTGCCCTCACTTATGATGTGTGAATAGCAAGGTACGAAAAGCCAAAAGCGGTGAAGTTGTCACCTTGTGTAAACGCTAAATAAAAAGAGAATACAACAAATCCTTTTCTTATATTCAATTGAATAGACTGCAAAGACAAGATATTTCATCTTCACACCGACTAACTTATTTTTTTGCAAATAATCATGAACTTTACTATTTACATATTATCACAAAGTAGTCCGAGGGGCATTTTTACCGGTGTGTTACATGGCCTTTCCTTTAAACAACACTCCGTAAAGGTTTGGGAACTGAGGAGACACATTTTTGAAGTGGAATTCTTTCCCATTCTTGCCTGATGTACAGCTTAAGTTGTTCAACTCATATTTTAGACTTCATATTGCACCAGGTATGGACTAGAGGCAGGCCAGTCTAGTACCCGCCCTCTTTTACTACGAAGCAACGCTGTTGTAACACCTGGCTTGGCATTGTCTTGCTGAAATAAGCAGGGGCGTCCATGATAACAACATATGTTGCTCCAAAAGCTGTATGTACCTTTTTAGAATTAATGGGGCCTTCACAGATGTGTAAGTTACCCATGCCTTGGCCACTAATACACCCCCATACCATCACACATGCTGACTTTTACACTTTCACCCTACAACAGTCTGGATAGTTATTTTATTCTTTGGTTCGGAGGACACGACGTCCACAGTTTCCAAAAACAATTTGAAATGTGGACTGGTCAGATCACATAACACGTTTCCACTTTGCATCAGTCCATCTTAAATGAGCTCAAGCCCAGCGAAGCCGGCGGCATTTCTGGGTGTTGTTGATAAATGGCTTTGGCTTTGCATGGTAGAGTTTTAACTTGCACTCACAGATGTAGCGACCAACTGTAGTTACTGACAGTGGTTTTATGAAGTGTTCCTGAGCCCATGTGGTGATATCCTTTATACGCTGATGTGGCTTTTTCAGTAGCGCCTGAGGGGATCAAAGGTGCGTAACATAATGGCTTACGTGCAGTGATTTCTCCAGATTCTCTGAACCTTTTGATGATATTACCGCCTGTAGATGGTGAAATCCCTAAATTCCTTGCAATAGCTGCTTGAGAAATGTTGTTCTTAAATAATTTGCTCAGGCATTTGTTGACAAAGTGGGGACCCTCGCCCCGTCCTTGTTTGTGAATTACTTAGCATTTCATGGAAGCTGCTTTCATAGCCAATCATGGCGGTCCCAATTAGCCTGTTCACTCCAAATAAGTATTTGATTAGCATTCCTCCACTTTCCTCACTCTTTTTTGCCACTTGTGCCAGCTTTTTTGAAACATGTTGCAGGCATCACGAGCTAATATTTGCCGAAAATAACAAAGTTTCTCAGTGTGAACATTTAATATCTTGTCCATTCATCCATCCATTTTCTACCGCTTGTCCCTTTTGGGGTCCCAGGTTATTTACCATTCACACAACGTGACAACTTCACTGCTTTTGGGCTTTGTATAGGGATTGGCTTCATGATATAGTACACGATTGCATATGCATTTGATTAGTATACATTTCTTTATTTACACTAAAATGTTTTTACTTAACCTAAATGTTGTGGCAAAAACAAACCGGCAGCTTGTTCACCAGAATTTTACCGTAAAATTTGCAGCGCTTTTAACAGCTTAAAAGGAAAAAAGATACCACCGTGTTATTCTAAGCCAAAATTAAAATTGTGGTGACTGAACTCAACAGTTTTTTTTACTGTAAAATCTATTTTAATCCACACAATGTACATTTTGATGGATAACTTGCTTGGAAACTGTAAGTCAAGCTAACATTTAAGTACAGTATTTTTGTTTTTCAAAAAAACATGTTCATGGTTTAGACCAGGGGTGCCCACACTTTTTCTGCAGGCGAGCTACTTTTCAATTGAGCAACTCGAGGGGATCTACTTCTGATTCCAATCAATGCAAGTCATCAGAATCAGGTAATACACCAACTTATATTCTTGTCTTCGTGAAAGAAAGACATCTATATGTGTTACACATGCTTGTATTATAATTAAACACATTTAACTTGTTTACAAAAATGTCTCTTTCATAAATAAATAAATATAAATGATATATATAAATGAGGTAGATCCCCTCGAGTTGGTCAATTGAAAAGTAGCTCGCCTGCAGAAAAAGTGTGGGCACCCCTGGTTTAGACATATTTGGTCAAAATGATAATATAATATGTGATGCATTATGAGACAATATTCATTAGGAGTGTAAATCTTTGGTCACCTACCATTCAACACCATTACCACTCATTCAATGACGATCCCATTCAGAATTGATTCTCGATTCAAACTGGTTCTCGCACTGTATAATTTGGTATAATAATGACAGTAGACTGTTTTTTTTCAATACAGATTAAAGGTTAAAAAAGGTCCTTCTGGTTGCACGGAGATGGCTTAAAAATGCCTATTTAAAAATGTATTTCACGGTGGAAGAGGGGTTAGTGCGTCTGCCTCACAATACCAAGGTGCTGCAGTCCTGGGTTCAATCCCAGGCTCGGGATCTTTCTGTGTGGAGTTTGCATGTTCTCCCCGTGAATGCGTGGGTTCCCTCCAGGTACTCCGGCCTCCTCCCACTTCCAAAGACATGCACCTGGGGATAGGCCCCTCCCACCTCCAAAAACATGCACCTGGGGATAGGCCCCTCCCACTTCCAAAGACATGCACCTGGGGATAGGCCCCTCCCACCTCCAAAAACATGCACCTGGGGATAGGCCCCTCCCACCTCCAAAGACATGCACCTGTGGATAGGCCCCTCCCACCTCCAAAAACATGCACCTGGGGATAGGCCCCTCCCACCTCCAAAGACATGCACCTGGGGATAGGTTGATTGGCAACACTAAATGGTCCCTAGTGTGTGAATGTTGTCTGTCTATCTGTGTTGGCCCTGTGATGAGGTGGCGACTTGTCCAGGGTGTACGCCGCCTTCCGCCCGTTTGTAGCTGAGATAGGCGCCAGCGCCCCCCGCCACCCCAAAAGGGAATAAGCGGTAGAAAATGGATGGATGGATGGATGGATGGAAATGAGGAATCATTTGTACGCATTTGTACGCATTTTGTACGCATTTTTGGACGCATTCCGTACGCATTTTTGTACACATTTTCGCACACATTCTGTATGCATTTTTGCACACATTTTGTACGCATTCTGTACACATTTTTGTACGCATTTTGTACACATTCTGTACGCATTTTTGTACGCATTCTGTACGCATTTTTTACGCATTTTGTACGCATTCTGTACGCCTTTATACTCATTTTTGTACGCATTTTTGTACGCATTTTGTACGAATATTGTACGCATTCTGTACGCATTTTTGTACGCCTTTGTACTCATTTTAGTATGCATTTTTGTACGCATTCCTTACGCATTTTTGTACGCATTCTGTACACATTTTTGTACGCATTTTGTACACATTCTGTACGCATTTTTGTACGCATTCTGTACGCATTTTGTACGCATTCTGTACGCCTTTATACTCATTTTTGTACGCATTTTTGTACGCATTTTGTACGAATATTGTACGCATTCTGTACGCATTTTTGTACGCATTCTGTACGCATTTTTTACGCATTTTGTACGCATTCTGTACGCCTTTATACTCATTTTTGTACGCATTTTTGTACGCATTTTGTACGAATATTGTACGCATTCTGTACACATTTTTGTACGCATTTTGTACACATTCTGTACGCATTTTTGTACGCATTTTGTACGCATTCTGTACGCCTTTATACTCATTTTTGTACGCATTTTTGTAGGCATTTTGTACGAATATTGTACGCATTCTGTACGCATTTTTGTACGCCTTTGTACTCATTTTAGTAAGCATTTTTGTACGCATTCTGTACGCATTTTTGTACGCATTCTGTACGCATTTTGTACGAGTTTTGTACGCATTCTGTACGCATTTTTGTACGCCTTTGTACTCATTTTTGTACGCATATTTGTACGCATTCTGTACGCATTTCTGTCCGCATTCTGTACGCATTTTTGTCCGCTTTCTGTCCGCATTATGTACGAATTTTGTACGCATTCTGTACGCATTTTAGTACGACTTTGTACTCATTTTTGTATGCATTTTTGTACGCATTCTGTACGCATTTTCGTACGCATTCTGTACGCATTTTTGTACGCATTCTGTATGCATTTTGTACGAATTTTGTACGCATTCTGTACGCATTTTTGTACGCCTTTGTACTCATTTTTGTATGCATTTTTGTACGCATTATGTACGCATTTTTGTACGCATTCTGTACGCATTTTGTACGAATTTTGTTCGCATTCTGTACGCATTTTTGTACGCCTTTGTACTCATTTTTGTATGCATTTTATACGCAGCTTGTTTTTGGATTTTTTTTGCGCACCCCTAATATTTGAGTTTAAAAGACATGTTTTTGGAATTTTGCCAGTCGTTCGCAATCCTTATGGAAGACAAGAACGCAAATGTTTTTCTTTTTGTACGCATTCTGTACACATTTTGGTACGCAATTCTGTACGCATGTTTGTATGTATTCTATACGCATTTTTGTACGCATTCTGTACACATTTTTGTACGCATTTTGTACACATTCTGTACGCATTTTTGTACGCATTCTGTACGCATTTCTGTACGCATTCTGTACGCATTTTTGTACGCCTTTGTACTTATTTTGTATGCATTTTAGACGCAGCTTGTTTTTGGATTTTTTTGCGCACCCCTAATATTTGAGTTTAAAAGACATGTTTTTGGAATTTTGCCAGTCGTTCGCAATCCTTATGGAAGACAAGAACGCAAATATTTTTCTTTTCGTACGCATTCTGTACGCATTTTTGTACGCAATTCTGTTCGCATTTTTGTACGCATTTTTGTACGCAATTCTGTATGCATTTTGTACGCATTTTTGTACGCATTCTGTACACATTTTTGTACGCCTTTTGTACGCATTCTGTACGCATTTTTTATACGCATTTTGTACTCATTTTTGTATGCATTTTGTACGCAACTTGTTTTTGGATTTTTTTGCACGCTCCTAATATTTGAGTTTAGAAGACATGTTTTTGGAATTTTGCCAATCGTTCGCAATCCTTATGGAAGACAAGAACACAAATGTTTATCTTTTTGTACACATTTTGTACGCATTTTTGTACACATTCTGTACACATTTTTGCACGCATTTTGTAAGAATTTTGTACGCATTTTTGTACACAAAAAGGGGCGGTATAGCTCAGTTGGTAGAGTGGCTGTGCCAGCAACTTGAGGGTTGCAAGTTGGATCCCCGCTTCCGCCATCCTAGTTACTGCCGTTGTGTCCTTGGGCAAGAGACTTTACCCACCTGCTCCCAGTGCCACCCACACTGCTTTGAATGTAAAAATTAGATATTGGGTTTCACTATGTAAAGCGCTTTGAGTCACTAGAGAAAAAGTGCAATATAAATATAATTCACTTCAATTCACTACACATTTTGTACGCATTTTTGCAAGCATTTTGTATGCATTTTTGTCCACATTTTGGACGCATTCGGTGCGCATTTTGTACGCATTTAGTACGCATTTGGTATGCATTCTGTGCACATTTTGTGCAATTTTTTGCACGCATTTTTGTACGCATTTGGTACGCATTTTGTACACGACTTGTTTTTGGATTTTTTGCTCACCCTTAATATTTGAGTTTAAAATACATGTTTTTGGAATTTTCCCAATCGTTCGCTATCCTTATGGAAGACAAAAACACAGATTTTTTTATTTTTGTACGCATTCTAAGTCACACAATATGACTAGCGCACGGTGGCACCGGAATACGCTATTCCACCCGTGAAGCCCGCTAAAAAAAACATCCAAAAAGCGGCAATACTACTTCATTTACATGTCATGACCTGAATATCAACCAAGCATTAGCGATATTGTTATTACAAGCGCTAACGCTAACAAAATATGTTTACATGCGCTAAGATCACAGAGCTAACTAGCTTATGCCGCTATATTGACATATTGAGCTAATTTTAGATCAGAAATCACGCCTCTCACCTGGATAGTAGAAGGCTGTGGACATAATCCCACAGGTTGGTCGACTTTTACATCCAAATTCGACCTGAAAATGGTGAAAAAAAAAAAAAAAAGGCACATTTAAATGAGGAGATACAAACATCCCACCAGTCTTTATCCAAGTGAGAGCAGACATTGTACAGTAAGTGATGGTTTTGATTGTTTATATATATATATATATATATATATATATATATATATATATTAATACATGTGTTCTTATCTTACATAAGAATTGTTAATGATGAATGTAGTTTAGAAAAAGTGTTGTTCCCTTGAATCATTGTGCTAATATTATGCAGCATAACTTCAGTTCCTATGACGGAGGGAGTCATGGATGCTGTAGGAACAATGGAGGACAACATGAAGGAGAAAAGACAGCAGCGCCTCAACTCCACCCTTCCCATATTTTTCTATCAGCTGCATCAGGTTCCACTAAAACAAAAAAAGCGGGGGAAAAAAGAGACTTTGGATCTTTGAAAAGAAAAGATGAGAAGAAAGGCTGACTTTATGAAAAGGAAATCAAACAAAGCCGAAACCAGAACACCTCTTTAACGCTCAAAATGAAGCGCCTTGATGTCAGAACATCCTTTATGCAAAGCATGATGGGAAAACATACATATATATATACATACATATATAGAGAGAGTTTGTAATGAACTCCAAGATGCAGAGAAGGCGGCACGCATTGTGCAAAAAAACATGATTTAATGTCCAGATATATAAAAATAAACAAGAAGCACAAACCAGAAACTGGGAGGACAAACTGGTAACAGGTAACATAATTCCAGCAAACAGGAACTAGGAACAAACAAAATCGACACGACCAGTAGGAACAACAAGTAGAAATGACGTCGACAGGTATTAGCGACAATAATCCAGCACTGACTGGAGGAGAAAACAGGTCTAAATAGTGGCTGGCTGATTGACACCAGCTGTGGCCAAGTGCCAATCAGCCACAGCTGAGGGTACACAGCACCCAGGGAGACAAACAGGAAACAGAACCAAAATAAGAGTGCTGACAGGAACTAAAGACAGGAAACAAAGACAAATGCAGAGGAAGAACTAAGACATAGTCCAACTGTCAGGGACAAGCCTGACAAGTGCGTGTGGATGGTCTAAAAGTCGGAATCGGGTTTAAAAATGTTGAGAATTTAGGGCATTGTAGAACTAAGAATACATTCATTTATTTGAATAGGAGTATCCCAGGAATATGGGAATTTTGTGAAAACTAGGAGATTTTGAAAATGTTGATACTAGAACTATTGTCCTAGATGATATGAATGGGTTGGTGTTGGAATTTTTCAAATGGGTTGAAAAATGTTGACATTAAAACAGTTTGAATTGAGAATGGGTATTTCGGAATTCCTGGAATTTCAGGAAACCTGGGAATTTGTATGAGAAAAAAAAGATCACTTTTGTTAACCCAACTAAGAGGACTGTTTTGAAGGTACAATGGTTTAAAATGGATGAAAAATGTGGACTGTGAAAACTTTCCAGGAAGAGGTGAAAATAGGGCTTTGGAAAACAGGTAATTTTGGGAATTCCTGGTATTTTTTTAGAAATTGGAAAATGGTAGTTGGATGGTCCAAAGTGAGTGGAGTGTGTGGATGGTGGAACATTTCAAATGGGTTGAGAAATGTGGGATATGGAGAAGTTTGTATATTTATTATTCATTGTCAATGGGGGGTAAAATTACCGGAAAGCTTAGGGAAACCGAGAATTTTGAGAAAGGGAAAACATCTTTTGCGATCGATACATCGTAAGAGAAGTCTGTGGATGGTTGAAAAGTCGGAATCTGGTTTAAAAAAATTGCGAATTTAGGGCTAAGTCTACGTCTAAGAATACATCTACTTATTTGAATAGGAAAAGCAGGATTTTTTGAAAATGTTGATACTTTCAACTATATGAATGGGTTGGTGTTGGAATTTTTGAAATGGGTTGAAAAATGTTGATGTAACAACAGTTTGAATTAAGAATGGGTATTTCAGAATTCCTGGAATTTGGGGAAAACTGGGAACTTGTACGAAAAAAGAAAACGATAGCTTTTGTTATCCCAACTAAGAGGATTGTTTCTAAGGTACAATGGTCAAAAACACATGAAAAATGAGGACTGTGAAAACTTTTCGGGAAAAGGTGAAAATAGGGCTTCAGAAAATCGGTAATTCTGGGAATTCCTGGAATTTTTGAACTTGTAAAATGGTACTTTGATGGTCCAAGGTGAGTGGAGTGTGTGGATGCTGGAACATTTCAAGTGGGTTGAGAAATGTGGGATATGGAGGTTTGTATATTTACTATTCATTGTTAATGGAGGTAAAATTACCGGAAATCTTAGGGAAACCGGGAATTTTGAGAAAGGGAAAACATGTTTTGCGATCGATACATCGTAAGAGTCGTGTGTGTGGATGGTTGAAAAGTCGGATTCTGGTTTAAAAATGTTGGGAATTTAGGGCATTGTAGAACAAACTCTAAGAATTAGTCTTACTAAGAATACATTTGAATAGGAATATCCCGGGAATTTGGGGAAAATCGGGATTTTTTGAAAATG
Organism: Nerophis ophidion; assembly: GCF_033978795.1. NCBI lineage: Eukaryota > Metazoa > Chordata > Actinopteri > Syngnathiformes > Syngnathidae > Nerophis > Nerophis ophidion. The sequence continues at coordinate 14,389,421 of NC_084618.1, read as the reverse complement.
TTGATACGATTGTCCTCCATGATATGAAAGGGTTGGTGTTGAAATTTTTTTGAAATTGGTTGAAAAAGGTTGACGTAACAACAGTTTGAATTGAGAATGGGTATCTCGGAATTCCTGGAATTTGGGGAAAACTGGGAATCTGTACGAGAAAAAAAAAAAGATACGTTTATTTATCCAACTAAGAGGACTGTTTTGAAGGTGGAATGGTCAAAAACGAACTAAAAATGTGGACTGTGAAAACTTTCCAGGAAGAGGTGAAAATAGGGCTTTATAAAACCGGTAATTCTGGGAATTCCTGGAATTTTTGAACTTGTAAAATGGTACTTTGATGGTCCAAGGTGAGTGGAGTGTGTGGATGGTGGAACGTTTCAAATGGGTTGACAAATGTAGGATATGGAGAGGTTTGTATATCTAGTATTCATTGTCAATGGGGGTAAAATTACCGGAAAGCTTAGGGAAACCGGGAATTTTGAGAAAGGGAAAACATATTTTGCGATTGAACATCGTAAGAGTCGTGTGTGTGGATGGTTGAAAAGTCGGAATCTGGTTTAAAAATGTTGAGAATTTAGGGCATTGTAGAACAAACTTTAAGAATTAGTCTTACTAAGAATACATTTGAATAGGAATTTCCCGGGAATTTGGGGAAAATCGGGATTTTTTTGAAAATGTTGATACGATTGTCCTACATGAGATGAAAGGGTTGGTGTTGGAATTTTTGAAATTGGTTGAAAAAGGTTGACGTAACAACAGTTTGAATTGAGAATGGGTATCTCGGAATTCCTGGAATTTGGGGAAAACTGGGAATCTGTACGAGAAAAAAAAAAAAGATACGTTTATTTATCCAACTAAGAGGACTGTTTTGAAGGTGGAATGGTCAAAAACGAATGAAAAATGTGGACTGTGAAAACTTTCCAGGAAGAGGTGAAAATAGGGCTTTAGAAAACCGGTAATTCTGGGAATTCCTGGAATTTTTGAACTTGTAAAATGGTACTTTGATGGTCCAAGGTGAGTGGAGTGTGTGGACGGTGGAACGTTTCAAATGGGTTGACAAATGTAGGATATGGAGCGGTTTGTATATCTACTATTCATTGTCAATGGGGGTAAAACTACCGGAACTCTCAGGGAAACCGGGAATTTTGAGAAAGGGAAAACATATTTTGCGATCGATACATCGTAAGAGTAGTCTGTGGTTGGTTGAAAAGTCGAAATCTGGCTAAAAAATGTTGAGAATTTAGGGCGTTGTAGAACTAAGAATACATCCATTTGTTTGAATAGGAATATCCAGAGAATTTGGGGAAAACCAGGAAATTTTGAAAATGTTGACACTCCAACTATCGTCCTAGATCAGGGGTAGGGAACCTATGGCTCGCGAGCCTTGATGACTGCATCTGGCTCTCGGATAAATTTGAGCTGACATTGCTTAACACGATACTGTAAGTAATGAAAGATTCCACTTGTAATCACAGTGTTAAAAATAACCTTCAAAATATAAAACATTCTCATGCATTTTTAATCCATCCATCCATTTCTACCGCACCTGTTCAAGAAGTTGCGTTAATGGTTAGAAGTTATTTATTTTTTATTGGTTATTTTGGGGCTTGTCCCCCCTGGGGGTTGTTCAGACCACCAAGCACCGACATGAGAGCCCTTTTTCGGGGTTAAAATATGTTTTTAATTTTCAATAAGTCTCTCAGTTGCTTTCCAGCAATTGTATTTTTCTCTTTTGTTCTCGCTCGCACTCTGGCTCCAGCCCCAACCCCGTCTCTACTCCTGGGAGCTGCTTATAACAGAGCGACAGGTGATTAGATAACAAGGCTCAGGTGGACCATATACGCACCTGTCGCTGATTTCGAGGCTGGTCCTGGCACACCCCAGTTCGCTGCAGGCCCGCAGGCCACGCCCCCTCAACAGTTAGCTTCAGAATAACAATGTTATTACAAAGAATAAGAGACCTATTATACTCTAGAAATGTTGGTCTTGCTTGAAAATGCACTCGTTTAGTTGTGTTCAGTGTTGAAAAAAATATTATATGGCTCTTACGGAAATACATTTTAAAATATTTGGCTTTTTGGCTCTCTCAGCCAAAAAGGTTCCAGACCCCTGTCCTAGATGATATGAATGGGATGGTGTTGGAATTTTTTCAAAGGAATTGAGAATGGGTATTTCAGAATTCCTGGAATTTGGGGAAAACTGCACGAGAAAAAAAAAAAAAGTTAAGTTTAGTTATCCCAACTAAGAGGACTGTTTTGAAGGTGTAATGGTCAAAAAACGAAAGAAAAATGTGGACTGTGAAAACTTTCCAGGAAGAGGGCGAAAATAGGGCTTTGGAAAACCGGTAATTCTGGAAATTCCTGGAATTTTTTTGATGGTGGTTTAATGGTCCAAGGTGAGTGGAGTGTGTGGATGGTGGAACAGTTCCGATTGGTTAAGAAATGTGGGATAAAGAGAAGTTTGTTTCAAAACAGAGCTGATAGGTGCGGAGAAGTTGGGGCAATGGCGGATCGGTTGAACCGGTGAGGATGGACTGAATGAGAGAGATTCCAATGATGAACTTCTCCTTCCCTCTGTGCTCAGCAATGAGGAGACTGCAACACCAGGGAGATGGAAAGAGAAACGCCCCCCCCCAACAGACTCATACGCACACACGGTTCTTCAAAGCCAGCGGTCTGCACGGACGTCCAATCACACCAGGAGATGAGGTGTGGGGCGGGTTGGCAGCAGATAAATAAGGTGAAAGCAGAGACCGGGCTCGAGTCCGCACAGCTGATAGAGATAGAGAGGAGGGAGGGAGAGAGAGAGAAGGAGGAAGAGGCCTATAAGGAGAGAGAGAGAGAGAGAGGAAGAGAAGAGAAGAGAGGCGACGCTGCTCGGAGCTCACACACTCGGGAGAGGAGCCACCACAGACTTGCACCCACTTGGAGACTTTGGATCCTTCTTTTTTCCTGGTCCTCTTTCTGGATTTCTGCAGTTCTTTCGTGTTGCTACTTTGTTGGACCGCCTCCGTGGGAGGAGACTTTAAAACTGAATGATCCACAGAGACTTTAAGGAGGACTGGGAGGAAGCCAACTGACTTAAGGATGTCCGAACATTCCTAACCGGCTGGTGAGGAACAAGCAGGACTGGGACTCCGGTCCAAAAGGTTGTGGGCTGAGGGGAGGAGGGGGCTCTCCCGCTGGTGTTCCCTCGCCCTGCGCTCGGCTCAGCATGCTCCAGCCCCTGAGCACCTCCACAGCTCCTCAGGCTCCACTACCATGTGTAGATGGACAGTGACACAAGGTGCACCGGTGGTCTGGTTCTCCTCCCGCCTCCGCGGCGCAACCTTGACGCGCTTCATCCCCCTCGCCTTCCTCCTGCTGCTCCGGCCCTCCTGGTCCTCGCCGCTGTCCTCGCCGCTGTCCTCGCCGCCTTCGCCGCCCACTTCTAGCCAGAGCCACCATGCCGCCGGATTGGGGAGCCCGCCGCGCCACCCCGTCGTCCGGCAGGAAGCCCCGCCGTCTGCCGTCTCGCCGGCGCCCCTGCGCGCCTCCTCCGCCAGGTTGCCGCGGGCGACCAACCTGTCTTCGCCCTCGGCCGCCGTGGTGGGGCGCCACGTGCGCAGCAGCTACAACCACCTGCAGGGCGACGTGCGCCGGAGGAAACTCTTCTCCTACCAGAAGTTCTTCCTCCGTATCGACAGGAAGGGGAAAGTTAACGGCACCAAGAGTGAGGACGATCCTTACAGTAAGTCACTTCCTTTTCTTGAGTTTTGAAATACAACAACCGAAGACCTCCATCAAAAGCCATAAAACTGCAGTCGTGGTCTAGCACCAGCGTCATTTATCACGGGGGTTCTTCACCTTTTTGGACTTTGGGACCCAACTTTTTCACTTCAGATGTCCACTCAAATATTAAAACTGAATCCTACTCTAGATTTTATTCATGTTCAATAACGAGAAGAGGAAATTCCCGGAGGAATTGCGTGTGAATGCTCCAATGCTGAAGCTGAACTGAAATGCTGACAGAATGTGGGAATAGTTTGGATGTTGGAATGGTTTGAATAGTGTCAAGAGTTATTTGTTGACGAACCCCAAGATGCAGAGATGGAGGCAGGCATGGAGTGAGAAAACATGATTTACTATAAATAATAGAACAAGAACAAACAAAAGGGTACTAACGAGGCGGATAATCAAACAAAAGGAGCTAGCCTGGGAGCTAGAAAATAACGAACAGGAGCTTAGCGTGGAAGCTAGCGCGTAGCGAACAGGCAAACAGAAGTCGTACTTGTATAATGAAAAATAAAACGGAAGCAGGGAACAAAAAACAGTAAGCTACAAACATCAACCGAATATAGCTTACCGCTACGCTGCAAAGACAAGGTACGACACGACAGGAACGACAAGACCGACATGTGGCAACGGCAATGATCCAGCACTGACCGGAAGACAAAAGTGGGTACAAATAGGAGCGGGCTGATTGACTACAGGTGTGGCCAGTTGCCAATCAGCCGCAGATGAGGTGACAACGGCACACAGGGAGACAAACAGGAAGCTGAACCAAAATAAGAGCACTTGACAGGAACTAAAGACAGGAGATACTAAACACATAGGAAACATAGACAAATGCAGAGGAAAAAACTAAAACATAGACAAACTGTCAGGGGAAAGCCTGACAAATAGGTTGAAAAATGTGGGGATGCTGCAACTTAAATAAATGTCCGATCATTTCAATGGGAACTTCACGGAAATTTGGGGATTTTGGAGAAAACGGGATTTTTTTTTTAAATAGATTAAGAGCAGGAATGTCCTGAATGAGCTCAATTGGTTGGTGTTGGAATTGTTAAAATCAGTCGAGAAATGTGGAAGTAGTAAATGGTATTAGGGAAATTTTTGGGAAAATCTGGATTTTTTTGGGGGGGGGGGGGAGGGCTAATGGTATAAAACTTGAATGTTGTGAATGAGTTGAAATCGTTGGTGTTGGATATTTTCAAATCGGTCGAGAAATGTTAAAGTAGTAACATTTTTAATAGAGAAATGGTATTACAGAACTCCTGGAATTTCAGGAAAACCGGGAATTTTTCCAGTTTAAAAAAAAAAAACGTTTTTTGTCCTGTTTAAGAGGAATGTTTTGACAGTGGAACGTTAGAAGTGGGTTGAAAAATGTGGGGATGCTGCATCTTAAAAAAAATGTCCCATTCATTTCAATGGGAACTTCCTGGAAATTGGGGAGTTTTGGGAAAAGCTGTATTTTTTGAAAAATGATGAGGAGCATGAATGTCCTGAATGAGCTGAATTGGTTCGTGTTGGAATTGTTTAAATCGGTCGAGAAATGTGGAAGTAGTAAATGATGTTAGGGAAATTTTGGGAAAATCTGGATTTTTGGGGGGGGGGAATGGTATAAAACTTGAATGTTGTGAATGAGTTGAAATCGTTGGTGTTGGATATTTGAAAATCGGTCGAGAAATGTTAAAGTAGTAACATTTTTAATTGAGAAATGGTATTACAGAACTCCTGGAATTTCAGGAAAACCGGGAATTTTTCCAGTTTAAAAAAAAAAAACGTTTTTTGTCCTGTTTAAGAGGAATGTTTTGACAGTGGAACGTTAGAAGTGGGTTGAAAAATGTGGGGATGATGCAACTTAAAAAAAAATGTCCCATTTTTAATTGAGAAATGGTATTACAGAACTCCTGGAATTTCAGGAAAACCGGGAATTTTTCCACTTTAAAAAAAAAAAGTTTTTGTCCTGTTTAAGAGGAATGTTTTGACAGTGAACGTTAGAAGTGGGTTGAAAAATGTGGAAGGAGTAGTCAACAGAAACAAGGGTGAAAATAGGGCTTTGGAAAACCAGGAATTCTGGAAAGTCCTGGAATTTTTTTTTGAACTTGGTAAAATGATAGATTAAATGTCCAGGATGAGTGGAATATGTTGAATGTTGGAATGGTTTGAATAAGTTGAAAAATGTGGGGATGCTGCAACTTAAAAAAATATCCCATTCATTTCAATGAGAACTTCCTGGAAAATTGGGGAGTTTTGGTGTTGGAATTGTTGAAATTGCTCAATAAATGTTGAAGTTGTAACAGTTTTACTACTACAGAATTCCCGGAATTTTGGGGAAACCGGGAATTTTTCCAGTTCAAAAAACAACTTAGTTTTTTTGTCCTGATTAAGAGGAATATATATATATATTATTTTTTTTTTTTCCTGAAGGAATCAATAAAGTACTATATATCTATATATATATATACTAAAAAAATCTAGATTTGAGTCAGAATAATCTTTTTTTTTGCATTTATTCATTGATACTCAGATTGCAGTAATGGATTATTCTAGTAATCAAGTCATTTGTTAGATTAATAAACTAATCAACACTCGTGTTTTGGCCCTAATGCGCATTTTATGGAAATAGTTTGATTAAAAAAACGTATTTTACTGATGACCTTTTTTTTTTTTATAAATACAGAACATTGCAATGGCACTTTGACCATGAAAGTATCACTATATAGCGGGTCTGAGCGATACGGCTGGAAACTGTATCATGATATCAGTATTTTATATCGGTCGATATAAATAAATGTTGGTATTTTTAATGACCTAAGGAACAAAAAAAAGACTAGAAATGTAACTTCCTCTAGTTATAATCCCTCAGCTATCAAGGCAGAGAGCAAATGTCGACAAACACAACAAAATGTTAAAAATCGCATTAAACACTTAACGATAAATTCTTAAAATGAAGGAATATGTAAGAAATGTTTAACAAAGTGTAAGAAAATAGTGCAAAGTGTGAAAATGCAAACATAGAAAAACCTGAAAATAAGTATTTTCTGCAGTGCTAGGAAGTTACAGCTGTGCTCTAAAGGGTGAGCACGGGGAATGTGGTCTACACTGGTCTGACTACGGTCCTTTTGAAAAAAAATAAAAAAATTAAAAATGCCAGACTGTCCAGGTGGCTTTTCCTCTTTTATCCACATTTTTTTTCAATTTGACTTTCTCTTCTAACTCCATGCAAACTTGTTAATTGATACTGTAACCTGATTGGCTGTTAGCTGTCACCTGATTGGCAGTCAGCATCCAAGTGCCTTTTTTTAAGTAAAAAAAAAAACCTTCCTTTCCACGGAAAAAAATAAAAATGATTGAAAGTCTTATCGAACACAATTTTTTTATTCTTATCGAGTCATGTCTACCACAATTTGTTTTTATATTGATATATATCGCCCAGCCCTACTCTGTATTACTCATATTTAAGAAAAAAACAACTGTGCAACATTAATCCAGGTGATACACAATAAAAACTAACTTTTAGTTAAGACTTAACTCATTTAAAAAGGTATTACTTGAAAGACTACTAGACAACTAATTAGCATTAGCATACAAACAGTAGATGCTAACATGTCCTCACCTGTTCTTTATGTGCATCAAACATATAAGATGGCATAAGATACCCACATAGATATTTGCATATTTAAGATGCCCCCCGCGACCCCGAAAGGGAATAAGCGGTAGAAAATGGATGGATGGAAGATGGCTCTTAAATATGCAGGTTGCATCCTGGTATTGTGCTGCATGGTTGCTGACATTTGACAGAACAAACATTTCCGCACAATGTCAGTCTTTTTTTATTCCAAAAACTAGCTTTTCTTGTCTTCTTTGGGCCCATTGCTCTCTGTCTCCCTCGTCTTGTTATCATCTCTCTCGGCACCATGCAGACCACATCACTCGCAGCGCGGCACCGCTCTCGTGTTTGCTCAACTGGAGCAGACTGGATTCGATCGTTTTCTTTTTATAAATCAAACAAATCATCGAAACAACAGCAAAGTTATTTTCCAATCGAATTAATCGATTTAATCAATGGATCTTTTGCAGCCCTTGTTGATACTGCTAGTACCACAAGCGTTCTTGGATGGTATTTTGAACATGTTGCGCCCTGATAAGTAACTATTTCTGCGACGTATGCAAATGACCTGGTCTCACCTGGTCAGGTGTGTTTGAAGTCACAATTCGGTTGAGAAATGTGGGATATGGAGAGGTTTGTATAGTTCCTATTTATTGTCAACGGGGGTAAAATTGCCGGAATTTATGGGAAAATCAGGAATTTGGGGAAAGAGAAAACATGTTTTGCGTTCCAGATATCATGAGAGTCGTGTGTGTGGATGCTTGAAAAGTCGGAATCTGGTTGAAACATTTTGAGAATTGAAGAACTAAGAATACATGAATTAATTTGAATAGGAATATCACGAGAATTTGGAATAAACTGGGAATATTTGAAAATGTGGATACTAGAATATGAAAGGGTTGGTGTACGAATTTTTTAAAAGGTTGAAAATTGTTGACGTAATAACACTTTAATTGAGAATGGGTATTTCAGAATTCCTGGAATTTTGGGAAAATTAGGAATTTGTGTAAAAAAACAAACAAAAAAACTTTTGTTATTTGTGTGAAAAAAAAACAAAAAAACTTTTATCTCAACTAAGAGGACTGTTTTGAAGGTAGACTGGTCAAAAATTTATGAAAAATGTGGACTGTGAAAACTTTCCAGGAAAAGGTGAAAATAGGGCTTAGGAAAAACGGTTATTTTGGGAATTCCTGGAATTTTTTTAAACTTGGAAAATAGTAGTTTGATGGTCTAGGGCAGGGGTCGGGAACCTTTTTGGCTGAGAGAGCCAAGAAGCCAAATATTTTAAAATGTATTTCCTTAAGAGCCATATAATATTTTTTTTAACACTGAACACAACTAAACGCGTGCATTTTTAAGAAAGACGAACATTTCAAGAGTATAAGTCTCTTATTCTTTGTAATAACATTGTTATTCTGAAGCTAACTGTGGAGTAGTGAAGTGAAGTGAATTATATTTATATAGCGCTTTTTCTCAAGTGACTCAAAGCGCTTAACATAGTGAAACCCAATATCTAAGTTACATTCAAACCAGTGTGGGTGGCACTGGAAGCAGGTGGGTAATCAGCGACAGGTGCGTAGACGGCCCACCTGGGCCTTTTTATCCAATCACCTGTCGTTCTGTTGTAAGCAGCAGCCAGGAGGAGAGACAGGGTTGGGGCTGGAGCCAGAGCGCGAGTGAGGACGAAAGAGAAAAAGACTGTAAAGCAACTGAGAGAAAAATAAAATAAAACTAAATTGTAACCCTAAAACAGGCTCTTGGTGGTCTGAAGAACCCCCAAGAGGGCAAGCCCCACACTAACCAATAATAAATCAATCACTTCTTACCATTAACGCAACTTCTTGAACATAAAAATGCATGAGAATGTTTTATATTTTGAACGTTGTTTTTAACACTTATTATTCATTACTTATCCTGTTAAGTGAATTAGTGAATTCTATTTATATAGCGCTTTTCTCTAATGACTCAAAGCGCTTTACATAGTGAAACCCAATACCTAAGTTACATTTAAACCAGTGTGGGTGGCACTGGGAGCAGGTGGGTAAAGGGTCTTGCCCAAGGACACAACGGCAGTGACGAGGATGGCGGAAGCGGGAATCGAACCTGCAACCCTCAAGTTGCTGGCACGGCCGCTCTACCAACCGAGCTATACTTGAGTAGGCGTGGCCTGTGGGCCTGCAGCAAAGCTGGATGTTGCCAGGACCGGCCTCGAAATTAGCGACAGGTGCGTAGACAGCCCACCTGGGCCTTTTTATCCAATCACCTGTCGCTCTGTTATAAGCAGCAGCCAGGAGGAGGGACAGGGTTGGGGCTGGAGCCAGAGAGCGAGTGAGGACGAAAGAGAAAAAGACTGTAAAGCACCTGAGAGAAAAATAAAATAAAACAATATTGTAACCCTAAAACAGGCTCTTGGTGGTCTGAAGAACCCCCAAGAGGGCAAGCCCCACACTAACCAATAATAAATCAATCACTTCTTACCATTAACGCAACTTCTTGAACATAAAAATGCATGAGAATGTTTTATATTTTGAACGTTGTTTTCAACACTGTGATTACAAGTGGAATTATTCATTACTTATCCTGTTAAGTGAATTATATTTATATAGCGCTTTTCTCTAATGACTCAAAGCGCTTTACATAGTGAAACCCAATACCTAAGTTACATTTAAACCAGTGTGGGTGGCACTGGGAGCAGGTGGGTAAAGTGTCTTGCCCAAGGACACAACGGCAGGGACGAGGATGGCGGAAGCGGGAATCGAACCTGCATCCCTCAAGTTGCTGGCACGGCCGCTCTACCAACCGAGCTATACCGCCCCACAAGCAATGTCAGCTCAGATTTATCCGAGAGCCAGATGCAGGCATCAAAAGAGCCACATCTGGCTCTAGAGCCACAGGTTCCCTACCCCTGGTCTAGGGTGAGTGGAGTGAGTGGAGTGTGTGGATGCTGGAACTGTTCCAATCTGGTGAGAAACGTGGGAATTGTGCAAGTTCACAAAATGGCCCATTCCTTTTCAATGGGCAAAATGTCCAAAATGTCCCGGATAACCCTGGATTCTGGGTAATCTAGGTTATATATATATATATATATCATTTTTTCTACCGCTTGTCCCTTTTTGGGGTCGTGGGGATGTCGCCAGAGCCTCTCTCTCTCTCTATATATATATATATATATATATACATTTTCGGTCCAATCGAACGTTTTGATAGTGGAAGGTCACAATAATAATCATAGTAATACCAAGTAGATGATGTTTGGGTGCAGACTACTTGGACAATCAGACAATAAACACATCTGGAAGCGAGACGCCGGCCTCACAATAAGTGCATGGCCTCAGGCCGTGTTCAGACTTCTTTTGGGGGGAGAGGAGAACCCCAACATTGTCAACACAACATTGTGTCCAACCAATCACCTGATATCTACCTGTCCTGTAAGTCCCAGGTGAGTCCCAGGTGAGTCCCAGGTGAGTCCCAGGTGCCCCCATCCACTCCATGCGGCCTGCTCCTGCACACAGTATGACACATGCTCACCATATGGACACTTTTATTATTGTGTGTGTGTGTATGTGTATGTGTGTGTGTGTGTGTGTGTGTGTGTGTGTGTGTGTGTGTGTGTGTGTGTCACTCAGACACCAGACATGTTTGAAGGAATTTCAATTAGCGTCTTTTTCTCCCTCCTTCTCTCTCTCACACACACACACACACACACACACACACACACACACACACACACACACACACACACACACACACACAGAACTCAACTCTGAGGGCACAAGAAGTCACTAACGATGCGATCCAATATTTATGTCGGATGTTGATCCGATATCAGCAATGTGGTTGCATGATTCAGGGATGTGCGATAAATTGATATCAATACACAGTATGTCACAAGTAGTCCTGCAGAGTTTCTACTTGTGTGTGATATCCTTTGCAATATAAGCAGTCCTGCAGAGTGTTTACTTGTGTGTGACATCATGTGCGATACAAGCAGTCCTGCAGCGCGTTTACTCATGTGTGTGATATCATGTGCGATACAAGCAGTCCTGCAGCGCGTTTACTTGTGTGTGTGTGATATCATGTGCGATATAAGCAGTCTTAGTGTTTACTTGTGTGTGATATCATGTGCGATACTTGCAGTCCTGCAGCGTGTTTAGTAGTGTGCAATATCATTTGCGATATAAGCGAACTGCAGCGTGTTTACGATATAATTTGCGATATAAGCAGTCCTGCAAAGTGTTTACTTTTCTGTGTGACATCATGTGCAATACGAGCAGTACTCTGGCGTGTTTACTTGTGTGTGTGATACCATGTGCGATACAAGCTGTCCTGCAGCGCGTTTGTGTGTGTGATATCGTGTGCGATAGAAGCAATCCTACAGCGTGTTTACTTGTGTGTGATACCATGTGCAATACAAGCAGTCCTGCAGCGCGTTTACTTGTGTGTGTGTGATATAATGTGCGATACAAGCAGTACTCCGTCGTGTTTACTTGTGTGTGTGATACCATGTGCAATACAAGCAGTCCTGCAGCGCGTTTACTTGTGTGTGTGTGATATCATGTGCGATACAAGCAGTCCTAGTGTTTACCTGTGTGTGATATCATTTGCGATACTTGCAGTCCCGCAGCGTGTTTAGTAGTGTGCAATATCATTTGCGATATAAGCGAACTGCAGCGTGTTTACGATATAATTTGCGATATAAGCAGTCCTGCAAAGTGTTTACTTTTCTGTGTGACATCATGTGCAATACGAGCAGTACTCTGGCGTGTTTACTTGTGTGTGTGTGTGATATCATGTGTGATACAAGCAGTCCTAGTGTTTACCTGTGTGTGATATCATTTGCGATACTTGCAGTCCCGCAGCGTGTTTAGTAGTGTGCAATATCATTTGCGATATAAGCAAACTGCAGCGTGTTTACTTGTGTGCGATATAAGCAGTCCTGCAAAGTGTTTACTTTTCTGTGTGACATCATGTGCAATACGAGCAGTACTCTGGCGTGTTTACTTGTGTGTGTGATACCATGTGCGATACAACCTGTCCTGCAGCGCGTTTGTGTGTGTGATATCTTGTGCGATACAAGCAATCCTACAGTGTGTTTACTTGTGTGTGATACCATTTGCGATATAAGCAGTCCTGCAGAGGTTTTACTTGTGTGTCACTTCCTTTGCAATATAAGCAGTCCTGCAGAGTGTTTACTTGTGTGTGACATCATGTGCGATACAAGCAGTACTCTGGCGTGTTTACTTGTGTGTGATACCATGTGTGATACAAGCAGTCCTGCAGCGTGTTTACTTGTGTGTGTGTGATATCATGTGCAATACAAGGAATTAATCCTACAGTGTTTACTTGTGTGTGACATCGTGTGCGATACTTGCAGTCCTGCAGCGTCTTTGCTTGTGTGCGATACCATATGTGATAATTGCAGCCCCCGCAGCTTGTTTAATTCTGTGTAATATCATGTGCAATGCAAGCAGTCCTACAGCTTCTTTACTTGTGTGTGATATCATGTGCGGTGCAAGCAGCCCCACAGCTTGCTTACTTGTGTGTGACATCATGTGCGATACAAGCAGTCCTGCAACGTGTTTACTTGTGTGTGATATCATTTGCAATACAAATAGTACTCCAGTGTGTTTACTTCTGTGTGATATTGTGTGTGATACAAGCAGTCCTGCAACTTGTTTGTGATATCATGTGCGACACAGTCATGCAGAGTGTTTACCTGTGTGTGATATCATGTGTGATACAAGCAGTCCTGCAGCTTGTTTACTTGTGTCTGATATCATGGGCGACACAAATAGTCATGCAGTGTTTACCTGTGTGTGATATCATGTGTGATACAAGCAGTCCTGCAGCTTGTTTACTTGTGTGTGATATCATGTGCGATACAAGCAATCATGCAGCTTGTTTACTTGTGTGTGATATCATGTTCGATACACAGTCCAGATGATTATTTTCCTCTTTGGTCCAGAGGACACGACGTCCACAGTTTCCAAAAACAAATTGATATGTAGACTCGTCAGACCACAGAAGACTTTTCCACTTTGCATCAGTCCATCTTAGATGAGCTCAGGGCCAGCAAAGCGTCTCTGGGTGTTGTTGATAAATGGCTTTGGCTTTGCATAGTAGAGTTTTATCTTGCACTTACAGATGTAGTGACCAACTGTAGTTACTGAAAATATATTTTTTAAGTTTTCCTGATTCCATGTGGTGATATCCTTTGCACACTGATGTCGCTTTTTGATACAGTACTGCCTGAGGGATGGAAGGTGTGTAACATCATGGCTTACGTGCAGTGATTTCTCCACATTCTCTGAACCTTTTGATGATATTACGGAGCGTAGATGGTGGAATCCCTAAATTCCTTGTTAAAAACGTTGTTCCTAAACAATTTGCTCAGGCATTTGTCGACAAAGTGGTGACCCTCGCGCCGTCCTTGTTTGTGAATGAGTGAGCATTTCATGGAAGCCGCTTTTATACCCAATCATGGCACCCACCTGTTCCCAATTAGCCTGCACACCTGTGGGATGTTCCAAATAAGTGTTTGATGCGCATTCCTCAACTCTCTCAGTCTTTTTTGCCACTTGTACCAGCTATTTAGAAACATATTGCAAGCATTACGTTCCAAACGAGCTAATGTTTGCAAAACATTACCAGTTTGAAGGTTTAAAGGGGAACATTATCACCAGACCTATGTAAGCGTCAATATATACCTTGATGGTGCAGAAAAAAGACCATCTATTTTTTTAACCGATTTCCGAACTCTAAATGGGTGAATTTTGGCGAATTAAACGCCTTTCTGTTTATCGCGCTGGAGGCGATGACGTCAGAATGTGACGTCGCCGAGGTAACACACCCGGCCTTTTCATTTTCAACACATTACAAACACCGGGTTTCAGCTCTGTTATTTTCCGTTTTTTTGGACTATTTTTTGGAACCTTGGAGACATCATGCCTTGTCGGTGTGTTGTCGGAGGGTGTAACAACACTAACAGGGAGGGATTCAAGTTGCACCACTGGCCCGGAGATGCCAAAGTGGCAAGAAATCTTCCGCCAGACCCCCATTGAATGTGCCGGAGTGTCTCCACATTTTACCGGCGATGCAACGATAGTCAACGAAATCACAAAAGGTGAGTTTTGTTGATGTTGACTGCCAGCTAATCGAAGCTAACATGCTACGCTAATCGATGCTAACATGCTATTTACCGGCGGTGCTAAGGCAGACATGGCACAGAGATGTATGGATAACCCGCAGATGCATTTGCAACTATATTACGTTTCCTTCCACCCACATTTAATGCGAAACAAACACTTACCAATCGACGGATTAAAGTTGCTCCGGTGTCAAAAGATGCGAAAGTCCTGATCGTTTGGTCCGCACATTTTACCGGTGATGCTAACGCAGCTATTCGGCCATGCTATGGCTATGAATAGCGTCAATAGCTTCAGTTTCTTCTTCAATACTTTCATACGCCAATACATGCGTAATCTGTTGAATCGTTTAAGTCGCTGAAATCTGAGTTTGAATCCGAGCTAATGTCGCTATATCTTGCTGTGGTATTCCCATTGTTTGTTTACATTGGCAGCACTGTGTGACGTCACAGGGAAATGGCCAGTGTCTTCGCAGAGAGTCGAAAATAAGGCACTTTAAAGCTTTATTTAGGGATATTCCGAGACCGGTAAAATTTTTGAAAAAAAACTTCAAAAAATACAACAAGCCACTGGGAACTGATTTTATTGTTTTTAGCCCTTTTGAAATTGTGATAATGTTCCCCTTTAAGTATCTTGTCTTTGCAGTCTATTCAAGTGAATATCAGTTGAAAAGGATTTGTTGTATTCTCTTCATATTTAGCATTCACACAACTTCACCGCTTTTTGGGCTTCGTATCATGTTCCAGCCTCACGTTCTGCGAGTGGGAACGATTTTGAGGACGAGGAGGAATCCCCTTTTTTGGGATGAATCACGTCTGACATGCGCTCACATCTGCATGTATGTTTACACTAACGCACCACCATCCAGCTATCCAGCATGCGCGGAAAACAAAATCGCCGCCTTCATCAAATAAAGGCCGAGGCTATACAGCAACCCCCTCTCCCCCCCCTCCCCCGACTGGGAACTCTGATGTTTCATTCGCCAGTGTGACCTTTTCTTGACGCACCGTGCACATCTGGTACACGTT
Organism: Nerophis ophidion; assembly: GCF_033978795.1. Lineage (NCBI taxonomy): Eukaryota > Metazoa > Chordata > Actinopteri > Syngnathiformes > Syngnathidae > Nerophis > Nerophis ophidion. Next base: position 14,373,883 of record NC_084618.1, on the reverse strand, counting down.
GTCAATTAGCTTGTTGGTAAAAAAAAAAAAAAAGTAGATACATTCTTGTATGAATGCATGTATGTATGTATATAAATATATGTATGTATGTATGTATGTATGTATATATATAAATATATATATATGTATGTATGTATGTATGTATGTATGTATGTATATAAATATATATATATATGTATGTATGTATGTATGCTGACAGTGCCAAGGAACTTATAAAAGTCTGCATGTACAGTAAATGCAAAAATGTGTTCTTTTTTTAGGCCGATTCAAAACACATGGCGGCCGAGACGGCGCGAACGCCAGCTTTCACACACGAAATGAAATGCAAAATATGTCTTCCCCCGCACCAACTCAGGTGTGTACAAGTCAAAGCGGATTTGTTTACATTTTTAAAACAAAACAAAAAAAAAAAACACACCAAAAAGTGTCATAAAAGAGCAAACAGGTGAAATGTAAGAAGGGAAAAAGTTGTCTAATGACACAAAACATGTATTTCTTTAAAACTGTCCATCCATCCATCCATCATCTTCCGCTTATCCGAGGTCGGGTCGCGGGGGCAGCAGCCTAAGCAGGGAAACCCAGACTTCCCTCTCCCCAGCCACTTCCTCTAGCTCTTCCCGGGGGATCCCGAGGCGTTCCCAGGCCAGCCAGGAGACATAGTCTTCCCAACGTGTCCTGGGTCTTCCCCGTGGAACTCCTACCTGCTGGACGTGCCCTAAACACCTCCCTAGGGAGGCGTTCGGGTGGCATCCTGACCAGATGCCCGAACCACCTCATCTGGCTCCTCTCGATGTGGAGGAGCAGCGGCTTTACGTTGAGTTCCTCCCGGATGGCAGAGCTTCTCACCCTATCTCTAAGGGAGAGCCCCGCCACACGGCGGAGGAAACTCATTTGGGCCGCTTGTACCCGTGATCTTATCCTTTCGGTCATGACCCAAAGCTCATGACCATAGGTGAGGATGGGAACGTAGATCGACCGGTAAATTGAGAGCTTTGCCTTCCGGCTCAGCTCCTTCTTCACCACAACGGATCGATACAAAGTCCGCATTACTGAAGACGCCGCACCGATCCGCCTGTCGATCTCACGATCCACTTTTCCCCCACTCGTGAACAAGACTCCTAGGTACTTGAACTCCCCAACCCGGAGATGGCACTCCACCCTTTTCCGGGCGAGAACCATGGACTCGGACTTGGAGGTGCTGATTCTCATTCCGGTCGCTTCACACTCGGCTGCGAACCGATCCAGTGAGAGCTGAAGATCCCGGCCAGATGAAGCCATCAGGACCACATCATCTGCAAAAAGCAGAGACCTAATCCCGTGGCCAACAAACCGGATCCCCTCACCGCCTTGACTGCGCCTAGAAATTCTGTCCATAAAAGTTATGAACAGAATCGGCGACAAAGGACAGCCTGGGCGGAGTCCAACCCTCACTGGAAACGTGTCCGACTTACTGCCGGCAATGCGGACCAAGCTCTGACACTGATCATACAGGGAGCGGACCGCCACAATAAAACAGTCCGGTACCCCATACTCTCTGAGCACTCCCCACAGGACTTCCCGAGGGACACGGTCGAATGCCTTCTCCAAGTCCACAAAGCACATGTAGACTGGTTGGGCAAACTCCCATGCACCCTCAAGAACCCTGCCGAGAGTATAGACCAGGACGAAAACCACACTGTTCCTCCTGAATCCGAGGTTCGCCTATACCTGAATAAACCAGTTTTTCTTTTGTCTATCTTTATTTTACTTATTTTATATTGTAACTGGGCTTGGACATGGATGGTGTGAGCTCCTTCGACGCAGAGGGGTTACAGGACGAGCCAGGCGTGAATTCAGGTACATGACTTATTAAATAAACAAACAAACTACAAAAAGGCAAACCAAGGACGCGCTCTGCGGCGGATAAAAATCTATACTATACTTAAAACAAAACAGCACAATGGCATGACTATATACAAACATAACAAAACTAGCACAATGGCATGAATACAAAAAAACTTACACGGCATGGAACTGCGGACGAGGACGTGAAGGTTTGAACAGCATGGGTAGGGTGCGTGCGAGTGTGAGTGAAGATCCCAGGATGATGAACAGAAAGAAGATTACCTAAATACTGGCTGTGATAATCAGGAGCAGGTGCGGGACTGAGGGCAGGGGCGTGACAAGGTGGGAACTAATACGTTGGCATGGAAACAAACAAAACCAGGAAGTGCAAAACGTGACTGAATGTCCAAAAATCAAAAACATAACATGACAAAACAAAACATGATCCATAGGTGTGACATTTTATATCTTTATCGTTATATATTATTTTGTCTGATCTTGAATGGGATTGTGCTAAAAAACTTAAATTTACCCTCAGGGATTAATAAAGTATTTCTAAATCGTTTTTTTTTTTTTTGCAATTGCTCAAAAAAAAAAAAGAATCAATGTTATAATGAATTATTGACCTTTAAAAGGCTCCAATTATTTCAAATATTTCACTTTAAAATGTTTTATGTGGAAAATATTGCATATATTGTGTGGTTGACAAAAGAGCATAAAACAAACAAAATCATAGTTCAAATGTTAAATTAACAGATAAACTGTATCTGAAGTTGATCTTGTAACTTAAGTGTTGAAAGTGAAAAAAAACTAATAAAAATGTATCACTTTATGAGTGAGGCACCTTTTGGATCCCAAATATATTAAACAGGATTTTATTTATATTTTCACTGTGATTACTCAACAATAATAATGAATTAAAATCAATGGTGTCCTGCGTTATTGATCTTTTTAAGGCTCTAATTACTTCACATCAAACATTGCTTTCTGAATGTTTTGGGCAGCGGGGGAAATACTGCATATTTCAGTTTTGTTATAAAAAACAAAGTTGTCTTTGATAGAAAAGGCTTTTTTTTTTTTTTTTTTACTGTAGAGATTTACTGTAAGCGTTAAATAAATAAAAAACATTAAAAAATGACAATTTAACTTGTTTTTAACATTTTAATAACTGAACCCTTTATGGTCCCTGGGAGCCCTGAAGGTAAACAAACAAAAAAAAAAATAATCCATGTATTTTGTTATGGTTTGAAAAATGAAAAATATCAATATATGCTTAAATGTTTCCGTGGAAAAAGTTTGGACACCCCTGATCTATTCAAAGCTCAAATTACTCCACATCAATTTTTACACTTTGATACACTAAAGTGTTTGGCCACCCATCCAAATGATGAGAATCAGGTGTCCTAATCACTTGGCCCGGTGTATCAAATCAAGCACTTAAGCATGGAGACTGTTTCTACTTACATTTGTGACAGAATGGGCCGCTCTCAGTGTTTTCTCAGTCATAAGATACCACCTGTGCAACAAATCCAGTCGTGAAATGTCCTCGCTCCTAAATATTCCAAAGTCAACTTTATTCTAAGAAAAGTGAAGAGTTTGGGAACAACAGCAACTCAGCCACCAAGTGGTAGGCCAGGTAAAGTGACAGAGAGGTCAGCATAGTGCAAAGACTTTCTGCACAGTCACTTGCTACACAGCTCCACACTTTATGTCACCTTCCAATTAGCCCACGTACAGTACGCAGAGAGCTTCATGGGATGTGTTTCCATGGCCGAGCAGCTGCATCTAAGCCACATGTGTCCAAATTGCTAATTGATCCCCCCCCCCCCACTGGAAATGCTATCCATCCATCCATTTTCTACCGCTTATTCCCTTTTGGGGTCGCGGGGGGCGCTGGCGCCTATCTCAGCTACAATCGGGCGGAAGGCGGGGTACACCCTGGACAAGTCGCCACCTCATCGCAGGGCCAACACAGATAGACAGACAGCATTCACACTCACATTCACACACTAGGGCCAATTTAGTGTTGCCAATCAACCTATCCCCAGGTGCATGTCTTTGGAAGTGGGAGGAAGCCGGAGTACCCGGAGGGAACCCACGCATTCACGGGGAGAACATGCAAACTCCACACAGAAAGATACCGAGCCTGGATTTGAACCCAGGACTGCAGGACCTTCGTATTGTGAGGCAGACGCACTAACCCCTCTGCCACCGTGAAGCCCGTGAAACCCAATATCTAAGTTACAATTAAACCAGTGTGGGTGGCACTGGGAGCAGGTGGGTAAAGTGTCTTGACCAAGGACACAACGGCAGTGACTAGGATGGCAGAAGCGGGAATCGAACCTGCAACCCTCAAGTTGCTGGCACGGCCACTCTACCAACTGAGCTATGCCGCCCCAATAAAGAATGAAAAGCAATGGTGTCCTGCATTATTGATCTTTGAGGGCTCTAATTACTGCATATTTCAGTTTTACTATTAAAATAAACCAAAAATGGTTTTGACAGAAATGCCTTGAAACCTTTTTTTTTCTTTTTTTTTTTTAAGTTGATATAGAGATTTACTGTGTTGGCCCTGCGATGAGGTGGCGACTTGTCCAGGGTGTACCCCGCCTTCCGCCCGATTGTAGCTGAGATAGGCACCAGATAGGCAGCCAGCGTCATCTCACAAGACCCTCGGGTGCCGTGAATGTCAATCAAGCAAGCTACGTAATTTGCCGCCAATGTTTTTCTTGTAAGGTGTATGGAAGCTGGATGAATTAGATGCCAAAAACCAACCACTTTCATGTGGTATTGTACAGAATGGACAACTTTTTTTTCTCCTCCATTTGAAAATGTGGGCGTTATCATCATTACTGTCTGATTCCAATCAATGCAAGTCATCAGAATCAGGTAATACACCAACTTATATTCTTGTCTTTGTGAAAGAAAGACATCTATATGTGTTACACATGCTTGTATTATCATTAAACACATTTAACTTGTTTACAAAAATGTCTCTTTCATAAATAAATAAATATAAATGATATATATAAATGAGGTAGATCCCCTCGAGTTGGTCAATTGAAAAGTAGCTCGCCTGCATAAAAAAGTGTGGGCACTCCTGGTTTAAATAAATGTTGTTATGAATTATGGACCTATTTAAGGCCCTAGTTACTTTAAAAAATGTTGGGGAAAATATTGCATATCAAGTTTTCTTACACAAAAAGTGCATAAAACAAATGAAAAAAAAATCATGAATAAGTAATAGATAATATATAATCGACGGCTGCGATGAGATGGCGACTTGTCCAGGGTGTACACTGCCTTCCGCCCGATTGTAGCTGAGATAGGCACAAGCGCCCCCTGCGACCGCAAAGGGAATAAGCGGTAGAAAATGGATGGCTGGATATAATTGACGTACGGATATGAAGTTGATATAGACACTTAAGTGTGGAAAATAAAACATATATACGTATATAAATGCATGACTTTTTATTCTTACACTTAGTGTAAAAATAAACAATACTAAAATAATATTAATATATACATTTTATAATATTAGTATAATAATACAATACTATTCATGTGTATTAATATTAATTTTTATTATAAATAATACAAATAATATTTTACACTGAGTGGGCCATTTTGGATCACCGAGACTTTATGTGGGATTTTTTTGTGTATCAAAAAGACTGTAATTGCTCCAAAAATCTGTTTCAACACATTTTAAATATTCCCCTTAGACTTTTTGTGGGGAATATATTGTACATTTTGTGTTTTTGAGATAACATTTTTTTTCCTTTTTTTTTTTTAGGACAAAAAGCATGAAACAGTAAAAAAAAAAAAAAAAAAAAACTTTATATCCACAAATAGATCTAAAGTTGATCTTGAGGTCCAATAGTTGAAAGTAAAAATAATATATATTGCTATATGACTTACTTTAAACACTTGTTTGTATCCCTGAGGATTTGAGTCATTCCTCAAAAAACAACGACCCAAAACTTCACATCAAATTTTCCACTTTTAAGCGTTTTTTGGGGGGGCGGGGAAATGCACATTTTCTGTTTTTGTCATTTAAAAAGGGCATAAGACTTTTTTTTTTTTAACTAAATCAATCAATCATTATTTATATAGCCCTAAATCACTAGTGTCTCAAAGGGCTGCACAAACCACAACACAAACCACTACGACATCCTCAGTAGGCCCACATAAGGGCAAGGAAAACTCACACCCAGTGGGACGTTGGTGACAATGCTGACAATGAGAAACCTTGGAGAGGACCACATATGTAGGCAACCCCTCCCCCTCTAGGGGACCAAAAGAAATGGATGTCGAGCGGGTCTAACATGATACTGTGAAAGTTCAATCCATAGTGGATCCAACACAGCAGCGGGAGTCCCGTCCACAGTGGAGGCAATAGGAAACCAACCCAAGCGGAGGCCGATACACAAGCGAGTGGTCCATCCTGGGTCCCGACTCTGGACGAGCGGTCCACCCTAAGTCCCGACGTTGGTGACAATGCTGACTATGAGAAACCTTGGAGAGGACCACATAAGGGGGGAACCCCCCCCTCTAGGGGACCAAAAGAAATGGATGTCGAGCGGGTCTAACATGATACTGTGAAAGTTCAATCCATAGTGGATCCAACACAGCAGTGAGAGTCCCGTCCACAGTGGAGGCAAGAGGAAACCACCCCAAGCGGAGGCCGATACACAGGCGAGCGGTCCATCCTGGGTCCCGACTCTGGACGAGCGGTCCATCCTAAGTCCCGACGTTGGTGACAATGCTGACTATGAGAAACCTTGGAGAGGACCACATATGTGGGCAACTGGGCAACTGGGCAACTGGGCAACTGGGCAACCCCCCCCCCCCCCACCCCCCCCCCTCCCTCTAGGGGACCAAAAGCAATGGATGTCGAGCGGGTCTAACATGATACTGTGAAAGTTCAATCCATAGTGAATCCAACACAGCAGCGAGAGTCCCGTCCACAGTGGAGGCAATAGGAAACCACCCCAAGCGGAGGCCGATACACAGGCGAGCGGTCCATCGTGGGTCCCGACTTTGGACGAGAGGTCCATCCTAAGTCCCGACGCCAGTGACAATGATGACTATGAGAAACCTTGGAGAGGACCTCAAATGTGGGCACCCCCCCCCCCCTCTAGGGGACCAAAAGCAATGGATTTCGAGCGGGTCTAACATGATACTGTGAAAGTTCAATCCATAGTGGATCCAACACAGCAGCGAGAGTCCCGTCCACAGTGGAGGCAATAGGAAACCACGCCAAGCGGAGGCCGATACACAGGCGAGCGGTCCATCCTGGGTCCCGACTTTGGACGAGCGGTCCATCCTAAGTCCCGACGTTGGTGACAATGCTGACTATGAGAAAACCTTGGAGAGGACCTCAAATGTGGGTACCCCCCCACCTCTAGGGGACCAAAAGCAATGGATGTCGAGTGGGTCTAACATGATACTGTGAAAGTTCAATCCATAGTGGATCCAACACAGCAGCGAGAGTCCCGTCCACAGTGGAGGCAATAGGAAACCACTCCAAACGGAGGCCGATACACAGGCGAGCGGTCCATCCTGGGTCCCGACTTTGGACGAGAGGTCCATCCTAAGTCCCGACGCCAGTGACAATGATGACTATGAGAAACCTTGGAGAGGACCTCAAATGTGGGCACCCCCCCCCCCCCCCCCCTCTAGGGGACCAAAAGCAATGGATTTCGAGCGGGTCTAACATGATACTGTGAAAGTTCAATCCATAGTGGATCCAACACAGCAGCGAGAGTCCCGTCCACACTGGAGGCAATAGGAAACCACTCCAAACGGAGGCCGATACACAGGCGAGCGGTCCATCCTAAGTCCCGACGTTGGTGACAATGCTGACTATGAGAAACCTTGGAGAGGACCACATATGTGGGCAACCCCCCCCCTCTAGGGGACCAAAAGCAATGGATGTCGAAAGGGTCCAACATGATACTGTGAAAGTTCAATCCATAGTGGATCCAACACAGCAGCGAGAGTCCCGTCCACAGTGGAGGCAATAGGAAACCACCCCAAGCGGAGGCCGATACACAGGCGAGCGGTCCATCCTGGGTCCCGACTTTGGACGAGCGGTCCATCCTAAGTCCCGACGTTGGTGACAATGCTGACTATGAGAAACCTTGGAGAGGACCACATATGGGGAGAAACCCCCCCTCTAGGGGACCAAAAGCAATGGATGTCGAGCGGGTCTAACATGATACTGTGAAAGTTCAATCTATAGTGGATCCAACACAGCAGCGAGAGTCCCGTCCACAGCGGAGGCAATAGGAAACCACCCCAAGCGGAGGCCGATACACAGGCGAGCGGTCCATCCTAAGTCCCGGCGTTGGTGACAATGCTGACTATGAGAAACCTTGGAGAGGACCACATATGGGGGGAAACCCCCCTCTAGGGGACCAAAAGCAATGGATGTCGAGCGGGTCTAACATGATACTGTGAAAGTTCAATCCATAGTGGATCCAACACAGCAGCGAGAGTCCCGTCCACAGTGGAGGCAATAGGAAACCACTCCAAGCGGAGGCCGATACACAGGCGAGCGGTCCATCCTGGGTCCCGACTTTGGACGAGCGGTCCATCCTAAGTCCCGACGTTGGTGACAATGCTGACTATGAGAAACCTTGGAGAGGACCACATATGTGGGCAACCCCCCACCCCCCCCCCACCCCCGCCCTCTAGGGGACCAAAAGCAATGGATATCGAGCGGGTCTAACATGATACTGTGAAAGTTCAATCCATAGTGGATCCAACACAGCAGCGAGAGTCCCGTCCACAGTGGAGGCAATAGGAAACCACCCCAAGCGGAGGCCGATACACAGGCGAGCGGTCCATCCTGGGTCCCGACTTTGGACGAGCGGTCCATCCTAAGTCCCGACGTTGGTGACAATGCTGACTATGAGAAACCTTGGAGAGGACCACATATGTGGGCACCCCGCCCCTCTAGGGGACCAAAAGCAATGGATGTCGAGCGGGTCTAACATGATACTGTGAAAGTTCAATCCATAGTGGATCCAACAGAGCAGCGAGAGTCCCGTCCACAGTGGAGGCAATAGGAAACCACCCCAAGCGGAGGCCGATACACAGGCGAGCGGTCCATCCTGGGTCCCGACTTTGGACGAGCGGTCCATCCTAAGTCCCGACGTTGGTGACAATGCTGACTATGAGAAACCTTGGAGAGGACCACATATGTGGGCAACCCCCCCGCCCTCTAGGGGACCAAAAGCAATGGATATCGAGCGGGTCTAACATGATACTGTGAAAGTTCAATCCATAGTGGATCCAACACAGCAGCGAGAGTCCCGTCCACAGTGGAGGCAATAGGAAACCACGCCAAGCGGAGGCCGATACACAGGCGAGCGGTCCATCCTGGGTCCCGACTTTGGACGAGCGGTCCATCCTAAGTCCCGACGTTGGTGACAATGCTGACTATGAGAAACCTTGGAGAGGACCACATATGTGGGCAACCCCCCCCCTCTAGGGGACCAAAAGCAATGGATGTCGAGCGGGTCTAACATGATACTGTGAAAGTTCAATCCATAGTGGATCCAACACAGCAGCGAGAGTCCCGTCCACAGCGGAGGCAGTAGGAAACCACCCCAAGCGGAGGCCGATACACAGGCGAGCGGTCCATCCTGGGTCCTGACTTTGGACGAGCGGTCCATCCTAAGTCCCGACGTTGGTGACAATGCTGACTATGATAAACCTTGGAGAGGACCACATATGTGGGCAAAAAAAGTCTAGCTGTCAACACTGAATGTTGGTTTATTTACTACTTAGGTATAAAATACTACACGGTCTAGCTCCATCCTATCTTGCCGATTGTATTGTACCATATGTCCCGGCAAGAAATCTGCGTTCAAAGGACTCCGGTTTATTAGTGATTCCCAAAGCCCAAAAAAAGTCTGCGGGCTATAGAGCGTTTTCATTTCGGGCTCCAGTACTCTGGAATGCCCTCCCGGTAACAGTTCGAGATGCTACCTCAGTAGAAGCATTTAAGTCTCACCTTAAAACTCATCTGTATACTCTAGCCTTTAAATAGACCTCCTTTTTAGACCAGTTGATCTGCCGCTTCTTTTCTTTTTCTCCTATGTCCCACTCTCCCTTGTGGAGGGGGTCCGGTCCGATCCGGTGGCCATGTACTGCTTGCCTGTGTATCGGCTGGGGACATCTCTGCGCTGCTGATCCGCCTCCGCTTGGGATGGTTTCCTGCTGGCTCCGCTGTGAACGGGACTCTCGCTGCTGTGTTGGATCCACTTTGGACTGGACTCTTGCGACTGTGTTGGATCCATTATGGATTGAACTTTCACAGTATCATGTTAGACCCGCTCGACATCCATTGCTTTCCTCCTCTCCAAGGTTCTCATAGTCATCATTGTCACCGACGTCCCACTGGGTGTGAGTTTTCCTTGCCCTTATGTGGGCCTACCGAGGATGTCGTGGTGGTTTGTGCAGCCCTTTGAGACACTAGTGATTTAGGGCTATATAAGTAAACATTGATTGATTATTTCTCCACAGTCTATGAACTTACATTCATATTTCATTGAAATATTATTCATTAAACATATGTATTAAGGATTTATGAATTGCTGCTGTTTTTTTTAGAATGTTTTTAATAAATCTCACTTTTCCCTTGGCATACCTTCAAGTACCTACAGGGGTCCGCACACCCCCTGGGGAGGACTACTGCTCTAATACATGTCATCACGCACATTTTTACATCACACAACATGTTGTGTGAGACTTGTGCTGAACGTCAGTGGCTGCAGGACCGACTTGTTCAACAGCCATACACGTCACACTGAGGGTGGCCGTATAAACAACTTTAACAGTGTTACAAATATGCGCCACACTGTGAACCCACACCAAACAAGATTGACAAACCCTTTTTGGGAGAATTTCCGCACCCTAACACAACTTAAACATCCATCCATCCATCCATTTTGTACCGCTTATTCCCTTTTGGCGCCTATCTCAGCTACTATCGGGCGGAAGGCGGGGTACACCCTGGACAAGTCGCCATATCATCGCAGGGCCAACACAGATAGACAGACAACATTCACACTCACATTCACACACTAGGGCCAATTTAGTGTTGCCAATCAACCTATCCCCAGGTGCATGTCTTTGGAAGTGGGAGGAAGCCGGAGTACCCGGAGGGAACTCACGCATTCACGGGGAGAACATGCAAACTCCACACAGGAAGATCCCGAGCCTGGATTTGAACCCAGGACTGCAGGACCTTCGTATTGTGAGGCAGACGCACTAACCCCTCTTCCACCGTGAAGCCCCAACTTAAACACAAGAGAACAAATACCCAGAACACCTTGCAGGGCTACAATTTACAACACCTCAACCGACGCAAGTAGGGAGGGTGGGGGTGTGGCGGTAGCAGGGGTGTGTATATTGTAGCCCGGAATAGTTAGGTCTGCATGGGATTCTGGGTAATTGTTCTGGTGTGTTTATGTTGTGTTTGATGTGGGTTCACAGTCTGGCACATACAGTATTTGTAACAGTGTTTAAAGTTTTTGCACAGCCACTCATCGTGTGACATGTGTAGCTGTTGATCAAATATATCTTGCAACGTCACACGTGCGTCTCACATGGCCAGATGCAACTTACGACTGAGCCTGCACGCTGTCAGTTCAGGATGTAGGGGGCGCTAAAGGCAGTGCCTTTATGGCACTCACTGAATATTGTTGATCTGGTACAATTTGACAGGGACTTTGACAGAATTGGTGCCCTGGAATTCAGGGGTCTCCCGGGAAAATTGGGGACGTTGGCAAGCATGACCTATCAAGCGCTCGTCATATTAAACTCGCGGGCCGCACTAACATTAAATTGTCATATCAAAGCGCGGGATGCATAATAACGTCTCGCGGGCCGCATGTTTGAAACCCCTGATTTAAAAGCTAGCGTATACAAATGAGTTTTAAGATGGGACTTAAATGCTTCTACTGAGGTAGCATCTCTAACTGTTACCGGGAGGGCATTCCAGAGTACTGGAGCCCGAATGGAAAATGCTCTATAGCCCGCAAACCTTTTTTGGGCTTTAGGAATCACTACTAAGCCTTAAAGGTAAAAAAAAAAAATTTTTTTAATTGATAAAAAATGATATGACTTATTAGTAACACTTTAATAACCTGTTTTGGTCCCCGGGAGCCCTGTGTGGTAAGTTGTGTATAGGTAACGATTTTGAGACTTTCCAAAATACCGTATTTCCTTGAATTGCTGCCGGGTATATAGTATGCGCCTGACTAGAATTACTGCTGGGTCAAACTCGTTTTGCAAAATAATTAGCGCATGCTTAGCATAACTGCCGGCTCAGGATTAACGCCGGGTCAAACTCGTTTCGCAAAATATTATTTTTATTAGCGCACGTCTAGAATTTCCACCGGGTCAAACTCGTCACGTCACGAGTGACACTTCACCTGTCATCATTCTTTCCCTCTTACACACATGTAAGAGGGATGTGTACTATGGCTATGAGTTGTTGTTTTTTTTTTTTCCCTTGGCCTCAGTCCGCACCCCCACTCCAGGGCCCAGGCTAAGACCGATTTTTTTTTTTAAATTTTATTTTAATCTTCTATTCTTTTCTCCCATACCCCCCCTGTTTACCTGTATGTCATCTTTTTTGTAAGGGGCGCTGGAAGCCGGCAGACCCGTCAGCGATCCTGTTCTGTCTCCCTGTAATTTTTGTCTGATCTTGAATGGGATTGTGCTGAAAATTGTAATTTTCCTGAAGGAACTCTCCTGACGGAATAAATAAAGTACTATCTAATCTAATCTAATCTAATTTTCAAAATGGAGGTGGCTGATTTCAATCATTGTAAATCGCATAAAGGGAAGAAGATTAAGAGCTATTCAATAGGATTTAAGGTCCAAGCTATTGAATATGCTAAAAAGAACAGTAAGCATCTATGTTTTATTAATATACCGTAGCTGCGTGTGTCAAATATGAGTCATTAAATGACTCCCGCCTCCTGGTGGTAGAGGGCGCTAGTGATCCTTCTTGTGACTACTCGGCTGCAGGAGAAGCAGCAAGAGTGAGCAGCGATCGTTTATTTTTTCCCCTCGCTTGCACTTTTAACATGGAGGATTACACATCTAAAATAAAGCAGTATTCTAAACTGGACTTTCAATCGAAGCAGGAGGTAATAAAGGAAGATCTCCATCGAGACAGAGAGACTTTTAAATCTGAAGAAAGATAA